>NC_029791.2:46097279-46117901 GCF_000816755.2 Arachis ipaensis | reverse complement strand
TGGACTTCAGCCACGGTTTCATCTATAATGTCACACTTGAGGATGATTCATAACTCCATTTAGATTGAAGATCACTACTCGGCCATCTATTTCAAAAGAGTATGTTCCTGAAAAAGCATCTAATTTAAACTTTGAGGTCTTCAGGAATGGTCTTCTGAGTAGGATTGATGATGGCTTGTCTGAGTCATTTTGGGGCATTTCCAGGATATAAAAATCAGTGGGGCACGTGAGTCCCTTAATGCCTACTAGTACATCTTCAACAACTCCAACCACTGTAATAATGCTTTTATCTGCTAACACAAAACGAGCTGCCGACCTTTTTAAGGGAGGGAGCCTCAAAACATCATATATAGACAAAGGTATTATACTTACACATGCTCCTAAATCACACATGCATTCAGAAATTATCACACCACCAATAGTAGAATTAACTATACAAGGACCTGGGTCACTACACTTTTCAGGTAAACTTTCCATTAAAGCAGATATGGAACTTCCTAAAGGAATAGTTTCTAATTCATTAATTTTATCCTTATGTATACATAAATCTTTTAGAAACTTTGCATATTTAGGTACCTGTTGAATAACATCAAAAAGGGGAACAGTTACCTCAACCTTTTTGAATATCTATACCATTTTGGATCAGGTTCCACCTGCTTCCTGGGCTTCCTTGCAAGTTGTGGAAATAGAATAGGAATGGTGTCTTCTGCAGTATCTGCGCCTTTTAATGCTTCCTCCTGTTATTGCACTTCTTCTTCAGCTATGTCCTATATGTCCTCTTTCTCTTCAACATCTTCTATTTCCACTACCTCTCCAGCTGAGGCGTGTTCTGGTGGGCTTGGCTCCTCCTGGTTCCTCTCCTGCAGTGTGGTTCCGGACCTTAGGGTGATGGCATTAATACCACTCTTGGGATTGGGTAATGGTTGAGAGGGAATTCCACTGGAGCTCGAAGGTTGGTTATTGGAGTTGGTCATTGATCCAATCTGGGAGACAAGAGCTTGTAAAGTAGCGTTCAGTCCATTTAGAGTGGCATTAATATTATTTTCCATGGTCTGCTGTCTCCGATCCATAGATTGTAGTAAGTCATCATTAGCAGATGAAGAAGGATAGGTAAGTTGAGAGGTCTGCTGTAGGGTATTCTGTGGTCCTTGGGATTGCCTTAGGTGAGGTGCTATGTAAGGCTGATTCTGATTCTGCTGCCTGTTGTTGTTGTTATTCCACCTCTGATTTCCCTGATTATCTCTGCCTCCTCTGTTGTTGTTGTCCCTCCAATTTTGGTTAGAATTGTCTTGCCATCCGTGGTTGTAATTGCCACCTTGATTGTACCCTTGGTTGGGGCGGTCATAGAAGTTATGTGTGGCTGCCACAGTGTTGTCTTCATGCTGGAGCTGGGGACATTCATCAGTATAATGGCTATAATCAGCACAGATTCCGCAAACTCTCTGTGGGACTAACTGTTGGTTTTGCTGTGGTGGAAAAGGTTGAGCTTGCTAAACTTGTTAATTCAATTGCATCTGCTTCAGCAAGTTGGTCATTTCACAGATACTCTGAGTTAAAGCAGTAGTCTCTCTACTAGAAGATACTTCTGCAACGGCTTTTGAATGGCCTTGTTTCTGCCTGTGATTCCTAGTAGATTCAGCTAAGTCACTGATTAATTGCCATGCCTCATCAGTGGTCTTGTACTTTTTTATAGACCCATTGCTAGCACTTTCCAATGTGGTCCTATCTTGGGGCCTCATTCCCTGTGTGACATAACTGAGTAACACCAGCTTGTCAATCATATGGTGGGGGTAAGCTTCCAGAAGATTATTGAAGCGCTCCCAGTACTCATAAAGAGTTTCAGATTCATCCTGAACAATCATGGAAATATCTTTCCTCAGTTTATCAGTAACTTCAGCTGGAAAGAACTTTTCCAAGAATTCTCTTCTCAGTGTATCCCAGTTGGATACAATTGTTACTGGTTGAGTGTAGTACCACTCTCTTGCCTTCCCCTCAAGAGAAAATGGGAAAACTTTCAGCAAAATTGAAGTTTCATCTGCACCATCACACTTGACAGTAGAACAGGCTGCCTGAAAATCTCTCAGGTGCTTGATAGGCTCTTGAGCAGGTAAGCCATGAAACTTGGGCATCAAATTGAGCAGTGCGGTCCTTATTTCAAAGTCTATAGCCACCGCTGGGTGATGCGCTTGAAATGATTGCATTGTAAAATCAGGGGCTCCAGCCTCCTGGATAGTAACTCTCCTGACTGCTGCCATGTTACCTGCACGTAAAACAACCAAATCAGTAGAACGGGGGCTGGTTTCTTTCTCAGGTAACGTTTCAGATCCGCCCTCAGAGAGGACTAACCGACGCCGAGCTTGACTTATTCGTGAAATAGTTCTTTCAATCTCAGGATCGAATATTAGCAAGCTTGGATCAGGAAGCGAACGTGTCATCTAACGAAAGAAACAAGCAGCTCATAGTAGAAAGATTAAATAAAATGCAAATAAATAAATTCCAATTAATAACTTTAGCACTCTATTGCAACTCCCCGGCAACGGCGCCAAAAATTGATGCGGGTGGAAATTGGCGAGTTAAGAATGATTTTAAAATATGCGTTGCAAGTATAGTTCTCAACCAACCAGAAATCTGCTTTATCAATTTAAAAAGGGTGTCACAGAAATTAAAATCAAAATACTGGGAGTATGAGTCCCAGGTCGTCTCCCAACGAGTTACAGAAAAGTGTGCTATTTTATTAATCAGATGTTTTCAAAAAGGTTTGAGTTGAATGGCAGAAAATTAAATTAGAGAATTTATATAAATTTAAATAAAAGCCTTGATTAGGAGTTGATTAGTTGGAAGCCCTATTCTTGTTGCAGTACTCTCAAGATTAATTGATAATTGGGGATTATTCTGTTTAGTTGTCCCTCACTAAGTAAGGGAAAGTTAAACAAGAATCCTAAAAACTATGAATGTGTAGAGAGAAAACCTAGAGGACAGGAAAACTAGATCTAAAAACTAAAACTATGCGGAATGAATGTTGTTGTTGGTTTCTGCAGGTTCTCTGGCTCTAGTCTGCTTTTTTGGGCCGAAAACCAGGTCAAAATAGGGCCCAAAATCGCCCCCAGCGATTCTGCAGATTATGCAGATCGTGCATGTCACGCGGTCGCGTCATCCATGCGGCCGCGTCATTCGGCTTTCTGCTTTGCCACGCGGTCGCATCATCCATGCGGCCGCGTCACTCGTGCTATTCCATGCCGCGCGGTCGCGTCATCTATGCGGCCGCGTCACTGTGGTTTCCTCTTCTTCGCGCGGTCGCATCATCAATGCGACTGTGTCACTTCTCACTGGTCATCTCCTCAATTTCTTGTGTTCCTTCCATTTTTGCAAGCTTCCTCTCTAATTTCCAACTCATTCATGCCCTGTAAAGCCTGAAACACTTAACACACAGATCACGACATCGAATGGAATAAAGGAGAAATAAAATACATAATTAAAGTCCCTAGGAAGCAGGTTTTCAATCATACAATAACTTTAGGAAGGAATTTTAAATGCATGCTTATTTAATGAATAAGTGGATAAAGATCATGATAAAACCACACAATTAAACACAATATAAACCATAAAATAGTGGTTTATCAATCACCGAACTGGACTTGAACAAAAAAGAGAGAGACCGAGAGTGTTTTTGAGAGAACTGTGAAACCTCCGTGACTTCCTGCTTTGATTTTTTATGATTTGATTTGTAACTATAATAAAAAATTTAATTCGATTAAAGTGTTTGTATCTTCTTCCTCTACACGTTGACGTCACTTTTGTTCAGGAGAAGTTGACAGTAAAGTTACTCCCCATCCCTTGTGGTTCGGTCGAAGGTGCAACTAGGTGGAGTAGCCGATTTCTGACGTTTTCTAATTCAATTGTTCGGTCAGAAAATTTTTCTAGAGTTTTTGTTATTTTGATTTCATACGAAGGTAGATTTTGATAACAAGTATTGGATAAGTGAATTGATATTGTGATTGATTATTGATTGGATTTGATTGAATTTATGTTAAATTTTAGTGATATATTGATG
Source organism: Arachis ipaensis (assembly GCF_000816755.2). NCBI lineage: Eukaryota > Viridiplantae > Streptophyta > Magnoliopsida > Fabales > Fabaceae > Arachis > Arachis ipaensis. The sequence continues at coordinate 46,113,850 of NC_029791.2, read as the reverse complement.
TTTGTGATATGTTTGAGGTTCGGTCAGTTTAAGTGCAGCCAAGAACCAAATTATTTGAAGAGTTCGGGGCTGAAATTATGTTGAAAATTGAGTAAAATTTGTGTAGTTAAAGGGCCAAGAGATTAAATTAAAAGTTGTGAAAAATTGATAACCGTAAAACTCGAAGACGGATTAAATTTCAAGTAAATATTTTTGAAAAAAAAGGAATAAGGGTTTCGATTTTGGGAAAAAGGAGAGATCAGTATTTGAGTTTTAGTTTAAAGGGTAAAATTGTATTTTAATAAAAAGATCAAGGTAGAATTTGTAATTATATAAGTTTTTGGGTATTTTGGATAATAAATAAAGTTTGGGATAAAATAGATATTTTATAACAGTTTAGGGTTAATTTAAAAATATTTAAATAAGTGAGGTATCAAACATAATTTTATGAAAATGTTGGATTAAAAATAAAATAATTAAAAGTTTGAGGATTAAAACGTAATTGTTAAAAATTTAGAAGTAAAGTTTTTAAAAGATTTAGAGACACAAAGTTATTTTAAAATCTTATGATTTTCTTTGTGTAAAATATTTAGTGGAAAGCGAGAGAAGAGTGTGATGATAGTTTGGGCTATTAAGTATAAATAAGTAAAAGACTAAAAAAAGAGAAAAGATAAATCAACACATGTGATTATGGGAAGGTCACGAGAGGGTGATATGTATGATTATGATGCCGAAGGATAATGTTAACAAGTCGTGGGCTTTGTATGTGAATGATTGTACAGGGATGTCCGTAGATATGGAATGGCTTCCAGGAGAAGGGGTCACATGCTTCAGCTGGTGAATCATTGCCTGCAAGTACTTGCAGAGGTCATGTTCGACATACTTCATCTGGAGAATCAGTGCCTGGAAGAAGTAGAACATCTAATTAACACTCTGCTCTTTAACCCGAATATGCATTACGAGTTTCCTCTAATAAGAACGGGAGGAAATATAGAATGAAAAGAACTCAACCACCTCAGTTATCCTAGTGGTTGTCTCATTCTTCAGGCTGTGCTCCTCCGTGAAGATGATTTACCTCCCTTTGGTGTCATTAAAATAAACAGAAAAGTCACAAGCGAAGCGACAACACTAAACTTAAAAGTTTGCTTGTCCCCAAGCAAAGAAAAACTGAAAACAGGGAGGGACATAAAAAGTGCACGGAAGAGTAAAACCAAAAATTTGTACAAAAACGAAAAATGATAAAAGGACAAGAAAGGTTAAAATTAGTTAAAATATTTAGGAGGGGGGGGGGCGGATTATATATATGTATATATAAGGGAAAGTGAATCTAATTAGGGGGTGGGGACCAAATCAAATTGATTTGGTAAAGAATTGGTGAGCAAAGGAAAACTGGCGCCTAACTCTCGTTTTTGGGCGCCTAACTTGAATCCTTGGTCCATACTCACAACGCCCAACTTGTCATTCCACAGCGCCTAACTTGATGGCTAGTTCCACACTCACAGCACTTAACTTCAACTGGCATGCTCCTTATTGGTGCCTAACTTGAGGCCTCCCGAGTGCACCAATTATCTCCGTGCCTAACTTGATCCTCCTTGCGCCTAACTTTCCTTGAGCCTTCAAACCTGGCGCCTAACTTGAGAATTCTCAAGTTGGGGGCGGACAAGGCAGCACGAGAATCTCATTGCACAGCTTCATGTGGCGCCTAACTTGAGAAACTTCAAGTTAGGCGCCAACCGTCCAGAGAAAAAATGCCTCTTTGTACGCAGCGTGTGGCGCTTAACTTGAGATTTTCAAGTTAGGCATCACCCAATCCGAGTTAATAGGCTCCAGGGTGTCCGAGACTCGGTATTCAGGAACCTATTTTTGTTCCAATTACTCTGCATGATGCAAATACACGTAAAACAAAGGAAAAATAGTAGAACTCAATGAAAACCAAATAAATAACAAAATCAAAGCAAAAGAAATCAAACTAAGGATACAAAAACATCGAGTTGCCTCCCGACAAGCGCTTCTTTACTGTCACTAGCTTGACGGTCAGCTCCTCTAAGGAGGAGGATCATAGGGGCTCAGCTCTTCACCCCTCACTGTGAACTTCTTTCCTGTGCTCCCATTGATCAACTCTATATGCTTAAGAGACAGGATCATGTTCACTGTATGAGGCAGGATTGGGCATGCAGTGAATACCACCTTCATTCCTGGGGAGAAGTCTTCAGTGGGAATCTTTTTGTTTCTCTATCCCCTGGGTACTTTCTTCTTTTTGATAACCTCCTCCTTGGTAGATGATGTATTCCCGACACTAAAGTTAGGTTTGATGTCAGGAGGAATTTTATTGATTGTCACCAAAGGAGGTTTAAGTTGCAGATTCTGTTGTGCATCATCAGGGGGTTCTTGAAGGTTTGGAGTAATAAGCTCAGTCTGCATGCACCTTTCTTCTTCACCTGCTGAATGCATATCTTTAAAGACATGAAAGACCAGTTGCTCATTATACACTCTAAGCACTAATTCACCCACTTCTACATCAATTAGAGCTCTCCCAGTGGCTAGGAAAGGTCTTCCTAGGATTATAGAGGCATTCTCATCCTCTTCCGTGTCAAGAATCACAAAATTTGCTGGGAGGAAAACTTACCCACTTTGACTAAGATATTCTGCACTAGTCTATATGCAGGCTTTATAGATTTGTCTGCCATCTGTAATGCTATCCTTGTGGGTTGTGCCTCTTGGATTTGTAACTTTTTCATAACAGACAAGGGCATTAAATTGATGCTTGCTCCCAGATCACATAAAGCTTTCTCAAAGGTTGTGCTCTCAATGGTACATAGAATTTGAAAGCTTCCTGGGTCTGGCATCTTCCTTGGCAAGTTATTCTGAATTATGGCACTATATTCCTTAGTCAAGACCACTGTCTCATATCCCTTTAAAGGCTTCTTCTTTGACAACAGATCCTTCATGAATTTGACATAGAGAGGCATTTGCTGCAAAACCTCAGCAAAAGGAATATTGATTTGCAACTTTCTGAAGACTTCCAAGAACTTTGAAAACTGCTTGTCCTTGGTCTCCTTTTAAAGTCTCTGAGGATATGGCATTTTAGGCTTGTACTCAGGTGCCTTAGGTAATATAAGATGAGTGTCAAGAGAGACTGGGAATGGATTATTTGCACACCTAGGAGGGGCGTGTTCCACCTCCTCTTTCTTCTCTACTAGAGCTTCTTTTTCAACTAGCTCCTCGTTGACCTTGGTCTCAAGACCAGCTACTTTACCACTTCTCAATTGACTAGCCTTGCAATCTTCTCTTGGGTTCACCACTGTATCACCAGAAAATGTACTTGGAGACCGCTGATAAACCCCAATTTTGTGGTTTATCTTGTGTAGAATTTGGGTGGGGGGGTTATCAATATTTTCTGCACTTATTCTTATAAAATGCATGGTTTTATGTTTTCTTCTTAATTTTGCTTCACGGTTCAAAACATGTTTCTTTTACCTTAAAAATGCTATATTTTAATCCTCTTCTATTACCATTCGATGCCATGATGTGTTTGTTAAGTGAATTCAGGATCTATAGGGCAAAAATAGTCTAGGAGATGGAAAGGAAGCATGCACAAGTGGAAGGAACATGAAGAATGGAGCTTTGGAGAACTGGAAGCGACGCGCACGCATGGATTAGCGCAGCAGTGAGTGACACGCACACGTGGCTGATGTGCACGCGTGGATTGCAGAAACTCAGATGATGCGCACGCATGGCCGACGTGCATGCGTGACGCTCGGCACGTGACTTCATTAATGAAATCGTGGCTGGCGATTTCTGAGAGGCTCCAGGCCCAAATACAACTTGATTCTGCATGGAGAAGACCCAGGAATTGATGGAGGAAGGGGAGATCCAATCATTCACACCTTACACATAATTTTAGCTAGTTTTTGGTTCTTATTTTCTAGAGAGAGAAACTCTTACTTCTCTCTAGATTTAGTTTATTTTTTATCTTCCTTTGTTGAAATTCTGAATTGAATTTTGTTAATTTTAGTTTCAATTACTTAATTTGAGTTCTCTAGTTTTAATTTTGTTTAGATCTTGTGTTGAAATTGTGTTCTCTTGTTATTTCCCTTTTTCTTCTTACATTATGAACCTTGTGGATCTTGGATTTCTATTAGTGCATTGATGTTTTCTATGATTGAGAGTGTTATTTGAGTTGTTTTCGATTGATAATTATTAGTGGGTATTTGTGATTTCCAATTAATTTGTAATTTAAATATGTCTTTTGTTAATGCATACCGTGTATTTGATAAAATGTTTCCTTTCATTATGGAGTAGTTCTCTTTACTCTTGGCCTAGGCTAAGGGATTGGGTGAACTTGAGTCATTGGATCTAATTGATTTGGTGATTTGCGAACCTTTGTGGTCAAATTGATACCCATTGACACCAATCTACTACTAAGCCAATTAGTAGTTGGATTGGGACTTATGAGTTGAAATCGATCAAGTCATTTAACGTACTTCAAGTGTTGAAGTAGATATTGTACGTACTTCGGGCGTTGAGGTAGACTTAATGAGATTGGTTCCTCATAATTGTCAAGATATGGTTGTTTGACAAGGATGGTGACCCTAATTCCCATGCCTAGCCAAGAGTTCTTTTTATTATTCATATTTGAAACCCAAAAATCCCAATTTCTTGATTCTTATTATAGTTAGTTTAATTGTTTACTTAGTTCTAGAATAGAGGTAGATTTATATGTTCCCTTACTAGATTGAAATTGCTTATACTTGGTTTTAGTTGTTTTGATTTAGTTTCTTGCACTTTAAGATTCCTTGCATGTTAAGTTTAGTAGTTTAAATTTTTGTTTAAGACTTCCAACCCCAAACTTCTAACCAATATTGATGGACATGTTTGCCCATTCTCTTGAGGACGACCCGAGACCAATACTCTCGGTTACTTTATATTCGGGTTGACTTTGTGACAACCAAATCAAAATTTGACGATAGGATTATATGTTGGTCTAGGACTATACTATGACAATGACATTAGCTTTCTATTGATGAAAATTCTAGACCAACGATAAATTCAATCCATCAAATTTTTGGCACCGTTGTCGGGGAATGGTTGCATCATGTGCTTTGATACTGGTTATGTGAATATGTGAATATTGTAGATAGTTTACTTGCTTTCATTACTTTGTTTTTAGTTTAGATTTTCTTTAATGCATGACCTATGACTTCTAAGTTGAATGACTCGGTCTCAACCGAATTCTAGCTTAGCAGAGTTTGATCCTAAAATTGAAAGAACCTTGTTACACACCCGGCAAGCTAGGCGGCGGTTGGATTACACGGCTAGTGCTTCAGCCTCTCTTGAGGAACCTTCCGAAACACTAGATGGAACCAAGAGTGACTTAGAGTCCATAATTTCCGATTCCTCTATTGGCACTACTGATATATCTTTACATACTACAGGTGAAAACCACATGGCAGAGCCACGTAGGATTACCTTGCACGAACATGGAGCACCGGATCTCATTCTTCAACCTTTGCAAGCTAGGTATCCGAATCTTGACCCGAATTTTGAGTTGAAGAATAGTCTGATTAAATTGCTTCCTAAGTACCATGGACTACTGGGCCAAGACCCCATTAGGCATTTGAGAGACTTTCAAGTAGCTTGTTCAGCTCGAAGGCATGGTGCTGATGAGATTGCTATCATGGTTTTTGCTTTCCCCTTCTCTCTTGAGGGGTCGGCAAAAGAGTGGTTCTACTCCCAACCGGATGAAGTGGTGACTGAATGGAACCTATTGAGAAGAGAATTCTTAGATAAATTCTTTCTGCCGGAGAAGACCGACTACACCCAAAAGGAAATTTCTGGCATAATGCAAAAAGACCAAGAGACACTCTTTGAATATTGGACTCGATTCAAGAGGTTGTTGGAATCTTGTCTATATCATGGGTTATATACTCATTTGCTCATTAGCTATTTCACTGGAGGTCTTTGTGTGGCGGATAAGAGATTGCTCACCGCCTCTAGTGGTGGTTCCCTTTCTAAGAACAAGACGGCAACGGAAGCATGGAGTTTGATCAATGATGTCGCCAAGGCTACACAACATGTGAGAGTGAGGAACAATCCTTACAAGAGTGTGGTGGAAGCACCTCCTTCCGCATCGGCTTTGACTAAAGTGCCTGAAGACATGAGTACTCTCCTCACAGAGATTTGCAAAGAACAAAAGGTATTTCACTCAATTCAAGCCATCCAAGACCCACCTCAAATCCTCCAACTTGAAGGACCTCCTAGAGTATGTGGTTTATGCTCTAGTACGCACATTACACCGACCAATGCCATCAAGTCGAAGAGGATTACACTCTTGTGGTAGCCAATGTGAACTATAACAACCGTCTACCCTATCAATCTCAAGGCCAAAATAATTACTGTCATGGTAATAGCTCTAATCAAGGGTGGAGGGACAATGCTTAAAGGAACAACCACAATCAAAGATGGAACCAAGGCAACTCATCTTCTCATTACCACAACAACAACCAATCTTCTTCCCAATACCACAACCAAAACCACCATAACCAACCATACCAACACTCACAACAAAACCAAAACAATAACCATAGATAACAAATGCCTCACCAAAGACAACAAACTAATCAACCTTCTTCTTCTCCCACTAACCAAGGTGATGACTCTAACCGTGCACTCTACCAAGAGCAAGAGAGACTTAGGGCTATGATGGAAAAACGTGAAGAGAACAATAGGAATCTCAATGCACAAGTTAGCACTATGAGTGCTCAAATGTCCTCCATAGCTGATATTCTCTCAAGGTTGGTCCTACCTCCTACCAATAATTCTAACACCAACCAAGCCTCTAGCTCATCCAACCTTCCTTCTCAACCTCTCCCAAACCCAAAGGGTAGCATCGATGCAATCACCTTGAGGAGTGGCACAACGCTTGAGGAAGTTGAATCCAAGCCCATCAAGTTTGCGAAGGATGTTCCTATTGTAGAAGTTGGTGAAACAATGGGATAGATAAAGATGGAAAGGAGGAAGAAGTTGCAAGAAGAAGAACAGTTGAGGGCCAAAGAACCGAAGCAGAAGAGCAACTTAGAGGAAAAAATTCCTATACATTTCCCTACGGTAGCCAAGAAGGCCAAGAAGCATGAGGAGCTTGATCCCAACATAGTGCAAATCTTCAAGAATATGGAGGTAACTATTCCACTCTTTGATGCCATACATCAAGTTCTGAAATATTCTAAGTTCCTCAAGGATGTGTGCACTCATAAAGAGAAGGTTGGTGGACTAGGGGTGAATCTATTAGGCAATTCTATTTCTTCTGTGATGGATGATTTTCCTGAAATATATAGTGATCCCGGTCCTTGCTTGGTATCTTATATGATTGGTGAGATTCAACTTAAGGATTGCATGTGTGATTTAGAGTCGTGTGTGAGCATTATGCCACTCTCAATTTATGAGAAGTTGAACCTTGCACCGTTGAAGCGATCCGGAGCTAGGTTTGTGCTTGCGGACAAGAGTATAATTTCAGTTGTGGGTATTGCTGAGAATTTAGGACTTAATCTTTCTGGAGGATTTCCATATCCTAGAGACACCTCCCATTGATTCGGATAGGCCATCCTCCATCTTACTTGGGAGGCCATTCTTGAAGACATCTCGGTTCTAATTGGATGTATTTTTAGGTGATTACTCTTTTGAAGCCAAAGGAAAGGTGGTGAAGTTCAAATTGGAGGAAATCATAAGGCAACCTCTAGAAGTCCACTCAATTTTTGGTTGTGACATTGTTGAAGATAATGTAATTGAAGAACACTTAAGGAGTGATGAAGAGATAAGTTTCAGTAGAGATGTTGTCAAAAGAGGAGTTAGCAAGGAAAGGGAAAAGATCCACGACTTCCATATCCTCAAGTAAACAAGGCACCCAATCATGGTGCAATTGACAAGTGGAAGCATCTCCCCTTGAAGGACACTCTTACCAAAGCCAACAAGAAGGACGAGATGGATGTCTTTGAGGATGTTCCAAAAGGATGATCTCAAGCTCATGACCGTCCAACTTAAGGACGATAAAGAAAAGTGCTAGGTGGGAGACACCCCACCATGGTATGATCCTCCTTGTATATAGTTTCCTGCATATAGTTTTAGGGTCCTTATTTAATTTTGTTAAGTTTGTTTAATTGTGCTTGATTTTCTTTGATTTTCTTGTGCTTGTTAGAGTCTTCATGAGGATTTCATTGATCTTGGTATTGGTTAAATTGGCAATTTTGAAGAAAAATGCTTGATTTTGAGTATTGCCTAAAATTCTAAGTGTTTTTGAAGTATCTAGCTTGAATGAGTGCCAAGATTGTGCTATAATTGTCCTCCTCTTGTTGTTTTTTTTTTTAAAAAAAGAAATTTCATCGTCCCACGCGTGGGCGTGGATGACGCATATGCATCGATTGCGTTTCCACAGCTCCTGGTACAAAAAACAGAGAGTTGTGCTGATACTATGCAAATTTCATGCTGGGAGCACAACGCTTCCCATGCTTATGCGTCGGTGACACGTACGCATCGCTGGTCCATCTCGCACACCCATGCGTGAGCGTGGGTGACGCGTACGCGTTGTTTGCTGAGTTCGCAACTCCTGGTACAAAAATTAGAGAGTTGCGCGAGTTTTGTGCTGCCTTTGTGCGAGGAGCACAATCTCATCCCACGTGTGCGCGTCACTTGATGCGTACGCGTCCCTCTCCAATTGTGCTATCCACGCATAGGCGTGGATGACGCTTACGCATCACTCGCTTTTTCTCTCCTCCACGCGTACACATGGACGAGGCGCACACGTCACACGTCTGACATAGCTAATGGGACACGCTGCCCTGCTCCCTTCTTTTTCCCTTTCTTTCTTCTACTCTTTCTTCCTTTCTTCTTTTTTCTCCTTACTACCTCTTCTCCGCACACTACCACTGGTGACCACCACCTCCGGTGGTCCCACATTTCTCTCTCCTCTTTGATCTCTTCTCTCTTTTTCTCTTCTGTTTTTCTAACTCATACTCAACCTTACTTTCTCCTCCTTTCAAGGTTGCATTTCTCTTCTTTCTCTTTTGTTTCTTTTTAAAATTTTTCTTTACTATTGCATTTGATTACTTTACTCTCTTTGTTTTGGTTGCATTTTAATTTTGTGTTTGTTTATTTTTTTGTTTACTCTTGTTTCTTTTCTTCCCTTTTTATTTTCTTGTATGGATGTTGAATCTCATTTACTTTTTGAGTTGGTGAATTCTTTCATATCTCTTAGCTTGTTGTGCTATGATAAATAACATTCTATTTTAGGGCATATCCCCCTTGAACTCATCAAACTTGCTTGTTATTTATAATTTGCACACTGATGAACAAATTTTTGCTAGTAAAGAATTTCACAAATAAAGTCTCGTTGAAAGTATAGTTTCTAAACCAACAAGAATCCTTTCATACAAAAGTTTGGTTGTCACAAGTAACAAAACCCCTAAAAAGTAATAACCGAAGTATTTAAACCTCGGGTCGTCTCTCAAGGAATTGTAGGGAGGTGTGTTTATTATTGGTTATGAGAAAAGTATCTTTTTGGGTTTTTGAAAGGTTTGAACAAGGAATGTAAATGACAAGGAAGTAAACTAATGATAAGGAAAACCCTTGCAAGGTATGAGAACTGGACATCCTATCCTAGTTATCCTTATCAATTGTGATGAGAATTGTTCGTTGCTCCCACTTTGTCAACCTCTAACTATGAAAAGACTAGAGTTATTGGAATTCAAATCAATTAGCAAAGATAACAATCATCAATCAACAAGGAGTTTGATAACTCAAGTGTCTCCAATTACTCAACCAAAGCTAAGAATGTGAAAAGCTAAATTAAATTCATAAATAAGAAATACCTCAAATTGCAGTAAATAAGAAATTGAATCTAACATGGAGTTCTTAAACCAAATTGGAAAAATAAATAAACTAGAATGCTAGAACAAATAAAAGTAGAAGAGAACTAAATCAAAAGAACATTGAACCTGAACCAAAGGGGAAAATGAAAGAAGAAATCCTAAATCCTAAAACCTAAGATAGAGGAGAGAGCCTCTCTCTCTAGAAAACTACATCTATAACCTAAAATTATGTGAATAATGGAATGTATGAATGTCTGATTGATTCCCCTACTCTGCAGCTTCTATTCTGTGTTTTTTGGGCCGAAAATTGGGTCAAAAATAGCCCAGAAATTGCCCCCAGCATTTTCTATAATTTCTGTAGATCGTGCATGTCACGCGTACGCGTCAGGTACGCGCACGCGTCGCTGTACAAATTTGCTTCCACGCGTACGCGTCAGGTACGCGCACGTGTTGCTGTGCAAAACTCCAATTCGCGCGCACGCGTGAGTCATGCGTGCGCGTCGATACTCACTGGTTATCTCCTTAGTTTCTTGCGTTCCTTCCATTTTTGCAAGCTTCCTCTCCATCCTCTAAGCCATTCCTGCCATATAAAGCCTGAAAAACTTAACACACGGATCATGGCATCGAATGGTATAAAGGAGAATTAAAATACACAATTTAAGGGCTTAGGAAGCAAGTTTTCAATTATAGAACATAATTAGGAAGGAATTGTAAAATCATGCAATTAGTATGAATAAGTGAGTAAAGAGTTGATAAAAACCACTCAAATTAGCACAAGATAAACCATAAAATAGTAGTTTATCACACACCAAGTGTTTGTGAAAAAGAACCAATGACATCTTTGTTCATTGATGACCTTTTTCTTTCAACATGGTGCTTCTTTTTCGCAACACTTACACTACATGAGCATTGAGTGTCATTTTCATGATTTTTCATCATCAATTTCTCATTGTTTGTGGTTTGCTATGCTTGTAGCATTATGTAAGAATGAGTGGTTCAATGCTCTCTAACCCCATATTCTTCCATTTCTAGACTTTATTGTCTTGGAGTTAAGTGAGCCAAAAGGTTTTCCTATGACCCCCACCATTCTTACATGTGTTTGTCATTGTTGTTATCGATGCTTGAGTTTATTCTTCTCATGCTTTGTATTTGCATTCTTCTTTCACTCTTGCATCTCATGCTAGTGATATGCTTCCATGATTATATTGTTGTCTTGCTTCTATGTTGCAGTTGTCATGTCTTCAGGACACTTTACTCTTTTGTGGTGTTAATCTTCACTTGAATTGTATTAATTCAGGTTAATGTTTTTCTCTTTTTTTCCTTTTGAGGATAGACACTAAAAAGGGAAGGAAAAGACCTCCAAAAAGCCGTCTACAAAGAGAGCAACTCAAAGAACAACCGTCAAGGCGCAAACTTTCTTGAAGGCCAACCCACTTGCTGAGCGTTTAAAGAGCTCTAGCTGCATTGAGGAGGCAGAAAAGGAAGTTTCCGCAAGATTCACCAACCCACCTATGGCGGAAACTGACAATCCGGAGTCCACCTCGAATCGTGGCAAAGAAGTAATCAAGGGGTGAACAAGGAGACGTCCTTGTCTCACCATCCTATAGCCATTGAGAGTGACACTCCCGGACCCACTCTGTTCATCATTGATAGCACGGAGGACCGTGCAAATTTCTAAGTGTGGGGATGTCGTTTACTGGCTTTCGTTGGTAATAACCCTTCCTTTCTTTTCAACACCCAAATTTTAATTTTCTTTTATCAATTAGGATAATTTGCATTGCATGGCTAGTTTTTGCATTTAAACACTCTTTGCATTGTAGTTATTTTTTGCTAGGATTACTTGGTTAAGGTGAGGATTTCTTTTCCAGGAAACTGTTTTCAGGGCACCCTACCAATTTGAAATTTTTTTTGTTGAACTTGCTTGAAGGAATTAATTTTAGAAAAGGTTTTTGAGCTAAGAACACACAAGCATGTGACTTTTGAGCCCAATTGCGTGGTTACATCTTATAACTACTTATTTTCATTCTTGTGTGCATTGTTCTCTCTCTATGATTGCAATCCTAGATTTGTTTGATTCTATATGTCCATTATTTTTTGTATGAATATATTTATATGATCGAGGCCATTATTTCAATAGCTCACTTACCCAAATAGCCTTAACCCTTTTATCTACCATTGTTAACCAATTTTGAGCCTATATTAAACCCCCTTTGTTCTTTAATTTAGCACATCAATACTCCTAAGTGAAAAACAATAAATGTCCTTTGATTTGGATTTTTGATTAGCTTAGGCAAGTGAGGGTGTGTCATTTAAGCGGGAAGGAAGCTTGGGAACATTGGTAGAGGTAAAAAAGTGTTTTTGTAGTCTTTATTGAAAATATTGGGAATTGGGTGCATACTCATGTATTGAATGTTTGAACCGTATGCATTGGCACTGTTGTATATAATTCATCAAAAGAGAAAAAGCAAAATAAAAATGATAGAAAAAAATTTTGTAGAAAAAGAAATAGAAAAATAAAAGAAACAAAAAAAATATAGAAAAAGAAAGAAATAAAAAAGGGACAAAATACCCTAAGGTGAAGCGAATAATAACCAATGCATATGGGTTGTGAATTGAAAGAAAATGCATGAGTGTGTGAAAAGTGAATGAATGGGTAGTTAGGTTGTGCATTAGAATTGTATAGGTTGTTATGTGTGTGTTAGGTAAGAGCATAGGTTAATCAAGGATTCAAATTTCAACCTCACTTGGCAACATAGGCATCCATACCCTTACCCTAGCCCCATTACAACCTAAAGATAAGCCCTCATGATGAATGTAAGCATGCAACGAATAACCATCGATTGGTAGATGAAAAACAAATCTTGGAAAGCATGATTAGAGGAGAATTGAGTGATGGTGCACAAAATCGTGATTCACACTTTTCACAACTTTGCACAACTAACCAGTAATTGCACTGGGTCATCCAAGTAATACCTTACGTGAGTAAGGGTCGATCCCACAAAGATTGTCGGCTTGAAGCAAGCTATGGTCTTCTTGTAAATCTTAGTCAGGCGGATTCAAATGTTTATGAGGTTTTGATAATTAAAAGATAAATAAAACAGAAAATAAGATAAAAATACTTATGTAATTCATTGGTGGGAATTTCAGATAAGCGTTTGGAGATGCTTTGTTGCTTCTGAATCTCTACTTTCCGACTGTCTTCTTCCAGTCATTCGTGCTCCCTTCCATGGCAAGCTGTATGATCCTCTTGGATGAAAAATACTAGGTACGATCTCTGTACGGCTAATCAACTGTCGGATCTCTCGTCTCGGATGAAAATACCATGTACAGCTACTGCACGGCTAATCATCTGTCGGTTCCCGCTAGCGTCGGAATAGGATCTCTCTATCCTTTTGCACACTGTCACTGCGCCCAACATTCGCAGGTTTGAAGCTCTTCACAGTCATCCCTTCCCAGATCCTACTCGGAATACCACAGACAAGGTTTAGACTTTCCGGATCTCAGGAATGCTGCCAATGGTTCTAGCCTATACCACGAAGGTTCTAATCTCAGATTCAGATGCTCTATTGTCAGGAGAGACGATGTGAATCGTTTATTAGAAACCCAAGAGAATATACTCCGGCTGTCGTCCAATGACAACGTTGAACATCATGTAAACCGCTTGTAGTTGTCAGGCACGCGGATTTTGGCTAAGCGAGTAACGAAGATAGTGGCTGATTGTCACGGGTCACCCCTTCATTTTAACTTAATTGAATTAAGTACAAGAGTATATCTTGGAGAAGAAGTAAGCATGAATTGAAAGAAAAATAATAGTACTTGCATTAATTCGTGAAGAATGATGTGTGGAAAACGATCCAACACAAAACTCACCGGCAAGTGTACTAGGTCGCATCAAGTAATAATAACTCACATGAGTGAGGTCGATCCCACAGGGATTGAAGGATTGAGCAATTTTAGTTTAGTGTTTGATTTAGTCAAGCGAATCAAGTATTGGTTGAGTGGTTTGTGCTTTGCAGAAACTAAATTGCATGAATTGTAAAAGGGGAAGGGTGAATTGCAGTAAATGAAAGAGCAGGAAAGTAAATGTGCTGAATCTTAAAGAACAAGTAAAGTAAATTGCAGAAATTTAGATTGCAAGAAATGTAAATGACTGAATCTTAAAGTGCAAGAAATGTAAATTGCTTGAATTGTAAAAGGGATTGGGAGTTGGAATTGCATAAATTAAACAAGCAGAATTAAATTGCATCAAACAGCAAAGTAAAAGATGAATTAAATTGGAATGGATCTCAAACAGAAGAGTAAAAGTGCTTTGAGAATTATAAAGACAGAAAGGCAGTGCTTAATTTGCAGCAAAGTAAAAGAGATTGAAGATCTCAGGGTGGAAGAGACTAGATAACAAGTCTAGATCTCAAATCCTTCCTTGATCCAACAACAACAATTGCAAAAGAAACTGAAAAGTAAATTCAAAGAAGTCATGCATTTTCATTCCAAATCACTTACTTAGAGTGCAAGAGAGTGCATAAAACCTACTAAAATTAAAGAAAAAGGCTAGTGAAACTAGGCTAAGATGACTTGTCATCACAACACCAAACTTAAAACTTGCTTGTCCCTAAGCAAGCACTTAAACATAAGAGAAGATAGAATGAAGTAGATAAGCATGCATGTCCTTATTAGGCAATTAGTTGAATTTTGTTTATGGGGTTTTATGCAGATCAAAAATAGCTCATTTATTACTTGCTGTCAAAACAAACAATGTTTCCTTAAGGGTTCACCAAGGTTGCTGCTATGATTCCTTACCTTTTTGCTTAATTCCCTTGTTAGCTTTTTCTTCTTTCTTTTGTATTTCAGAGCTTATTATCTATTAGAGGCTTGGTGTCAAATGTTGCAATGGCCTTTGGCTTATTTTCACTCAACATTTTTTTTCACCACAGACACATGGCTCACTTCTTTCTTCCTAGGATCATTGATGCCCAGCATCTCTTTGGATTACTAAATGTTTTGTAGCTAGGTTGCTCTTTATTGTGGACTTTCAGTTGACAATCCCAAATCAGTTGATCTAAGTTGCCAAGTTTTAAGATACTCCTTAGAACCTACTTGTCCAAGCATATCCTAGTACACAAACACCACAGGCATATGTCCTAGGGTCCAAGCTATTGGTGTCTAGCCTTATTGTTTGTTTCTTTGCCAACTTTTGGCTTTTCTTCTTTCTTTTTCTTTCTATTTTGGTTTATTTTCAAGGGGCTTTCATTATTTTGAAAGATCATAGCAGCAAACTAGCTTAAGCTTCAAGAAACAAGTCATTCTGCAACATTTATTCCATGAGCTAATAGTTGAATCAAACACACACCACCACTAACTTCATTCTGACTTTTGCAATATTGAACAATTACTTTTCTAAATCAAACATCTTTCTTTTATTCAAACAGCAAGGGAGACAAGACAAACTTTTCAAGTTACTGAGTGATGACAATTATTATGCAGATGTTCTATTCTTAACTAACTTCTACTTGTAAACAAAAGAAATAGTAAACCATGAAGCAATTGGAGGCATATCATGTTTCAGACATGCATCTTCCTTATTTAAGTAAAAGTAAGAAAAGGAGTTTCACCACCTCTATTTGTCATGCATTTCCATTCTTTTGGATTTGCTGGATTCTCCCTTCCTCTTCTTCCTTGTCTATGTATAATCTTGAGCTTCTTCACGAGGACATCTTCTATCCCATTCAGGATCTGTGAGGCCAGAGAGCCCAACTTCTTAATCTTCGCATTGTTGTCTGGGTGAAGCGGCGAGACTTTTCCACCTGGTGGTCTCTAAGTTCATGGCATTGCTCAAATGATTTGATTTGTGGATTTAGTACTGGCATTCTTCAGACAACTCGGGGCTCCCTGTGAGTCTCTTTCCTAGTCTCTTCCTTCAATGCATAATCCCTCCAATATTTCATCAGGATCATTATCACCATGCAGTCTGTCTTCATAGCTAAGCTCATCGTAAGTTATGGTTCTCAACTTTAGAGCTCTTGTGATTGATGGTGGGCTAAAGTCCACTTCAACACCTCTGACATAGCTTTTGTACGATGGGCTGTTTTCGTTTTCCTTAACTGCATTGGCATAGAATTCCCTTATCATCACAGCACTAATATCAGTGAGAGGACGGCACAAAAGATCCCATCTTCTTTCCTTGGTGATTTGTCGCATAATGGGGTATTCTCCCTCCTTTAGTTCGAACCCCATTTCAGGGATGACAATCTTTGTTTTCATGAGTCTATTGTATCTTGCTTCATGAAATCGGGATTTGAACCTTTTTGTGTCATATGATGGAGGCTCTGTCACCATTTGTTCCTTCCCTGGTCTTCTCCTTGATCTTGAAGAGGCCATTGAATATGTGTGCGAATAAGAGATAATTGGGGTTGTGTTTGGAGTGATGTTCGGTTTTGTTGTGAAGAAAAGAAGGAAATTGTGCGCCTTAAGTGAGAATGGTCTGTATGGAAGTGTTCTTTATAATGCATTTGGAGGCTATTTATGGAAAAGGTCTTCAAGTTTCTCAACAAGATCACAAGAGAGTATTTCATTCGGTTATGATGATGAATGGTGGGGATTAAGTTGAATAGTATAGATATTCATGAAATGAATGGCCTGCATGTATTGTTGAAGCTTGACAAGGATTCTCTTCCTATTGGTTGCTTGCTTTTTCGGTGTCCAATGGTGCATGCATGCAGATTTTGCTTTCCAAGA
>NC_029791.2:46095940-46097074 GCF_000816755.2 Arachis ipaensis | reverse complement strand
GGTAGAAAGAAACTCCCAGGGTCCTCGAGTTTGGGAGGAAGTCCCTTCTGGATTAGTGCTCTGCATTCCTCAGTGAGCAGTACGGTTTCATTAACTTGCCAACTCCTCTTCTTGTTGATAAGTTCCTTCAAGAACTTTGCGTACAGGGGCATTTTCTCAAGTGCTTCAGCTAAGGGAATATTGATCTCTAACTTCTTGAAAATTTCAAGAAATTTTGGGAAGTGTTGATCCTTAGTCTCCTTGTTGAGCCTTTGAGGATATGGCAAGGGTGGAGTGAAGTTCATTCCCTGCCTTTGGTCCTTAGTTGGCTCTTCAATTACTTCCTTTCCCTTTCTTGATTTTTGTGGCTGATCTTCTCTTTCTTGAACTTGATTCTGAGTTGGCTTGCTTGCTGTCTCCTCCTTGTCATTGACTTTCTCTTCTTCAGCTTGTTTCTTGTCACTTTCCTTTGACTTCTTGGTCGCTTCTTCATTTTTCACCAGGACTTTTCCACTCCTCAGTTGTATTGCCTTGCACTCCTCTTTTGGATTGGGAATGGTGTCACTTGGTAGTGAGTTTGATGACCTTTCAATGGTGATCTGCTTGGAGAGTTGTCCAATTTGCCGTTCCATATTTTTCATGGAGGCTTCTTAGTTCCTCACTGTCATCTCTTGAGTTTTCATCATTTTTTCCATTAGGAGCTCCAAGTTGTTAATTCTTTTGGGATTCTTGTGAGATTGGTTGATTGTGGGGTGTTGAGGGTTGAGGGTAAGTGTTCTGATTTGAGGTTTGGTTATTGGATGGGTAATGGTTGGAGTTGGGGTAGTTGGGTATTGGAAATAGCAGTAGCTTGTAACTGTCAGGGTGCACACCATTGGTTTTGACAGTGTCACAAATCCTCAAGAAGGTGGATAATATTGGCTTTCCCTTCTGTTCCATTTGGTGGATTTGTTAAGTGTTCCTCCATATCTTGGAATTCTTCTTCTGACTCCTCTTCTCCAATAATGTTTTTCCCTCTTTCAGCTCTTCTTAATCTTCTGAAGGTTCTTTCGTCTTGTTCGCAAAAAGTGGGTATAATTCTCCTTGTACCTGACATACAACCAAAGCATAAAAATCACAACACCAGAAAGCAACAACACTTCAATCCATGGCTGA
>NC_029791.2:46087661-46095909 GCF_000816755.2 Arachis ipaensis | reverse complement strand
TGGATGTCCAGCCTTAGCTGTGTCATCCGTTTTGGGGGAAAGTATTGATTCAGGAATTTTTCTGTCAGCTGTTTCCATGTCCTTATGCTGGCCTTTGATGTGCGGAAAACGATCCGACATAAAACTCACCGGCAAGTGCACCGGGTCGCATCAAGTAATAAAAACTCACGGGAGTGAGGTCGATCCCACAGGGATTGAAGGATTGAGCAATTTTAGTTTAGTGGTCGATTTAGTCAAGCGAATCAAGTATTGGTTGAGTGGTTTGTGCTTTGCAGAAACTAAATTGCAATAATTGTAAAAGGGGAAGGGTGAATTGCAGTAAATGAAAGAGCAGGAAAGTAAATGTGCTGAATCTTAAAGAACAAGTAAAGTAAATGGCAGAAACTTAGATTGCAAGAAATGTAAATGGCTGAATCTTAAAGTGCAAGAAATGTAAATTGCTTGAATTGTAAAAGGAATTGGGAATTGACAAGGTTTATAATTCATTAAAATTCAATTAAATTTAGCTTAAACCTCATGATTTAGCATCAATTACATGGTGGTTGTTTGATTCAAAGAAGTCATGCATTTTCATTCCAAATCACTTACTTAGAGTGCAAGAAAGTGCATAAAACCTACTAAAATTAAAGAAAAAGGCTAGTGAAACTAGGCTAAGATGACTTGTAATCAAAGAACAGCAGAGCTCCACACCTTAATCTATGATGTGTAGAAACTCCACCATAGAAAATACATAAGTGAAAAAGGTCTAGGCATGGCCGAATGGCCAGCCTCCCAAAGAGGTTCCAAGTGTCCAAAGTCTTAGGGTAGACAAAGGATGATCAAAAGATTCGAATACAATAGTAAAAAGTGCTATTTATACTAAAATAGTTACTAGGGTTTGCAGAAAATAAGTAACTAAGTGCAGATAGTGCAGAAATCCACTTCCGGGATCCACTTGGTGTGTTCTTGGGCTGAGCATTGAAGCTTTCATGTGCATAGGCCATTCTTTGAGTTAAACGCCAGCTTCGGTGCCAGTTTGGGCGTTTAACTCCAGTTTTGGTGCCAGTTCTAGTGTTTTACGCCAGAAATCTTTGGTGAGCGTTTGAACGCCAGTTTGGGCTGTCAAATCTCGGAAAAGTATGGACTATTATATATTGCTGGAAAGCCCAAGATGTCTACTTTCCAACGCAATTAAGAGCGCGCCAACTGAGTGTCTGTAACTCCAGAAAATCTACTTCGAGTGTAGCAGGGTAAGAATCCAACAGCATCTGCAGTCCTTTCTCAGCCTCTAAATCAGATTTTTGCTCAGGTCTCTCGATTTCAGCCAGAAAATACCTGAAATCACAGAAAAACACACAAACTCATAGTAAAGTCCAAAAAAGTAATTTTTGCATAAAAACTAATAAAAATATAATAAAAAGTAACTAAAACATACTAAAAACTATGTAAAAACAATGCCAAAAAGGGTATAAATTATCCGCTCATCACAACACCAAACTTAATTTATTGCTTGTCCCCAAGCAACTAAAAACAAAATAGGATAAAAAGAAGAGAATATACAATAAGTTTCAAAAATATCAATGAAGATTAGTCTCAATTAGATGAGTGGGGCTAGTAGCTTTTTGCTTCTGAACAGTTTTGGCATCTCACTTTATCCTTTGAAGTTCAGAATGATTGGCATCCATAGGAACTCAGAATTCAGATAGTGTTATTGATTCTCCTAGTTCAGTATGTTGATTCTTGAACACAGCTACTTTATGAGTCTTGGCCGTGACCCTACGGATACATAAATGCCACAGACACATAACTGGGTGAACATTTTCAGATTGTGACTAAGCTTTGCTAGAGTCCCCAGTTAGAGGTGCCCAGAGTTCTTAAGCACACTCTTTTTGCTTTGGATCACGACTTTAACCGCTCAATCTCAAGCTTTTCACTTGACACCTTCACGCCACAAACACATGGTTAGGGACAGCTTGATTTAGCCGCTTAGGCCAGAATTTTATTCCTTTGGGCCCTCCTATCCATTAATGCTCAAAGCCTTGGATCCTTTTTACCCTTGCCTTTTAGTTTAAAGGGCTATTGGCTTTTTCTGCTTGCTTTTTCTTTTTTCTTTCTTTTTTTTGGCAAGCTTTTGCTTTTTCACTGCTTTTTCTTGCTTCAAGAATCAATTTCATGATTTTTCAGATTATCAATAACATTTCTCTTTTCTCATTTTTCTTTCAAGAGCCAACAATTTTAACATTCATAAACTTCACTATCAAAAATATACACTGTTCAAGCATTCATTCAGAAAACAAAAAGTATTGCCACCACATCAAAATAATTAAGCTAATTTTAAGATAATTTTCAAAATTATGCACTTCTTGTTCTTTTTCAATTAAAAACATTTTTCATTTAAGAAAGGTGAGGGATTCATGGAATCATTCATAGCTTTAAGACATAGACTCTAAACACTAATGATCATGTAATAAAGACACAAACATAGTCAAAACATAAAACATGGAAACGAAAAATAGAAAAATAAGAACAAGAAAATTAAAGAACGGGTCCACCTTAGTGACGACGGCTAGTTCTTCCTCTTGAAGATCCTATGGAGTGCTTGAGCTCCTCTATGTCTCTTCCTTGCATTTGTTGCTCCTCTCTCATGGCCTTTTGGTCCTCTCTGATTTCATTGAGGATAATGGAGTGCTCTTGGTGCTCCATCCTTAGTTGCTCCATGTTAGAACTTAAATCTCCTAAAGAGGTGTTGAGTTGCTCCCAATAGTTGTGTGGAGAAAAATGTATCCCTTAAGGCATCTTAGGGATTTCTTGATGAGGAATTTCCTCATGCTCTTGTTGAGGTCCATGAGTGGGCTCTCTTGTTTTCTCCATCCTCTTCTTAGTGATGGGCTTGTCTCCCTCAATGAGGATGTCTTCCTCTATGACAACTCCAGCTGAATTGCATAGGTGACAGATGAGATGAGGGAAGGCTAACCTTGCCAAAGTGGAGGGCTTGTTAGCCACCTTGTATAGTTCTAGAGATATGATCTCATGAACTTCTACTTTCTCTCCAATCATGATACTATGGATCATGATAGCCCGGTCCACGGTAACTTCAGACCGGTTGCTAGTAGAAATGATAGAGCGTTGGATGAACTCCAACCATTCCCTAGCCACGGGTTTGAGGTCAGGCCTTCTCAATTGAACCGGCTTGCCTCTTGAGTCTCTCTTCCATTGTGCTCCTTCCACACAGAAGTCCGTGAGGACTTGGTCCAACCTTTGATCAAAGTTGACTCTTCTAGTGAAAGGATAAGGATCTCCTCTTATTATTGGCAAGTTGAATGCCAACCTTACTGTTTCTGGACTGAAATCTAAGTATTTCTCCCGAACCATTGTGAGCCAATTCTTTGGGTTCAGTTCACACTTTGATCATGGTTCTTAGTGATCCATGCATTAGCATAGAACTCTTGAACCATTAAGATCCCGACTTGTTGAATGGGGTTGGTGAGAGTTTCCCAACCTCTTCTTCGAATATCACGTCGGATCTCCAGATATTCACTCTTTTTGAGCATGAAGGGGACCTCGGGGATCACCTTTTTCTTGGCCACAACTTTATAGAAGTGGTCTTGATGGACTTTTGAGATGAATCTCTCCATCTTCCATGACTCAGAGGTGGAAGCAATTTCCTTCCCTTTCCTCTTTCTAGAGGTTTCTCTGGCCTTAGGTGCCATTAATGGTTATGGAAAAACAAAAAGCATAGCTTTTTCCACACCAAACTTAAAAGGTTTGCTCGTCCTCGAGCAAAAGAAGAAAGAAGGGAGGAGAAGAAGAAGAAATGGAGGAGATGGAGGGGTGTGTTAGATTCGGCCAAGGGGGATAAGTGTGTATGATGTGTGAAAATGAAGGTGGTAAGGAGGGATATTTATAAGGTAAGAGAGAGAGGGAAGTCGTGTATAAGGGGTTGGGTTTGGGAGGGAAATGGTTTGAATTTGAATGGTGAGGTAGGTGGGGTTGGTGGGTTATGGAGAATAGTGGATGGATGTGAGTGGTGAAGGGATTATGGGGAAGAGGGTAGGATTTGATAGGTGAATGGTGTTCGGGGAAGAGGTGGTGATTGGATTGGTCAAGGGTGTTTGGGGAAGAGTGTTATGGAGAGGTGTGAAGAGGGAAGAAAGGGAGGTGGGGTAGGTGGGGATCCTATGGGGTCCACAGATCCTGAGGTGTCAAGGAATTTGGGTCCCTGCACCATTCTGGCGTTTAAACGCCCACTGTGTGCCAATTTTGGCATTTAACGCCAGCTCTACTACCTTTTCTGGCGTTAAACGCTAGTCTGTCTGCCTATTCTGGCGTTTAACGCCAGCCTTCAGCCAGACACCCTTTTCTGGCATTAAACGCCAGTCTGCCTGCCAATTCTAGCGTTTAATGCCCAGAATGCTACCAGACTGGGCGTTAAACGCCCATTCTGCCATCCTTACTAGCGTTTAAACCCCAGTAAGCCTGTCCTCCAGGGTGTGCTATTTTTGATGCTGTTTTTGATTCCGCTTTAATTCTGCAGTTGTTTTTATGACTCCACATAATCATCTACCTAAAGAAAACATAAAATAACAATGGAAAACAAATAAATATTATTAAATAAAATTGGGTTTCCTCCCAATAAGCGCTTCTTTAATGTCAATAGCTTGATAGTGAGCTCTTAGAGAGCTTCACAGAGACTCAGAGCTTAATGGTGGTTTCCCAACACCAAACTTAGAAGTTGAGTGTGGGGGCTCTGTTTGACCCTGTATTGAGAGAAGCTTTTCATGCTTCCTCTCCATGGTTACAGAAGAAGATCCTTGAGCCTTAAACACAAGGTAGTCCTCATTCAATTGAAGGACTAACTCTCCTCTGTCCACATCAATCATAGCTTTTGCTGTGGCTAGGAAGGGTCTTCCAAGGATAATGGATTCATCCTCATCCTTCCCAGTGTTTAGGATTATGAAATCATCAGGGATGTACAGGCCTTCAACCTTCACTAAGACATCCTCTACAAGTCCATAAGCCTGTTTCCTTGATTTGTCTGCCATCTCTAGTGAGATTCTTGCAGCTTGTACCTCAAAGATCCCTAGTTTCTCCATTACAGAGAGTGGCATGAGGTTTATTCCTGACCCCAGGTCACACAGAGCCTTTTCAAAGGTCATGGTGCCTATGGTACAAGGTATTAAGAACTTACTTTCCGGGATCCGGTTTCTTCTGAGGTACTTTCAGTTGAACCAGAGCATTCAGTTCATTGATGAGCAATGGAGGTTCATCCTCCCAAGTCTCATCACCAAATAGCTTGGCATTGAGCTTCATGATTGCTCCTAGATACTGAGCAACTTGCTCTTCAATAATATCTTCATCCTCTTCAGAGGAAGAATACTCATCAGAGCTCATGAATGGTAACAGTAAGTTCAGTGGAATCTCTATGGTCTCTGTATGAGCCTCAGATTTCTTTGGTTCCTCATGAGGGAACTCCTTAGTGGCCAGTGGATGTCCATTGAGGTCTTCCTCACTAGAAATCACTGCCTTTCCCTCCATTACAGGTTCGGCCATGTTGGACATATTGATGGCCTTGCACTCTCTCTTTGGATTCTCTTCTGTATTGCTTGGGAGAGTACTTGGAGGGAGTTCAGTAACTCTTTTACTCAGCTGACCCACTTGTGCCTCCAAATTTCAGTCATGAAATTAAGAGTGGTCCTAGATAGATCAGAGACTATGGTTGCTAAGTCAGAGAGGCTCTGCTTAGAATTCTCTGTCTGTTGCTGAGAAGATGATGGGAAAGGTTTGCTATTGCCAAACCAAATTCTCCCACCATTGTTATTATTGAAGCCTTGATCAGGCTTCTACTGATCCTTCCATGAGAAATTAGGATGATTCCACCATGAAGGGTTATAGGTGTTTCCATAGGATTCTCCCATGTAATTCACTTCTTCCATTCCAGGATTTTCAGGATCATAAGCTTCTCCTTCAGAGGAGGCTTCTTTAGTACTGCCAGATGCAGCTTGCAACCCATTCAGATTCTGAGAAATTATATTGACTTGCTGAGTCAATATTTTATTCTGAGCCAATATGGCATTTAGAGTATCAATCTCAAGAACTCCTTTCTTCTGGGTCATCCCATTACTCACAGGATTTCTTTCAGAAGTATACATGAACTGGTTATTTGCAACCATTTCAATAAGTTCCTGGGTTTCTGTAGGAATTTTCTTCAGATGAAGAGATCCACCAGCAGAGTGGTCCAATGATATCTTGGACAATTCAGACAGACCATCATAGAATATACATAAGATGCTCCATTCTGAAAGCATGTCAGAAGGACACCTTCTGATCAATTGCTTGTATCTTTCCCAAGCTTCATAGAGGGATTCACCTTCCTTTTGTCTGAAGGTTTGAACTTCCACTCTAAGCTTGCTCAACTTTTGAGGTGGAAAGAATTTGGCCAAGAAAGTATTGACCAACTTTTACCAAGAGTTCAGGCTTTCTTTAGGTTGTGAGTCCAACCATGTCCTAGCTCTGTCTCTTACAGCAAAGGGGAAAAGCATAAGTCTGTAGACCTCAGGATTAACCCCATTGGTCTTAACAGTGTTACAGATTTGCAAGAATTCAGCTAAGAACTGATGAGGATCTTTGGTGCACGCAATTGTGATCTCAGGCAACGGCGCCAAAAACTTGGTACGCACGTCTTAATAAATCATTTTTCATTCACAACTTCGATACAACTAACCAGCAAGTGCACTGGGTCGTCCAAGTAATAAAACCTTACGTGAGTAAGGGTCGATCCCACGGAGATTGTTGGTATGAAGCAAGCTATGGTCACCTTGTAAATCTCAGTCAGGCGGATATCAAAAGGTTATGGAGTTTTCGAAAATCTATAATAATTAAACATAAAATAAAGATAGAAATACTTATGTAGATCATTGGTGAGAATTTCAGATAAGCGTATAGAGATGCTTTCGTTCCTCTGAACCTCTGCTTTCCTGCTGTCTTCATCCAATCAGTCTTACTCCTTTCCATGGCTGGCTTTATGTAAGGACATCACCATTATCAATGGCTACTTTTCATCCTCTCTGTGAAAATGGTCCGATGCGCTGTCACTGCATGGCTAATCATCTAGAGGCATCACCGTGGTTAATGGCTGCATCCTATCCTCTTGTGAAAATGGTCCAAATGCTCTGTCACAGCACGGCTAATCATCTGAGGTTCTCGATCATATTGGAATGGGATTCACCCTCCTTTTGCGTTTGTCACTACGCCCAGCACTCGCGAGTTTGAAGTTCCTCACAGTCATTCAATCCCAGAATCCTACTCGGAATACCACAGACAAGGTTTGGACTTTTCAGATTCTCATGAATGCCGCCATCAATCTAGCTTATACCACGAAGATTCTGATTAAGAGATCCAAGAGATAATCATTCAATCTAAGGTGGAACGGAAGTGGTTGTCAGGCACGCGTTCGTGGGGGAATGATGATGATTGTCACGTTCATCACATTCATGTTGAAGTGCGAATGAATATCTTAGAAGCGGAATAAGTTGAGTTGAATAGAAAAACAGTGGTACTTTGCATTAATTCATGAGGAACAGCAGAGCTCTACACCTTAATCTATGGAGTGAAGAAACTCTACCGTTTGAAAATACATAAGTGATGAAGGTCCAGGCATGGCCGAATGGCCAGCCCCAAACGTGATCAATATGATCCTAAGATGAACTAAAAATCATAAGATGTCTAATACAATAGTAAAAAGTCCTATTTATACTAAACTAGTTACTAAGGTTTACAAAGATAAGTAATTGATGCATAAATCCACTTCCGGGTTCCACTTGTTGTGTGCTTGGGCTGAGCTTGAATGTTACACGTGCAGAGGCTCTTTCTGGAGTTGAACGCCAGGTTGTAACGTGTTTCTGGCGTTCAACTCTGGTTTGTAACGTGTTTCTGGCGTTTAACTCCAGACAGCAGCGTAGAACTGGCGTTCAACGCCCTTTTACATCGTCTAAACTCGGCCAAAGTATGGACTATTATATATTGCTGGAAAGCCCTGGATGTCTACTTTCCAACGCAATTAGAAGCGCACCATTTTGAGTTTTGTAGCTTCAGAAAATCCACTTTGAGTGCAGGGAGGTCAGAATCCAACAGCATCAGCAGTCCTTCTTCTACCTCTGAATCTGATTTTTGCTCAAGTCCCTCAATTTCAGCCAGAAAATACCTGAAATCACAGAAAAATACAAAAACTCATAGTAAAGTCCAAAAATGTGAATTTAACATAAAAAATAAT
>NC_029791.2:46084443-46087352 GCF_000816755.2 Arachis ipaensis | reverse complement strand
CGTGGCCCTAAGCACTTTGTTTTCCAGTATTACCACCGGATACATAAATGCCACAGACACATAATTGGGTGAACTTTTTCAGATTGTGACTCATCTTTGCTAAAGTCCCCAATTAGAGGTGTCCAGGGTTCTTAAGCACACTCTTCTTTTGCTTTGGACCTTGACTTTAACCGCTCAGTCTCAAGTTTTCACTTGACACCTTCACGCCACAGGCACATAGTTAGGGACAGCTTGGTTTAGCTGCTTAGGCCATGATTTTATTCCTTTAGGCCTTCCTATCCACTGATGCTCAAAGCCTTGGGATCCTTTTTATTACCCTTGCCTTTTGGTTTTAAGGGCTATTGGCTTTTTGCTCTTGCCTTTTGGTTTTAAGAGCTTTTAGCTTTTTCTGCTTGCTTTTTCTTTTTCTTTTTTTTTTTCGCCATTTTTTTTCTTTCTTTTTTTTTTCTGCAAGCTTTTGTATTCACTGCTTTTTCTTGCTTCAAGAATCATTTTTATGATTTTTCAGATTATCAAATAACATGTCTCCTTATCATCATTCTTTCAAGAGCCAACATATTTAACATTCTTAAACAACAACTTCAAAAGACATATGCACTGTTCAAGCATTCATTCAGAAAACAAAAAGTATTGTCACCACATCAATATAATTAAACTAAGTTCAAGGATAAATTCGAAACTTATGTACTTCTTGTTCTTTTGAATTAAAACATTTTTCATTTAAGAGAGGTGATCGATTCATATTCACTACTTTAAGGCATAGTTACTAAATACTAATGATCATGTAATGAAGACACAAATATAGATAAGCACTTAACATAAAGAAAACAAAAAACAGAAAATTTAAGAACAAGGAATGAGTCCACCTTAGTGATGGTGGCGTTTCCTTCTTGAGGAACCAATGATGTCCTTGAGCTCTTCTATGTCTCTTCCTTGTCTTTGCTGCTCCTCTAATTTCATGGAGGGTGATGGAGTGCTCTTCTTGATGTTCCACCCTTAGATGCTTATTGTGTGGAGGAAAATGTATCCCCTGAGGTATCTCAGGGATCTCTTGATTTGCAGTCAAATGTTCTACCACTGAGCTATAGAAGCTTTTGTCTTCCCTTTTGTCTTCTTTTTCTCTTTTTTTTTTGAGGTTTCTCTGGCCTTAGGTACCATCAATAGTTATGGAAAAAAACAAAAAGCTTATGCTTTTACCACACCAAACTTAGAATTTTGCTCACCCTCGAGCAAGAGAAGAAAGAATAGATGAAGAAGAAGATGTGGAAGAATCTAGGATTATGAAGAGGGAAGGTGGGGATCCTGTGGGGTCCACAGATCCTGAGATGATCCTGTGAGGTTCACAGATCTTGAGGTGTCAAGGATTTACATCCCTGCGCCAATTAGGCATGTAAAATGCCTTTGCTTGCAATTCTGGCGTTTAAACGCCGAACTGATGCTTGTTCTGGGCGTTCAATGCCCAGATGCAGCATGTTTCTGGCGTTGAACGCCAGTTTTATGCTTGTTTCTGGCGTTCAACGCCAGATCCATGCTCTGTTCTGGCATTGAACGCCAGCCAGATGCTCCTTACTGGCGTTTGAACGCTAGTGAACTCCTCCTCCAGGGTGTGCTATTTTTAATGTTGTTTTTGATTTTTCTTCAATTTTTCCAGTTGTTTTTGTGACTCCACATGATCATGAACCCATGAAGACATATAACTAATAAAAATATAATTAAATAAAAAATTGGGTTGCCTCCCAACAAGTGCTTCTTTAATGTCAATAGCTTGACAGTGGGCTCTCATGGAGCCTCATAGATGTTCAGAGCATTGTTGAGACTTCCCAACACCAAACTTAGAGTTTGACTGTGGGGGCTCTGGTTGACTCTGTAGTGAGAGAAGCTTTTCATGCTTCCTCTCCATGGTTACAGAGAGAGATCCTTGAGTTTTAAACACAAGGTTATTCTCATTTAGTTGAAGGATTAATTCTCCTCTGTCCACATCAATCACAGCTCTTGCTGTAGCTAGGAAGGGTCTTCCAAGGATGATGGATTCATCCTCATCCTTCCCAGTGTCTAGGATTATGAAATCAGCAGGGATGTAAAAGCCTTCAACCTTTACTAACATGTCCTCTACTTGTCCATAAGCCTATTTTTTGGAATTGTCTGCCATCTCCAATGAGATTCTAGCAGCTTGCACCTCAAAGATTCCTAGTTTCTCCATTACAGAGAGTGGCATGAGGTTTATCCCTGACCCAAGGTCACATAGAGCCTTCTCAAAGGTCATGGTGCCTATGGTGCAAGGTATTAGGAACTTTCCAGGATCCTGTTTCTTCTGAGGCAATCTCAGTTGATCCAATGCATTTAGTTCATTGGTGAACAGGGGAGGTTCATCTCCCCAAGTCTCATTACCAAATAAATTGGCATTCAGCTTCATGACTGCACCAAGGTACTTGGCAACTTGCTCTTCAGTAACATCCTCATTCTCTTCAGAAGAAGAATACTCCTCAGAGCTCATGAAGGGCGTAAGGAGGTTCAATGGAATCTTTATGGTCTCTAAATGAGCCTCAGATTCCTTTGGTTCCTCAGAGGGAAACTCGTTGTTGATCACTGGACGTCCCAGGAGGTCTTCCTCACTGGAATTCACGTCCTCAACCTCCCTTACAGGTTCGGCCATGGTAATTAATTCAATGGCCTTGCACTCTCCTTTTGGATTCTCTTCTGTATTGCTTGGGAGAGTACTTGGAGGGATTTCAGTGATCCTTTTACTCAGCTGGCCCACTTGTGCGTCCAAATTTCTAATGGAGGACCTTGTTTCATTCATGAAACTCACAGTGGCCTTAGATAGATCAGAGACTAAATTTGCTAAGCTAGATGGATTCTGCTCAGAATTCTCTGTCTGTTGCTGAGTGGATGATGGAAAAGGCTTGCTA
>NC_029791.2:46053531-46084415 GCF_000816755.2 Arachis ipaensis | reverse complement strand
AAGATATTTTTGAAAAGACATGATTGAAATTAGTTTTGAAAAAGATTTGATTTTTAGAATCACAATTAATGACTTGATTCACAAGAAATCACAAGATATGATTCTAGAACTTAAAGTTTGAATCTTTCTTAGCAAGCAAGTAACAAACCTGAAATTTTTGAATCAAAATATTAATTGATGATGTTATTTTCGAAAATTAGGAGATAAAGATAAGAAAAAGATTTTTGAAAAATATTTTTATAATTTTCGAAAATAAATAAGAAAAATGAAAAAGATTTGATTTTTGAAAAAGATTTTGAAAAAGATAAGATTTTTAATTTGAAAATTTGATTTGACTCATAAAAACAACTAGATTTTAAAATTTTTTGAAAAAGTCAAATCTAATTTTCGAAATTTTAAGAGAGAAAAAGGGAAAGATATTTTTTTGATTTTTTTGAATTTTTATGATGAGAGTGAAAAACTTGAAAATGATGCAATGCATGAAAATTTTTAGATCAAAACAATGAATGCATACAAGAATTCTATGAATGTCAAGATGAACACTAAGAACACTTTGAAGATCATGATGAACATCAAGAACATATTTTTGAAAAATTTTCAATGCAAAGAAAACATGCAAGACACCAAACTTAGAAATTTTTTATGTATAGACACTATGAATGCAAGAATGCATATGAAAACAAGAAAAGACACAAAACAAGAAAACATCAAGATCAAACAAAAAGACTTACCAAGAACAACTTGAAGATCATGAAGAACACTATGAATGCATGAATTTTCGAAAAATGCAAAGAATTTTTTTTTTAAAAAAATGCAATTGACACCAAACTTGAAGTTGACTCAAGACTCAAACAAGAAACACAAAATATTTTTTTTTATGATTTTCTAAATTTTTTTTTGGATTTTTTCAAAAATTATATGAAAAAGAAAAAAAAATAAGGATTCCAAAATTTTTAATATGAATTCCAGGAATCTTCAATTCTTAGTCTAAAGCTCCAATCTGAGGGTTAGACATGGCTTAATAGCCAGCCAAGCTTTAGAAGATATAAGCAATTCCCTGACATGTGGAGGCCTCAGTCTAAAAGAATTTAGACATGGCTTTACAGCCAGCCAGGCTTCAACATGCTTCATGAAACACTAGAATTCATTCTTAAAAATTCTGACATAATTTTCGAAAACAAAGGGAAATATTTTGAAAGATTTAAAAAAAAAATTTTTTTTAAACTTTTTGAAAATAAAATAAGAAGAAAATTACCCAATCTGAGCAACACGATGAACCGTCAGTTGTCCAAACTTAAACAATCCCCGGCAACGGCGCCAAAAACTTGGTGCACGAAATTGTGATCTCAGGCAACGGCGCCAAAAACATGGTACGCACGTCTTAATAAATCATTTTTCATTCACAACTTCGATACAACTAACCAGCAAGTCCACTGGGTCGTCCAAGTAATAAAACCTTACGTGAGTAAGGGTCGATCCCACGGAGATTGTTGGTATGAAGCAAGCTATGGTCACCTTGTAAATCTCAGTCAGGCGGATATCAAAAGGTTATGGAGTTTTCGAAAATCTATAATAATTAAACATAAAATAAAGATAGAAATACTTATGTAGATCATTGGTGAGAATTTCAGATAAGCGTATAGAGATGCTTTCGTTCCTCTGAACCTCTGCTTTCCTACTGTCTTCATCCAATCAGTCTTACTCCTTTCCATGGCTGGCTTTATGTAAGGACATCACCATTATCAATGGCTACTTTTCATCCTCTCTGTGAAAATGGTCCGATGTGCTATCACTGCATGGCTAATCATCTAGAGGCATCACCGTGGTCAATGGCTGCATCCTATCCTCTTGTGAAAATGGTCCAAATGTTCTGTCACAGCACGGCTAATCATCTGAGGTAAACGTGATCAATATGATCCTAAGATGAACTAAAAATCATAAGATGTCTAATACAATAGTAAAAAGTCCTATTTATACTAAACTAGTTACTAGGGTTTATAGAGATAAGTAATTGGTGCATAAATCCACTTCCGGGGCCCACTTGGTGTGTGCTTGGGCTGAGCTTGAATGTTACACATGCAGAGGCTCTTTCTAGAGTTGAACGCCAGGTTGTAACGTGTTTCTGGCGTTTAACTCCAGACAGCAGCATAGAACTGGCGTTCAACGCCCTTTTACGTCGTCTAAACTCGGCCAAAGTATGGACTATTATATATTGTTGGAAAGCCCTGGATGTCTACTTTCCAACGCTATTGGAAGCGCGCCATTTTGAGTTTTGTAGCTTCAGAAAAACCACTTTGAGTGCAGGGAGGTCAGAATCCAACAGCATCAACAGTCCTTCTTCTACCTTTGAATCTGATTTTTGCTCAAGTCCCTCAATTTCAGCCAGAAAAGTCCAAAAATGTGAATTTAACATAAAAAATAATAAAAACATCCCTAAAAGTAACTAGATTCTACTAAAAAATACTAAATATAATGCCAAAAAGCGTATAAATTATCCGCTCATCAATCTTCCAATGGAAGTCCATGAAACTTGCAATTCTGCTGCATTAGAGAAACTAATTGAGGCTTAAGCTCAAAGTTGTTTGCTCCAATTGTAGGAATTGAGACGCTTCTTCCATAGAAGTCGGAAGATGGTGCAGTAAAGTCACCAAGCATCTTCCTTGCATCTCCACCATTGTTGTTGTGTTCGGCTGCCATGTCTTCTTCTTTTTCAAAAATTTCTGTAAGGTCCTCACCAGAGTGTAGTGCTTTAGCTTCTCTTAGCTTCCTCTTTAGAGTCCTTTCAGGTTCAGGATCATCTTCAACAAGAATGTCCTTATCCTTGTTCCTGCTCATATGAAAAAGAAGAGAACAGAAAAGAAGAGGAATCCTCTATGTCATAGTATAGAGATTCCTTTATGTGAGTAGAAGAATAGAAAAATGAGGTAGAGTGAGAATAAGAAAAATTCGAACACAGAGAGAGGGAGAGGGTTCGAATTATGAGTGGAAGAGAGGTGTTAGTAAATAAATAAATAAAATAGAAAGAGATGAGGGAGAGAGAATTCAAATATTAGTTTAAAAGAAAAGAAAAATATTTTTGTTTTTATTTTAATTATAAGTTAGAATTCGAAATTATTAAAAGAAATAAACTAAAATTTAAAACAATTAGTTAATTAAAAAGAATTTTGAAAAAGTTATTAGTGGTTTTCGAAAATTAGAGAGAGAAATAGTTAGGTGGTTTTAAAAAAGATAAGAAATAGTAAACTTTTTAAAATCAAACAAAAAGTCAAGTAGTTAATTGAAAAATATTTGAAAATAAATTTTGAAAAGATAAGAAGTTAGAAAAAGATTTTGAAATTAAAATTTTGAAAAATATATGATTTGAAATTTATTCTGAAAAAGATTGAAAAGGAAATTAAAAAGATTTCATTTTTAAAATTAAAGTTGATTAAGAAACTAAAAGATATGATTCTAGAATTTAAAGATTGAACCTTTCTTAAGAAGAAAGAAACAAACTTGAAATTTTTGAATCAAAACATTTAATGTTAGAAAAAGATTTAAAAAATTATGAAATAAAAATAAGAAAAGGATTTTGAAAATCAATTTTAAAATTTTCGAAAGTATTAAGAAGGAAAATGAAAAAGATTTGATTTTTGAAAAAGATTTGAAAAGATAAGGTTTTTAAATTGAAATTTTGACTTGACTAACAAGAAACAACTAAATTTTAAAAATTTTTGACCATGTCAACTCAAAATTTTGAAATTTATGAGTAATATAAGGAAAGATATTATTTTTGATTTTTTTATATTAATGAAGAAAGAGAAAAATAACAAAATGACACATGACATAAAAATTTAAGATCAAAACAAATAATGCATGCAAAAACACTTTGAAAGTCAAGATGAACACCAAGAACATTTTGAAGATCATGATGAACATCAAGAACATATTTTTGAAAATTTTTTTATGAAAAGAAACACATGCAAGACACCAAACTTAAAAAATTTTTACTTTTAAACATAATGAATTCGAAAATGCACATGAAAAACAAGGAAAGACACAAGACAAGAAAATTTAAAGATCAAACAAGGAAAATCATCAAGAACAACTTGAAGATCAATGAAGAACACAATGCATATATTTTCAAAAATTAAAGAAAAATTAAAACATGCAA
This sequence comes from Arachis ipaensis, assembly GCF_000816755.2. Lineage (NCBI taxonomy): Eukaryota > Viridiplantae > Streptophyta > Magnoliopsida > Fabales > Fabaceae > Arachis > Arachis ipaensis. The sequence goes on along the minus strand of NC_029791.2, from coordinate 46,080,262 downwards.
TTGACACCAAACTCAAAATTGGACACAAGACTCAAACAAGAAAAACAATTTTTTTTTTGTTTTTATGATTTTATTAATTTTTTTTGTATTTTTGTATATTTTTCGAAAATTATTTTGGAAAAGGAAATAAAGAAATTCAAAATTTTTAATAAGAATTCCAGGATTCATGTAGTGTTAGTCTAAAGCTCCGGTCCAAAAGAATTAGACATGGCCAATGGCCAGCCAAGCTTTAGCTAGAATTATAAATGAGAATCCCAAAGTTGATGCAATGTTATTATAAAGCTTCGGTCCAACAGAGTTAAACATAGCCAAATGGCCAGCCAAGCTTTAGCATAACAATTACATACAACAATCCAATGAATATGATAAGTTAAAGTTTCGGTCCAAAAGATTAGACATGGCTTAATAGCCAGCCAAGTTTTAACATACCATTATGAAGCTCGAAGGTGGAATTCATTCTTAAAAATTTTGATGAATTTTTCGAAAATTAAATATTTTTTTCTTTTTTTTTATGATTTTTTGAAAATAAAAAAATAAAAAGCTTAAACATAAAATCAAATTACCCAATCTAAGCAACAAGATGAACCGTCAGTTGTTCAAACTCGAACAATCCTTGACAACGGCGCAAAAAACTTGGTGCATGAAATCGTGATTCACACTTTTCACAACTCCACACAACTAACCAGCAAGTGCATTGGGTCGTCCACGTAATACCTTACGTGAGTAAGGGTCGATCCCACGGAGATTGTCGGCTTGAAGCAAGCTATGGTCATCTTGTAAATCTTAGTCAGGCGGATTCAAATGTTTATGAGGTTTTGATAATTAAAAGATAAATAAAACAGAAAATAAGATAAAGATACTTATGTAATTTATTGGTGGAAATTTCAGATAAGCGTTTGGAGATGCTTTGTTGCTTCTGAATCTCTGCTTTCCTACTGTCTTCTTCTAGTCATGGTGCTCCCTTCCATGGCAAGCTGTATGATTCTCTTGGATGAAAAATACCAGATACGATCTCTGTACGGCTAATCAACTGTCGGATTTCTCGTCTCGGATGAAAAATACCATGTACAGCTACCGCACGGCTAATCATCTGTCGGTTCCCGCTAGCGTCGGAATAGGATCTCTCTATCCTTTTGCACAATGTCACTGCGCCCAACATTCGCAGGTTTGAAGCTCTTCACAGTCATCCCTTCCCAGATCCTACTCGGAATACCACAGACAAGGTTTAGACTTTTCGGATCTCAGGAATGCTGCCAATGGTTCTAGCCTATACCACGAAGGTTCTAATCTCAGATTCAGATGCTCTGTTGTCAGGAGAGACGATGTGAATCGTTGATTAGAAACCCAAGAGAATATACTCCGGCTGTTGTCCAATGACTACGTTGAACATCATGTAGACCGCTTGTGGTTGTCAGGCACGCGGATCTTGGCTAAGCGAGTAATGAAGATAGTGGGTAATTATCACGGGTCACCCTCGGTAGCTCCGTTCACTGCTATGTTCCTAGCTCCAGTTTTACTTTAGCTACAAACTCATAACTACTAGCTCTCTTAAGACATAAACTCATTCATAAGGATTATTAATACGTGGGCCTACTACTTGCTTCTGGGAAGATTCAACTCTAGCACGGTCCGTGCGTGTTGTTGTTAAAAAAGAAGAAAAGAAGCAAGAGTTGGCACTTAGGATCTCTGAGTCCCCAGGTAACATAGTGAGGAAAGAGAATTCGACCCAAGACCAAAGAAGGCTTTCGCGCGTGTAGACGTGTAGATAAGTTATCTAAGTTCGAGAGGAGCGAAGGCTAGCCGCCTTTCCAATTTCCTTCTTCCCTTATCCCCATCCACACATTAAATTCCGATCAATTGGAGGTCTGGCTGAGTGGCTTAAGGCATTGGTTTGCTAAATCTACATACAAGAAGGGCAGGTCGGCCAGGTCTTTCCCTGTTGTTCTGTTCTTGCATCATAGGAATTACAAAAAAAGGGTTCTTTTTTTTTCGTATATCTATTGTTATTATTGTAAATTCTTTCAGTTTTCGAATTTCTGCGATTACACGGTTGCGAGTAGGGTGGTAAGGAGACGAGGGGAAAGGCAAAGCTTTACTTTGTTGGTTGGAGTAATAGGAATCTCTTTTAGCCAAGAAGGAACAAATTTGGATATATTAACCAAATTGTTAATCCCTTCTATAGACCTGTTGCATCAAAATTTTCCTAATTCTTTCCCTGGACTCTTTCTTTCGTAAAGCTTGGCTTTGGAGCGTATACTATATTGATTGAATCTAAGCATGACTTTATGTTTGTGTTGTACTGCCTAGCTCTTTCTATTGATTACTACTCAAGTCAGGACTAGCGAACATCTTTTGTTCCACGACCGAAGGAAAGCACTAAGAGATGATGCTTCCAATGCTACTAGCGATGTGTATCGGCACATACTTCTTTTAATGTGTCGTCTTTTTCAGAAATCTCCGCTAAGATTTAATCTAAGCGATCAGTCGATTATTGAGTTTCGAGCCACTGGAATTGAATACTATAATTATGACTTAACTGAATTAAGTACAAGAGTATATCTTGGAGAAGAAGTAAGCATGAATTGAAAGAAAAACAATAGTACTTGCATTAATTCATGAAGAACAGCAGAGCTCCACACCTTAATCTATGATATGTAGAAACTCCACCGTAGAAAATACATAAGTGAAAAAGGTCTAGGCATGGCCGAATGGCCAGCCTCCCAAAGAGGTTCCAAGTGTCCAAAGTCTTAGGGTAGACAAAGGATGATCAAAAGATTCGAATACAATAGTAAAAAGTGCTATTTATACTAAACTAGTTACTAGGGTTTACAGAAAATAAGTAACTAAGTGTAGATAGTGCAGAAATCCACTTCCGGGGCCCACTTGGTGTGTGATTGGTCTAAGCATTAAAGCTTTCACGTGCATAGGCCATTCTTGGAGTTAAACGCCAGCTTGGGTGCCAGTTTGGGCGTTTAACTCCAGTTTTGGTGCCAGTTCTGGCGTTTTACGCCAGAAATCTTTGGTGGGCGTTTGAACGCCAGTTTGGGCCATCAAATCTCAGGCAAAGTATAGATTATTATATATTTCTAGAAAGCCCAAGATTTCTACTTTCCAACGCAATTGAGAGCGCACCAATTGGGTTTCTGTAGCTCCAGAAAATCCACTTCGAGTGCAGTAGGGTCAGAATCCAACAGCATCTCTGAATCAGATTTTTGCTCAGGTCCCTCAATTTCAGCCAGAAAATACTTGAAATCACAGAAAAATACACAAACTCATAGTAAAGTCCAGAAATGTGATTTTTGCATAAAAACTAATAAAAATATAATAAAAAGTAACTAAAACATACTAAAAACTATGTAAAAACAATGCCAAAAAGGGTATAAATTATCCGCTCATCAAGTGATCAACCCTATACACTTGAGCGAATAGAGCGGATACACTTCCGATGAGGTTTCTGGTGAGGGTTCGATGCTCAACTCCTTATTCCTTGCTTTCACAAGCTTTCTTCTTGCAAGTTGGTTTACACTCCATTTTGATATTTGAATTGGTAGAGTTCACGAATCATCTAATCATCTTGGCCCTATGTATTCATATGTGTTCTTGGAAGATTGATTCACTTTTGACCAAGTAGATTGAAGCATTTGCATTAGTTGCATCCATGTAGGTAAAAGTGCATTTCATAAACCTCATTCTCCTATGTTCTTTGGTCTTTTAATTTTTAGCATGAGGACATGCTTGGTTTAAGTGTGGGGAGGTTTGATAAACCCCAATTTTGTGGTTCATCTTGTGTAGAATTTGGAGGGTTTTATCAATATTTTTCGCACTTATTCATATAAAATGCATGATTTTGTGTGTCCTTCCTAATTTTGCTTCATGGTTTAAAACATGCTTCTTTTACCTTAAAAATGCTATATTTTAATCCTCTTCTATTACCATTCGATGTTGTGATGTGTTTGTTAAGTGAATTCAGGATTTATAGTGCAAGAATGGACTAGGAGATGGAAAGGAAGCATGCACAAGTGGAAGGAACATGAAGAATGGAGCAATGGAGAACTGGAAGCGACGCGCACACGTGGCTGACACGCACGCGAGGATTGGCGCAGCAGTGAGTGACGCGCACGCGTGGATTGCAGAAACTCAGATGACGCGCACGCGTGGCCGACGCAAATGCGTGACGCTTGGCACGTGACTTCATTAATAAAATCGTGGCTGGCGATTTTTGAGAGGTTCCAGGACCAAATCTAAATTCATTCTGCATGAAAAGACCCAGGAATTGATGGAGGAATGGGGAGGATCCAATCATTCACACCTTACACATAATTTCAACTAGTTTTTGGTTCTTGTTTTCTAGAGAGAGGAACTCTTACTTCTCTCTAGATTTAGTTTGTTTTTGATCCTCCTTTGTTGAAATTCTGAATTAGATTTTGTTAATTTTAGTTTCAATTACTTAATTTGAGTTCTCTAATTTTAATTTTGTTTAGATCTTGTGTTGAAATTGTGTTCTCTTGTTATTTCCCTTTTTCTTTTTACATTATGAACCTTGTGGATCTTGGATTTCTATTAGTGCATTGATGTTTTCTATGATTGATAGTGTTATTTGAGTTTCGATTGATAATTATTAGTGGGTATTTATGATTTCAAATTAATTTGTAATTTGAATATGTCTTTTGTTAATGCATACCATGTATTTGATAAAATGTTTCCTTTGATTATGGAGTAGTTCTCTTTATTCTTGGCCTAGGCTAAGGGATTGGGTGAACTAGACTCATTGGGTCTAATTGATTTAGTGATTTATGAATCTTTGTGGTTAAATTGATACCCATTGACACCAATCTACTACTAAGCCAATTAGTAGTTGGATTGGGACTTATGAGTTGAAATTGATCAAGCCATTTGACGTACTTCAAGCGTTGAAGTAGATATTGTACGTACTTCGGGTGTTGAGGTAGACTTAATGAGCTTGGTTCCTCATAGTTGTCAAGATATGGTTGTTAGACAAGGATGGTGACCCCAATTCCCATGCCTAGCTAAGAGTTTTTTTTATTATTCATATTTGAAACCCAAAAATCCCAATTGCTTGATTCTTATTATAGTTAGTTTAATTTTTTGCTCAATTGGCCCATTTGCACCTCCAAGTTTCTAATGGAAGCTCTAGTTTTTTGCATAAAATTATTCATTAGTGTCTCCCAGTCAGTGTTCTTATGGGGCTGAGAATTTGCCTGCTGAGGTGGTTGTTGTTGATGAGACTGAGATTGGCGGTTATTCTGATTGTTTTGCTGAAACCCGCCCTGAGAATTATTGTTGAAATTCTGTGATCTCTGAGGTTGCTCTCTCCATCCAAAATTTGGGTAATTTCTCCATCCCTGATTGTAGGTCTTAGAATATGGATCATTATCGGGGTTTCTAGGAGCATTCCCCATGTAATTGACCTGTTCAGAAGAAGTTTGAGCATAATTATAATTCTCACATTGCATAGAGCTACCAGTCAAGTCATAAGGGGTTTCTTGAGGTGTAGTCTAAGTATTGACAGCTGAAACCCGCATCCCACTCAATTGTTGAGTAAGTGAGCTCATCTACTGAGCCAAAATTTTGTTCTGAGCAAGAAGAACATCAAAAGCTTCTACTTCCATGACACTTTTCTTCTGAGGAGTCTCGGAGTTAATAGGATTCCTGTTAGAGGAGTATAGATATTGGTTGTTAGCAACCAACTCAGTAAGCTCAGTAGTCTTCTCTGGTGTCTTCTTCATATGCAAAGAACCACCTGCAGAATTATCTAAACACAACTTGGACATTTCACACAAGCCCTCATAAAAGATATCCAGCTAAGTCCATTTAGAGAACATGCCCGAAGGAGATTCCCTTGTCAGTAGCTTGAATCTCTCCCAAGCTTCATAAAGTGTCTCACCATCCTTCTGTTTGAAGGTCTGAACCTCCACCCTTAGCTTAGTCAGCTTTTGTGGTGGGAAAAATTTAGTCAGAAATCTAGTGACCACCTTGTTCCAAGTGTCCAGACTCTCCTTGGGTTGAGAATTTAACCACAGCTTTGCTCTATCCCTCACAGCAAATGGGAAAAGCATGAGTTTATATACCTCAAGATTCACTCCATTGGTCTTCACAGTATCACAAATCTGTAGAAAATTAGAAATAAATTTATTTGGATTTTCATGCGGAAGTCCATGATACTGGCAGTTTTGTTACACAAGAGTCACCAGCTGTGCTTCAGTTCAATATTGTTTGCAGCTATGGGAGGCACCACAATACTTTTTCCATAAAGATCTGCATTAGGATCAGTGTATGAGCCAAGCACTCTTCTAGGTTGCTCATTCGCATTCAGATTTGCCATATTGGCATTTGCAGCATGATTTTGATCCATGCTAAGATTTTCACTAGCTTTGTAAAGTCTAGCTTGTTGCAAATGTCACCTCAAATTCCTTTGAGGTTCAGGAGCAAAATCTATAAGAGGTTCCTTGTCCCTGTTCCTGCTCATAAACAGTCAGAAGACAAAAAATGGGATTCTCTACGTCAGAGTGTAGAGAATTCCCAGTGAGGTAACATGTGTAAAGAAATAAAGTAAAACAACTGAATAATGAAGCAATAAAATTCGAAAATTATGAGTAAAAGTAAGGCAGAAAATTTTGAAATTATTAAGAAAAATAAAGAGGAAAAATAAAAATAACTAGGGGACACCAAACTTAATTTCAGAAATTTTGGAAAAAAATAATAGTACTAATTTTAGAAAATTAGAGTGCAAAAATTAAATAAAATTAAAGCTAAAATGTCTAATCTAAGCAATCAAACAACTAACAGTTGTCAATCACAGTTACTCCCCGGCAACGGCGCCAAAAACTTAGTGCGGAATTTAAAGTCTACAAACTAACTGGCAAATGCATCGGGTCGTACCAAGTAGTACCTCAGGTGAATGAGGGTCGATCTCACGAGGATTGATGGATCAAGAAACAATGGTCAAGTGATTTTCTTAGTCAGACAGACAGAAAGTAGTGTTTGGGTCTCAATTGCATCAAACAATAATTCAGAGAATCAAAAAAGCAAGCAGTATGGATTGTGAAATATGTATGAGAAAATAGTTAAGGCTTCAGGAATATCTATCTTCCGGATTGACTTTTCTTACTAACTATTTTAATCATGCAAGATTCAATTCATGGCAAATAATATGTGACTAAACCCTAATTCCTTGGACTTTTTTAGTCTCCTCTTACCTTCACCAACTGCCAATTCCTTGGTCACTTGATTCCAATTAGAGGGTGAAGTTCAATTCTAGTTATATGCCACAAAAACCCTAGTTACCCAAATATAAGAGGATTATATGTCACGTATCCTGTTAAGTCCAGATAATTAGAAATTTAGGAGAAATTGTTTTCAAGCTGTTGTTCAAGTAAAGAGTTTTTCTAAGTTATACAAGAACTCAATTAGAATAAGGGTCATACTTCCGTTCCACCCAAATTCATAAGATAAAGAATGAAAATAATTCTTGAAATAGAAATTAGTACATGAATTAAAATAGAAAAATAATAGTATTAATCCATACAATAGACAGAGCTCCTAACCTTAACAGTGGAGGTTTAGTTGCTCATGGTTCAAAAAGAAAACTAGGATTCCGAAAAAATGTAAATTACGGAATGAGGTAGAAGAGAGAAGAAGAGCCCAAAGGGCTGATTCTTTTCCCTTTTATATCTAATCCTAATTAATATAAATTATATTTCCTAAAACTCAATAATATCTTTTCCTATTTGTAATTATAATAAGAGTTTTAATCAGAATAAAAAATAGAATAGAATCTTCGGTGCCATTATAAACTCGGACGTAGGGACCATGGCTTTATCTAGGAGTGGCACCTAACTTGAGAAATCTCAAGTTAGGCATGGGAGAGGCAGCACCAATTTGGAGTGTTTTACGTGTTGGTACGCCTAACTTGAGGGAGGATTGCGCCTAACTTGAAGAGAGCCGAACCACTTGTGCGTGTTGATGTTGTGTTTTGTGCCTAACTTGAGAAATCTCAAGTTAGGCTCAGCCTTGGCAGCCTCCTTTTCATGCTTTCCCTTTGTCCTGGCGCCTAACTTGAGATTTCTCAAGTTAGGTGCCACCTTGGCTGCTTTGGATAAATGAATGTAGTTGATCTTGGCGCCTAACTTGAGAAACCTCAAGTTAGGCGCCACCCTTGATGGAGAAGAAGTATGGACTATTATACATTGTTGGAAAGCTCTGCATGTTATCTTTCCAACGCCACTGAAATCACTTCAATTGGACTTCGGTAGCTCGAGTTATTTAGGTTAGAGTGCAGAGAGATCAGTGTTGACAGCATCATTCGCTTCCTTCTCTTTTTCTACAGAAACTCCATCAAATCCATCTGAATACTACCTGAAATAAACAGATATTTACATGACTCAAAGTGGCATCCACAGTGGCTTAAAGATAATTAATTCTTGATTAAACTCAACAATTTGAATGCAAATTCACTAGGAAAAGATAGGAAAGATGCTCACGCATCATCTAGCCACATCTTGTGATGAAGGGTCAACATAGAATCTCAAATCTCAACCTGGAGCAAGTGGAGCCGACCCACTGCATCTACCCAGAAAAATTAATGACACGGATAAAATTTTAAATTACATATCATTCTCAACCAGGAGCAAGTGGGGACGAACAACTACATCTATCCCGGGAGACTCAAACTATAACCCGGAGCAAGTGGAATCACACCACTGAATGTATCTAAGCGATCATACTTCACCATATTCTGAAGTAAGTGAAATCATATCACTGCATCTACCCAGGTAGGTATACTTCATCAAACTCAGTCTCATTATCACTTTCATCCTCAATCACATTCCTCATAATCAATAATCATCATCCCTCATCATCATAATCATCCTATCTCAACCTCATTCCGGAGTAAGCAGAATCACTCCACTGCATCTATGATGTGGCAAAAATTGGCGAGTTAAGAAATTATTATAAGAGATACGTTGCAAGTATAGTTCTTAACCAACCAAAAATCCGCTTATCAATTTAGAAGGGTTGTCACAAAATTAGAATTTAAAATACTGGGAGTATGAATCCCAGGTCGTCTCCCAACGAGTTGCAGAAAGGTGTGCTATTTTATTAATCAGATGTTTTTCAAATTGGTTTTAAGTTTGGTAACAGGAAATTAAATCAGAGAATTTAAGTAATTTAAATAAAAAACTTGACCGGGAGTAGATTAGTCGGAATACCTATCCTTGTTGGAGTTCCCTCAAGATTAATTGATAATTGAAGGTTGTTCTGCTCAATTATCCTTTACCAGATAAAGGAAAGTCAAGCAAGTTGGAAGTCAGTTTCTATTCACAAGTTCTAATCCTCTCCCTTGGGAAGGACTAGTGTCAGTGACTAGAGGGCGACCCAATGATAAACCCAATTATAATTTTACTCTTGAGTATTCCAACTCAAGGTTCTCCTTTCAACCAACTCCCAATCAAGTTAGGGAACTACTCGCTCATTATGAATGTAAACTTCACAAAATAAGAAAGGGAAATAAAGGAAGACATGATAAATAATAATAAAAAAGATCAATTAAAAATAAAAATAGTTCTTGTATTAATAAACTCTAAAAATAATCCAATAGTAATTCTGAACAAAATAAGGATATGAAAGAGTAAGTGACAAGTAAGGAAACAAACTAGAATGATGAAGTCTTGGCGGAGGTAATAACTCTTCTCGATATCCCAATCCAAAAAAGCAATAAAAATTAAAATCCTAAGAACTATGTGTGTAGAGAAAAAAAACCTAGAGGAGGAGTAAAATCATATCTAAAACTAAAAACTATGCGGAATGAATATCTCCTCTGGTCTCTGCATGTTCCTTGGCTCTAATCTACTTTTTTGGGCAAAAAACTGGGTCAAAACATGGCCCAAAATTGCCCCCAGCGAATTCTGCAGATCGCGCACGTCACGCGATCGCATCATCCACGCCTTCGCGTCATCCAGCGTTTTTCCTTGTCACGCGTGCGCGTCGTCCACGCATTCGCGTCACTTGTGCAGTTTCCAATCAATGCATTCGAGTCAGGCATGCGAGCGCGTCACTGCATTTTCCTTTATTTCATGCGGTCGCGTGAGCCATGCGTCCGCGTCGCTTCTCGCTGGTCATCTCCTTAATTTCTTGTGTTCCTTGTATTTTTGCAAGCCTCCTTTCCAATCTCCAAGTCATTCATACCCTATAAAGCCTGAAACACTTAACACACGGATCACGGCATCGAATGAAATAAAGGAGAATTAAAATATACAGTTAAAAGTCTCTAGGAAGCAAGTTTTCAACCATGGAGTAATTTTGGGAAGGAATTGTAAATACATGCTAATCATATGAATAAGTGGGTGAAGATTTGATAAAACCACACAATTAAGCACAATATAAACCATAAAATAATGGTTTATCAACCTCCCCACACATAGACATTAGCATGTCCTCATGCTTAGTTGAAGGAGATAAAATAAATGAGTAGGAACATGTAAAACTCATGTAATGCAATGCAACCTATACATATGAATGCAACTATATGATTCTTGTCCACTTGGTCAAAAGTAAATAAGCTCTTCAAGACAATCACAAATCAAATTCCACTAATTCAATTCTCATACAGTAACAACAGATAAAAATGCAAAAAGGTAGCTCATGAAAGCAGGGAACATAGAATTCAAGAATTGAACCCTCACTGATGATGTATGTACACTCTAATCTCTCTAGTGTATAGGGTAATCACTCTATCCTTCTCTAATCATGCTCTCTAATTTTTTTGTTCTTCACCTAACCAATCAACAACATTTAATGTACCAATGCAAACATCATGAGGTCTTTTCGAGGTTGTAATGGGGCTAAGGTAAGGGTAAGGGTACATATATGGCTAAGTAAGCTTATAAATTGAATATTTAATTAACCTAAGCTTTCACCTAACACATATATATATATATATTCTATATAACTTAAATTTCACACCTAGCTATCCAAAATTTCCCTTTCACATTCTGTACTCATGTATCAACTTTTTATTTTAATTTTATCACATGTGCATTGATCTTTGAATTTTAACTTAGCATTGGGGTAATTTTGTCCCCTTATTTATTTATTTATTATATTTTGTCTCCACAATCTTCCCATACTCAATTAACACACAATTCTATCTCAAGCTAACTAAAGATTCAATTGGGATATATAATTATTTTTTCGCTTAAGGCTAGTGATGTGGTAAAATACAGAACAAATGGGATTTAAAGGTTCAAAGTGGCTAACAAAGCTAATTGAAAGGGTAGGCTTATTTGGGATAAGTGAGCTAAACAAATAATGGCCTCAATCATATGCAAGCATATAAATATATTAAACATTGGACATATAGGATGAAACAAAATATAGATTACAATCATAGAGGAGTAAACACACAAGAATAAAATATTTATGGTTAAATAAGGTAACCATGTAACTAAGTTCAAATCTCACAGGTTTTGTGTGTTCTTTAGCTCAAAAACCATGTTCCAAATACAACTTCAAGCAAATTTAACATAAAAGTTTTGATTAAAATTAGTGAAATTTTGTTCTAAATAAAATAGGGTCTTAAAAGAAACTTATTATCTTTTCAATCAAGTAGAACATGCATGCAACTAACCTATTACTATGCAATTTATCCTATTCTACAAAAGAAAAACTAACTAAATATCCTATTTTATTGGTGTTAGGGAAGAGAAATTACCTCCGGAAGTTAGGTACTGACCGACCTCCCCACATTTAAGGCTTTGCACCGTCCTCGGTGCCATCTGTCAGGAACAAAGGTGGGCTGGTAGCAGTATCTCCACAGTCAGGACTGTCATGGCTCCCTGTGCTGGTAAAGGAAGTGGAGTCTGAGGTGTCTGGGTCTTTGTATTTTCCCATAAGTAGCTCCTTGAGGTATGTGAATCGGCGCTTGTTACGGCGCTCTCTTAGCTTTGCTTTCTGTTCCTGCCGATCCAACCTTTCAAGTATCTGATGGAGCAGTTGGGTTGTTGTAGGTGCTTGTGGTGTTGAAGGAGGAATGTCTTTAGCTGGTTCAGTAGGTTGGCTTGTAGTTGCTACTGGAGGTCTGATATATTTCCCGTTAGGGACGTATTGATCATCCCGTGGAAGCATGGCTTTGGTGTCCCCAGCTCTGTAGGAGACTCCGGCTGCTGAGACGAGATCTGAAACCAAGGCGGGAAAAGGTAAGTTGCCCGTAATTTGTACGTGTCCCATGGCATTCCGGATGTGTCTTGGTAGGTTTAGAGGCTGGTCTATAAGGATGCACCATAGTAGAACGGCCATGTCTGCAGTGAAAGAGGACTCATGAGTGCTTGGAAATACGTAATGGGACATAATCTGTGCCCATACGTGAGCCTCCAAGGTAAGTGCGGAACCCGATATTCCCTTAGGACGGGAACGATGGTATCCATAAATCCATCTGCTGCCAGGTAATGCGATAACTTTGAGAACAACGTCCTAGTCAAATTGGTACATCTGGCGCTTGAGTGCGGCTTCTTAAAATGCGTCCAGTCCTTCTGGAGCAGGGGGGAGGTCTAAAGCTCGTTGAATGGCCTCTTCTGTAATGGGGACTTACTTCTGACAGGGTTGGTAGGTGGAAATTAGAGTAGAACTCGACTACCCAGGAAAGATTAACCTGCCGTGGCTGTCTCTGTAGGAATCCCCATTGTCTTTGTTCAATTTGCGGCTCAACAAATTCAGCAATACGGGTCGGGAGGATAAGAAGGTATTCGTTGTTGTAACTCCTTTCTGCCAGGATGGGAAACATCTGCTCACAGTAGCGATTGGTAAATCGCGCAGTGTCCTTTGCTGGGAAGGCTTTCTCTTTTTCATCAACCTTTATAATCCTCTTAATTCTTTTTGTTGAGGGCTTAACTGCAGTTGAAGATGGTTCTGCCACTAATGCTCTTTTTGTTCCTCTCCTTGCTGTCAATTTGGGAGTAGCTTTCTCTTTTTCTTTTTTTGGTGGCCATCCTAAAAGAAAGAAAATAGAAAGTATGTTAAAATGTCAAGAGTTAGAGCAAGGAAGAGGGCGGAAAAGTTGGTAATCAATGCACATTAAAGATGAATGATGTGAACACATGGTCATGACTACATGTGAAGAATCATCAATGGAAATATAGCAAGTGCATAAGATGACAATTAAATGCAAGGTGTTTATTGGCATGCCGGTAAAGGCATGAGTAGCATAGATCAAGCATTCAATGTCCAAGTTAGATTACCAAGTCTTTCAAACTAATAACCTGGTTGTAATAACAATTATATATAATTAATAAAACTTAAAAAGGGTTTTGTGAAAAGCAAGCATATAGAGTAGTAGAATAAAAGATATCGAAAAGCAGTGCATAATGCCATACGGGCGTTTTCACAAACACATAGCATGAATGGTAAATAAGCTAATGAAAATAATAAATTGGACATGCAAGCAACCCTTTAAAAATTGATATATAATTGCCAAACAATTTCTTAAAAATCCACAAGCAAATCATAAGGAATAATAATAACCCTAATAAATTTTCAACACCAATTAAAAGAAAAAGAAGGAAAAAGAAAACATAAATGACTTAAAAATAAAAAAAAGAAGAAGAAAACATAAAAATAAGAAGAAGAATAGAAAAGTAAGGAGGGAAAAAGTAAAGAAAAACCTTGATAATGGTGGGGAGAAAGAGAAAAAGTAGAACGTGAGAAAGAAGGGAGAAGGAAGAAAGGGGAAGAAAGAAATAAGACGGGAAAAGAAAAAGTAGGATTTAGGGAAGAGAAAGATAAGATATTTTGTCAGATTTGGATAAGCTGTGCGGCGCAAGCGACGCGGACGTGTGGGGTACGCGTTCGCGCGGATGGCGCTTATATGAGTCGACGCGGACGCGTCGGTCACGCGGACGCGTGACTCGTTCTGTGCTACTGGCGCGAGGGCAGCCTCGCGCTCGCACAACTCTCTTTTCAAAACTTATTGTTGCCAAATTTTAGGGTGACGCGTTCGCGTGGTGGACGCGATCGCGTGAATGGCCAATATTGGAAGACGACGCGGACATGCGGGGCACGCGTTCGCGTGGTAGGACCTGTGCGTCTAGCGCCAGTCCAGCCCCACTCCAGCACAACTTTCGGCCATGCACCCTTTCTTATGCAGATTTTCAGGTCACGCGTCTGCGTGCTCGACGCGGACGCGTGGGAGGCAATTCTCCCACATGACGCGGACGCGTCAGTGATGCGGTCGTGTGGATCAATTTGTTCCTAAGGCACGCCTCCAGCCACGCTCTCGCGTGACTCTCTGTTCGATTTCTTTTTCTTTCTTACTCACCTGCGACGCGGACGCGTCGGTGACGCTGTCGCGTCGCGTGCCATTTTTTTTTGTGTGTATGCAATATGCAAATGCAGATGCAAACTAAATGTGCTAATAATGAGAAGAGTTATTGAAAAAGAAAACTAAGAAGAAAGAAAGGAACGATCATACCATGGTGGGTTGTCTCCCACCCAGCACTTTGCTTTAATGTCCTTAAGTTGGATGCTCCACTAGCTCAGTCTTCTGCTGTGGGTGGATCCTCCAAGAGGAATATCTCTAGCTCCTTGGTTTTTGTCGCCTTCTCACCATGATATAGCTTTAAGTGATGTCCATTAACTTTGATGAATTCAGAGCTTGAAGGATGACTCAGGTGGAAAACTCCGTATGGCTCAGCCTTCTCTACTCTATATGGACCTTCCCATCTTGATCTCAACTTGCCTGGCATGAGCCTCAGTCTAGAGTTGTAAAGGAGGACAAAGTCCCCAGGTCGAAACTCTCTTCTCTTGATGTGCTTATCATGCACAGCCTTCATCTTTTCCTTGTACAGCCTTGAATTCTCATAAGCTTCTAGGTGAAGGCTTTCTAATTCTTGCAGTTGCAACTTCCTTTCAGCTCCGGCTTTCTCAAATTCCATATTGGACTCCTTTACTGCCCAAAAGGCTTTGTGCTCTACCTCAACTGGGAGGTGACAGGCTTTTCCATAAACTAAGTGGAAGGGACTCAACCCAATGGGTGTCTTGTATGCTGTTCTGTATGCCCAAAGTGCATCTTGTAGCATGGTGCTCCAGTCCCTTCTATGAGGTTTGACTATCTTCTGCAATATACTCTTTATCTCTCTGTTAGACACCTCAGCTTGCCCATTAGTCTGGGAATGGTAGGATGTTGCCACTTTATGAACTATCCCATGCTTCTTCAGTAATCCTGTTAGTCTCCTGTTACAGAAATGGGTGCCTTGATCGCTCACGATTGCTCGTGGTGATCCAAAGCGACAAATAATGTGGGTTCTAACAGAGGAAACAACAGTGTTAGCATCATCAGTGCGGGTAGGAATTGCTTTCACCCATTTAGAAATGTAATCTACAGCTAACAATATATAAAAATAACCATTAGAATGTGGAAATGGACCCATGAAGTCAATGCCCCAAACATACAAAATTTCACAGAAAAGCATAGTCTGTTGAGGCATCTCATCCCTCTTGGATATATTACCAAACCTTTGGCATGGGAAATAAGATTTACAAAATTCAGCAGCATCTTTAAAAAGAGTAGGCCACCAGAATCCACAGTCTAAAATTTTTCTAGCTGTTCTTTGAGGGCCAAAATGTCCTCCACTCTCAGATGAGTGGCAGGCCTCTAAAATGGACTGGAATTTTGATTGAGGCACACACCATCTAATTACCTGGTCAGTGCCACATCTCCATAAATATGGGTCATCCCATATATAATATTTGGAGTCACTTTTCAGCTTGTCTCTTTGATTCTTAGTAAAGTTTGGAGGAAAAGTTTGGCTGACTAGATAATTAGCTACAGGCGCATACCAAGGGACTACTTTAGATACTGCTTGCAGGTTATCAAATGGAAAATTATCATCTATAGGAGTGGGGTCACCCCTAATGTGCTCAAGGCGACTCAAGTGGTCTGCCATTAGATTCTGGTTACCACTCTTATCCTTAATTTCTAAATCAAATTCTTGTAGTAGCAGTATCCAACGTATAAGCCTTAGTTTGGACTCTTTTTTAGCTAATAAATACTTTAGAACTGCGTGGTATGAGTACACTACTACTTTAGTACCAAGTAAATAGGCCCGGAATTTATCCAGAGTAAAAACAATAGCAAGAAGCTCTTTCTCAGTAGTGGTGTAATTAGATTGAGCTGTGTCTAAAGTCTTAGACGCATAAGCAATTACAAAAGGATCCTTACCTTCACGCTGAGCCAGCGCTGCTCTTACTGCATGGTTGGAAGCATCGCACATGATTTCAAATGGCTGGCTCCAGTCTGGTCCTCTCACAATTGGAGCTTGAGTCAGGGCGGTCTTCAGCTTATCAAACGCGTGTTTGCAATCCTCACTGAACTCGAACTCAATATCTTTCTGCAGTAGTCTAGATAAGGGTAGTGCTACCTTACTAAAATCCTTAATGAATCTTCGGTAAAAACCTGCATGGCCAAGGAACGATCGGACTTCCCTCACAGAGGAGGGGTAAGGTAAACTAGAAATAACATCCACCTTTGCTGGATCTACCAAAATGCCAGTATTAGACACAACATGTCCTGGTACACTCCTTTGTTTTACCATAAAGTGACATTTTTCAAAATTTAATACAAGGTTTGTACTGACACATCTATCTAATACTCTAGATAAACTATCCAAGCAAAGGCTAAATGAATCACCATAAACACTAAAATCAACCATAAAAATCTCCATACTGTCCTCAATAAGGTCAGAGAAAAGACTCATCATGCACCTTTGGAAAGTGGCTGGTGCATTGCATAAGCCAAAGGGAATTTTCTTATAAGCATAAGTCCCAAAAGGACATGTAAAAGTAGTCTTTTCCTGATCTTCAGGAGCTATATGGATTTGAAAATAGCCTGTATAACCATCTAAAAAGCAATAATGGGATTTACCTGACAGGCGATCAAGCATCTGATCAATGAATGGCAAGGGGTAATGATCCTTGCGAGTGGCTTGGTTGAGACGCCTATAGTCAATGCAAACTCTCCATGAATTCTGCACTCTAGTTGTCAGAAGCTCTCCATGCTCATTTCTTACTGTTGTGATTCCAGACTTCTTGGGCACCACTTGTACTGGACTGACCCATTTGCTATCTGAGATGGGGTAAATGATATTTGCTTCAAGTCCCTGGTCACTTCTTTCTTGACAACTTCTAAGATGGTGGGATTCAATCTTCTCTGAGGTTGACGGACAGGCTTTTCTCCCTCTTCTAGGAATATTCTATGCTCACAAACTTGAGGGCTGATGCCTAGTATATCCGCCAGGCTCCATCCAATTACTTTCTTGTGTTTTCTCAGTACACTGAGTAGCTGTTCTTCTTGTTGAGAAGTGAGTTCCCTTGCAATGATAATTGGAAAATTCTGCTTGTCCTCAAGGTAAGCATACTTGAGGTGTGGAGGGAGGGGCTTTAATTCCAATTTCTGCTCATGGCCAGGCTCTGGATCATCCGGAGCTGGTGATAATGGCAAAGTGCCCTTATTGTCCTCTGAAAATGTCCCCACACTTGGACCTTGTTCTATGTACTTCTCTTCTAATTCTTCCTGGTGAACATCAACCATGGTTTCATCTATGATGTCACACTGGAAGATAGAATGATCATCCGGAAGGTGCTTCATAGCTCCATTTAAACTGAATTTCACCATTCTGCCATCTATTTCAAAAGAATAAGTTCCGGAAAATGCGTCCAGCTTGAACTTTGAAGTCTACAGGAATGGTCTTCCAAGAAGGATTGATGATGGCCTTCCTGAGTCATTAGGGGGCATTTCCAGGATATAGAAGTCAATGGGAAATGTGAGCCCCTTAATGCTCACTAATACATCTTCAGCAATTCCAACCACTATAATAATGCTTTTATCTGCTAACACAAAACGAGCTGTCGAACTTTTTAAGGGAGGGAGCCTCAAAGTATCATATATAGACAAATGCATTATACTAACACACGCTCTTAAATCACACATGCAATCAAAAAATATCACACCACCAATAGTACAATTAACCATACATGGACCTGGATCACTACACTTTTCAGGTATACCTCCCATTAAAGCAGATATAGAAGTACCTAAAGGAATAGTTTTTAATTCATTAATTTTGTCTTTATGTATACATAAATCTTTTAGAAACTTTGCGTATTTAGGTACCTGCTGAATAATATCAAAAAGGGGAATAGTTACCTCAACCTTTTTGAATATTTCTACCATTTTGGGATCAAGTTCCATCTGCTTCCTGGGCTTCCGAATAGGAGAGGCGTTTTCTGTAGCGTCTGCATCCTTTGGTGCTTCTTTTTGTGGTCGAGCTTCTTCTTCTTCAACCATGTCCTGTATGCCCTCTTCCTCTTCAGCATCCTCTACTTCCACCACCTCTTCAGCTGAGGCATGTTCTGTTGGGATTGGCTCCTCCTAATCCCTCTCTTACAGTGTGGTTCCAGACCTTAGGGTGATGGCATTGATGCCACCCTTTGGATTGGGTAAGGGTTGAGAAGGAATTCCACTGGAGCTTGCATGTTGAGTGTTTGAAGTATTGGATGATCCCAGCTGAGAGATGAGAGTTTGTATAGCGGATGTTAGACCATTAAGTGAACTTTCCACGTTCTTTTGTCCTTGCGCAAGGGATTGAAACACCTCATCACTCGGAGAGGAATTAGATTGAGTGATCTGCGAAACTTGTTGTTGGTTGTGCTGTGCTCCTTGGGATTGCCTCAGGTGAGGTGCTCTGTAAGGCTGGTTTTGGTTCTGCTGCCTGTTGTTGTTATTATTTCACATCTGATTTCCTTGATTGTCTCTATCTCCTCTGTTATTGTTGTCCCTCCAACCCTGGTTAGAATTATCTCTCCAACCTTGGTTGGAATTGTCCTGCCATCCATGGTTGTAGCTGCCACTTTGATTGTATCCTTGATTGGGGCGGTCATAGAAGTTACGAGTGGCTGCTACAGTGTTGTCTTCCTGCTGGAGCTGCGGACATTCATCAGTATAATGGCTATAATTAGCACAGATCCCGCACACTCTCTGTGGGACTAACTGTTGGCTTTGCTGCGCTTGTTGTTGACTCAACTGCATCTGCTTCAGTAAGTTGGTCATTTCACATATACTCTAAGTCAGAGCAGTGGTCTCCTTGCTAGAAGATACCTCTGCAACAGCTTTTGACCGGCTTTATTTCTGCCAGTGATTCCGAGTAGATTCAGCTAAGTCGCTGATCAATTGCCATGCCTCATCAGTGGTCTCGTACTTTTTCATAGACCCATCGCTAGCACTTTCCAATGTGATCTTATCTTGAGGCCTCATGCCCTGTGTGACGTAGCCGAGCAACACTATCTTGTCAATCATATGGTAGGGGCATGCTTCCAGAAGATTGTTGAAGCACTCCCAGTATTCGTAAAGAGTCTCGGATTCGTCCTAAACAATCATGGAAATGTCTTTCCTCAGTTTATCAGTAACTTCAGCTGGAAAGAATTTTTCCAAAAATTCTCTTCTGAGCATATCCCAGTCAGAAACAGTTGCTGCGGGTTGAGTGTAGTACCAATCTCTCGCCTTTTCCTCAAGAGAGAATGGGAAGGCTTTTAACAAAATAGAAGTTTCATCTGCACCATCATGCCTGACAGTAGAATAGGCTGCTTGAAAATCCCTAAGGTGCTTGATAGGCTCTTGAGCAGGTAAGCCATGAAACTTAGGCATCAAGTTGAGTAGTGCAGTCTTGAGTTCAAAATTCGTAGCCACCGCTGGGTGATGCGCTTGAAACGGTTGCATTGTAAAATCAGGGGCTCCAGCCTCCTGGATAGTAACTCTCCTAGGTGCTGCCATGTCACCTGCACGTAAATCAACCGAATCAGTAGAAAGGGAGCTTGTTTCTTCCTTACGTGACGTTTCAGATTCGCCTTCAGAGAGGACTAACTGACGTCGAGCTTGCCTTATACGTGAAATAGTTCTTTCAATCTCAGGATCAAATATTGGCAAGCTTGGATCAGGAAGTGAACGCGTCATTTAACGAAAAAAACATGCAGCTCATAGTAGCAAAAATAAAATAAAATGCAAATAAATAAATTCCAATCAATAACTTAGCACTCTATTGCAACTCTCCGGCAACGGCGCCAAAAATTGACGTGGCAAAAATTGGCGAGTTAAGAAATTATTATAAGAGATATGTTGCAAGTATAGTTCTTAACCAACCAAAAATCCGCTTATCAATTTAGAAGGGTTGTCACAAAATTAGAATTTAAAATACTGGGAGTATGAATCCCAGGTCGTCTCCCAACGAGTTGCAGAAAGGTGTGCTATTTTATTAATCAGATGTTTTTCAAATTGGTTTTAAGTTTGGTAACAGGAAATTAAATCAGAGAATTTAAGTAATTTAAATAAAAACCTTGACCGGGAGTAGATTAGTCAGAAGACCTATCCTTGTTGGAGTTCCCACAAGATTAATTGATAATTGAAGGTTGTTCTGCTCAGTTATCCTTTACCAGATAAAGGAAAGTCAAGCAAGTTGGAAGTCAGTTTCTATTCACAAGTTCTAATCCTCTCCCTTGGGAAGGACTAGTGTCAGTGACTAGAGGGCGACCCAACGATAAACCCAATTATAATTTTACTCTTGAGCATTCCAACTTAAGGTTCTCCTTTCAACCAACTCCCAATCAAGTTAGGGAACTACTCGCTCATTATGAATGTAAACTTCACAAAATAAGAAAGAAAAATAAAGGAAGACATGATAAATAATAATAAAAAAGATCAATTAAAAATAAAAATAGTTCTTGTATTAATAAACTCTAAAAGTAATCCAATAGTAATTCTGAACAAAATAAGGATATGAAAGAGTAAGTGACAAGTAAGGAAACAAACTAGAATGATGAAGTCTTGGCAGAGGTAATAACTCTTCTCGATATCCCAATCCAAAAAAGCAATAAAAATCAAAATCCTAAGAACTATGTGTGTAGAGAAAAAAAAACCTAGAGGAGGAGTAAAATCAGATCTAAAACTAAAAACTATGCAGAATGAATGTCTCCTCTGGTCTCTGCATGTTCCCTGGCTCTAATCTTCTTTTCTGGGCCGAAAACTGGGTCAAAACATGGCCCAAAATCGCCCCCCAGCAAATTCTGCAGATTTTGCAGATCGCGCACGTCACGTGATCGTGTCATCCACGCGTTCGCGTCATCCAGCGTTTTGCCTTGTCACGCGTGCGCGTCGTCCACGCATTCGCATCACTTGTGCAGTTTCCAATCCATGCGTTCGCGTCAGGCATGTGAGCACGTCACTGCAATTTCCTCTATTTCGCGCGGTCGTGTGAGCCATGCGTCCGCGTCGCTTCTCGCTGGTCATCTCCTTAATTTGTTGTGTTCCTTCCATTTTTGCAAGCCTCTTTTCCAATCTCCAAGTCATTCATACCCTATAAAGCCTGAAACACTTAACACACGGATCACGGCATCGAATGAAATAAAGGAGAATTAAAATACATAATTAAAAGTCTCTAGGAAGCAAGTTTTTAACCATGGAGTAATTTTGGGAAGGAATTGTAAATACATGCTAATCATATGAATAAATGGGTGAAGATTTGATAAAACCACACAATTAAGCACAATATAAACCATTAAATAATGGTTTATCAATCTACCCAGGCAGAAACATCTCAACCACATCCCAGAGCAAGCAGAATCATTCCACTACATCTACCTAGGCAGGTACATCTCAATCAAATTTTATTCTGTTATTGAATTCATTCTAAATCTTACTCCACTTCATTCATAATCATAATCACAATCAATCATCAATATATCTCATTATCATAATCATTCCCATCATCCTCAATTAAAATCAATCCTCATCATTTCTCATTATCAAAATCATTCAATGATATTAATTCATCATTAATTCAATTCTTCACTTCTCCATCTTCTTCAATATCAATTCAACTCCCTTAATGTATTCGCACTCTTTTCAAGGCCTAAAAACTAGCTATCGGACCTTAAATAGAAGTTATGAAAGTCTACAAGCTTTTCGAAAAGGTCAAATAGTTAAAAATAGAGTTTTGTGTGAAAAATAGGACTTGTGCATACGCATCATTACTGTGCGTACGCACGCACCAACATGAAATCCCAGCTTGTGCGTATACATTCTAGTGTGCGTACGCACAACTTGTAAAAATTCCAGGGTGTGCGGGTGCCGGGTGCACACCCCTCGTGCGTATGCACGAGTACTTCCAATCCTATGTTCCGTGCATATGCATCAAATGGTGCATGCGCACACAACCAGAAATTCTGGTTTTCTGTATCATAGAGTTTAGTTTTTATACCTAACTTCCAACGTTCATAACTTTCTCTACAAAACTCCAATTTCCCTTATCTTTATACCGTTTTAAAGCTATTATAACCGTCTTCAGTTTAAAATAAAGTTCACTCAATTCCAAACTTTGTGGGCCATGTTATAGCCCGCTAAAATTGGTCAAAAATTAATTTTTACCAAAATTACTTAAACATTCATTTTGACCAATTCACCAATTCATATTACTTTGAATCACTTCCTTACCATCTTAAGCCTTTCAAACATTCAATCATCAACTCCTCACCATTCTAATCCTAATCAAATCAATTCTAAAACATTTATCACACGCATTATCAAGCAAAATATAACGTCATACTCTAATTCAATTCTCATCAATATTCAATATGAACAATTCTTCCATTAACTTAATTTCACAATTTTACCACCAACTACATCATTTATACATATACACTTATTCTTCACTTACCGCATCAATCAACCAATTCATCACACTTACCAAGCTCGCCTTTTCCTAGCCTCATGCCCAAAACCCACAGCCTCCAGCCCAAATTTCATCAATTCATAACTTCATCAATTCATCAATTTATTAATTTCACTCTCATATAATTCACAAAACAACTAATCACCAAAATAAACTCAAATCCAACAACAATTTATCAATTACACCTTTTAAGTTCATCCAATCATACAATTCAATCATATTCCTAGGGTAACTAGCCTAAGACTTCATGTCACATTACATGATATTTAAATGAAACTTAAACCATACCTGGCCGATTCCTTCAAAGCTAAAATTCACCAAAGATTCCTTTTTCCCCAAGCTTCCAAGCTCAGCCCCCAAAGCCTAATATCAAGTACTCCAAATCACCAAATTAACTCCAATCAACATATATTCAATCTAAATTCATACATTGTACTAAAATCAACACTAGGGATTATCGAATTCAACTAAGCATAAAGATTTAGTGATTTCTTACCTTAACCCACTGAAATTGGTGATGGAACCCACTAATAGCTCATACTAAAGCATCCCTAAACAACCAAAATCACAAGATTTTCTCAAAATCCAAACTAAAATTTGAATTGAGAGGAAAAAATGAAATTGAGCAAAGTACTTCAAGATACTCACTACAATACCTAGATATAATCGAAGAGCTTGATGAGAGCTTCGTATGGCCGTAAATGGCTCGTCAATCAGAGTTCCGGATCAAAAGTTATGGAGTTTTGAAGATCAAAGGGGGTTAGGGTTTGTGTTCTTCTTTCTCTCTTCCTCCAATCCGTGTTTATGTTATGCTGAAATGGGTTCTTATATAGTGTGGGCTTGGGCCACTTAGGCCCAACTCACTCGTTTTAGTCCGTTGGCCCAATTTTGGGCCAAAACCTTTAAGATTGGTGTTTTATTTCGTATTTCAAGTATCTTTATTTCAACAGATTATAACTTTTACTTTTTTTTAATTTCTCTGACTCATAATTAATTTTTCACTGGTAGTACTGAACTGTTTAAGCCGATACTGCCGGTTGAATTACCGGCACGTGTCCTTATGCATTTTTTGTAGAAAATTACATTTTTCCACTCAAAAAAATTCTCCAAATTTAATTATCACTGTTAAATTTTTAAATTATGAATTTTAAATTTCCCAATTCTTCTAGCCGATATTTAATTAATTTCTTATTTAATTACCATTTTAACCGGGTTTCACACTGTTCAGCTTGAGGATTATATTGTTCGTGAGCCTGATCCTGTATAGGAGTATATACCCGAGGCTGTACTTGAATGGGATCTTCCTTTAGAGCTAATTTTATCATTCTTATTTGGACTCTCGGTAGAGGATCAGCATACGACTTCTATTAGTGGGCCTGTGTGCATAGATCAAAGTAGTGATACCAGTGCCAGGATTTCCTCTGAGATTATTGAGATCTCTGATGATGATGTTGAGGATCCCGAGGAGTATCCTGAAGTGATCAAAATTTTTTCCTCTGATTATGACAGTTGATGATTAGAGTTGACGGTGTGATTTTGGGAGTTTCTTATGTTAGCCTAGATTTTGTATTTAGTCTCTCACTTTTGATTAAACTCACCGAGAGAGTAAGTTATGATTAGTTTGACTAGGCTAGTTTTAGGCACCAATTTAGGGGCTTCCTATGTGGACCAAAACCCAGAGGGTTGGTTGTGTCTATAGTAATAAGTTGTGAAGAGTTGTACGCTAACTAATGTTTTGTATGACAATATATAATTATATATGTATGTAAATAGTGTACACGATGTATATTATGCTTATCCTTGATGTTCATGTTATTGTTTTTCATATTTAATTTTACATCACCATTTGTCTACGCGTAATTAGTTTTCTTGTGACTCTTTTTATATTAAAAAGAAACAGTTTTTCTTAAGCACGATTTCGTACTAACATGATTATATGTTTAATAATAAATATTAGTTAAGTTTTTGGGTGACAAGTTGGTGACACTTGATTTTCAGTACGATCATGATATACTAAAAATTGGATTGTTACGGGAACAATTTCAACATTTTGGTTAAACAATAAGTTGAAAATTTAAAGAAGTGCTATATGGTGTGTGCAAATTGAGCATAGATATCATACAACCAAAATATCATGATTTTTAAAAAGTGCCAAAAAATTAAGAAATGATGATAGATATTGGCCTCACTTTAAAGTAATTTATATATTTTTTGCTTTGAAAAAGATATAAAATGAT
The DNA here is from genome assembly GCF_000816755.2 of Arachis ipaensis. NCBI lineage: Eukaryota > Viridiplantae > Streptophyta > Magnoliopsida > Fabales > Fabaceae > Arachis > Arachis ipaensis. The sequence goes on along the minus strand of NC_029791.2, from coordinate 46,055,238 downwards.
TTCTAAAAACAATTATTATCTATAATTGATAGGTGTTGGTAATATATTTGCTTCATATTATTTGCAAAATTAATGCTCTAATAATGTTAATTATAGGATGCAATTGATACTATAGATGAAACTTATGTACTAATGATTGTATCTGCTGAAGATCACATTCGATTTAACGGCAGAAAGAGAATTCTAACCTAAAATATTATGGCTGCATGTAATTTTGATATGGAATTAATTTTGCTTTAATGGAAGTGAGAAGAGACCGCTCATAACATATATAAGAGTATTTTTTATATGCAATCGGTACATTTGAGTTGAATTTTCCAAAGTATCTATCAGGAAATACTTGATTACGTTTAAAACTAAATTATATACTATGAATCAAATTTGATTTCTTATGATGTTTTCCTTCATTTGATAATATATATGTAAATATTATTTGGTAGATGCAGGCTATTCAAAAAAGATAGATTATGTAAGAGCATATAAAGGGGAGACATATCATTTGCTAGAATTTTATTATATTAATAGACCTTTCAGATATTATGAAATATATAACTATACTTATCCTTCAGTTAAAAGTGTGATAGAACGGATATTTGGAACTTGAAAAAAATGTGAAAAATTTTACAAGATACGCCTAGTTTTAGATTATCGCAACAATGACACTGCATAACTATATTAGACATTATTCTATAGGTGTCATAAATTTAAGAAATATGATCAAAAGCACGTTGAGATCGAAAAATATGAAGACGACGATGAAGGTGAAGTTGAAAAAGTTGGTGATAAATTTCTTAGAACTATAAACATGGTTTAAAATAATATAGCATCAAATTTGATTGGTGGAAAATTTAAGCTATAGTGATTATTTGGGTAGTTTAGTATTTTTAGTGGTAATATTTATACAAAATATTTTTTATGATATTTATAAAAAGTAATTATTTTTTATTATGCATATGCTTATTATAGTTCTTTTTAATTTTAAAAGCTATTTTACTAAACATAATTGTAATATTTGTGCTTATTAAAAGTTATTTTTAATTTGATTTTACAAAAATACAGGTGCTGCAGTTTTTAAAAAGTTATTTTTTAAAAAGCCATTTTTATAAGTTACTTTTGAAAAATAAAAATTTTACCAAATCAAGTCTTACTTTATTTTGGAGCGAAAGAAAAAGGTGAAATTTGATTTATTTTTTGTCATTTGAGCATATAATTACCAAAATATTGTGTTTGAAATGATGAAGTATTTTTCACATACAAAAATATTTTTGGTGCTGATGAGGTTTGATACAGATGAAGGATAAGTTGGCCTCTCATTTTGTTACACCAGGTTTTAAAACCTGGGTTATACTGAAAATGAAATTAGGATCCCATAGTGATAGTAGAGTGTGTATGAGTGTGTAATGTAAGATTACAAAAATAAAAAATATAATATTTTTTAAATTGATTTAATTTGATTTAAAAAAAATTGAATTTGAAATGAATTATTAGTTTTGGAATTAATTATGTAAAATAAGAATTGATTTGATTTTAAAATTCATATGATCATTTGAATCTACATGTTTATCCTTTATTTACTAACATAATTATGAGAACCAAATTTACAAATGATCTCTGTCAAAATATTAGGTTATTAGAATATTGATTTAATTATTGGACTGCTGGTTAAACTAATTGATCTAGTTATAATTAAATAATTATATAAAGTTT
>NC_029791.2:46049107-46053514 GCF_000816755.2 Arachis ipaensis | reverse complement strand
AATAAAAATAAAATAATTATATGTATAATCATAGAAAGCAACTCAATTTGGCGGCAAAGCTCTCTAAAGTAACAGTGTTGTATTTGAACCATACTCTCTTCGTTTGGAATTTTTTCATGCTTCTAATTTGCTAAGTCCACTTCGATGCATATAATTAAAAAAACGTGTATATAATGCTCAATTGTTCATGAGATGAAGAGTGTTCATTGAACTTGGCATAGCAGCGCTGGTGAACTGTACGAGTTTTTTGCATGCGGCTCTAAAAAATTGGTCAGTTTTTAACGAGTTTCACCATCGTTAACGAGTCTAATACAAAAATAATCTGAATCTCAAATCAAATCAGCCAGACAATTAGTTCACCAATGTTTTGATCAAGCTGATCGATCGGGTCTAATTTTGATATAATTTACCAAATATTTTTATCGCCATCAACAATTGCAGTTAGTTAGGGCAATTGAGCAGGGTCAATCGACCTCCAACCATTCCCTTTTATATTAATACTTAAGAAGTCTTAATGACTTTTTACATTTTTAATAGGCCAAATTACTTTAATTTTAACCAAATTCTCTAAGAACGAAGATATTTCACTATTTGAATTTATTTAAAATAAAATTCATAAGATTTACAAATCAAGTCAATCCGAATTTTGTTGTGTTCAAACGCATCCTTACTTTTTTGGAGAGTGGTTTTTAGAGAATACACGAAGAATTAAGAGGGAAGAAAAGGAAGAACATGAAGAACTAACAAGTAGTATATGATTCTTATATGGTCCCTGTGAAAAACTAAATGAATTTGTTTTCTATTATAATTTCTTTTTAGGTAGCTACAAAAATATAGTTGTTGTAGTCAAAGTAGTGACTGTAGTAATATGGCGGCAAGCCGGCAAAGACAAGATAATCTAAAGTAACAGTGTTGTATTTGAACCATACTCTCTTCATTTGAAAATTTTTCATGCTTCTGATATGCTAAGCCCCACTTCAGTGCATATAATTAGAAAGACGTGTTTATAATGCTCAATTGTTCATGAGAGAAAAAGTGTTATGATTGAGCTTGGTACAAGAGCGTTGGTGATCCGTGAGGGTTTTTTGCATGAGGTTAGGGGTGGCAACATGCATCCTATATGCGGGTATCAAATTCAATTTTAGGTAGGATTATCAACTCGATCCATAATGGGTAGGGTAGAGTTTAGAACGGGTCGGGTAGGGTGTGGTACCGGTTGAGTCTTAACCCTTATTGAACTATTCCTTCATCTTAGTCTATGACAACAATAAAATAAAGATCATTAATTGATAAGTTAATACTTTTTTTTTACATAAAAATCAGTTCTATTTTAAAGAGTTATATAATAATGTTGCATTTTTTTGTAACTCGCAGGTAGAGTTAGAATTGACTCCAAACCCTATTCTATATTCATTACCACTCCTACATGAGGTTTTTAAAAATTAGTTGATTTTTAACGAATTTGACTGTTATTGATCAGTCTAATGCAAAAATGGTCTTAACCTCAAACCAAACCAGCTAGACAATTAGTTCATCAATTTTTCAGTCAAATTGACCAATCTAATCTAATTTTGATAACATTTTTTACCACATAAATTTTCATCACCACCAATAATTAAAGTTAGCTAGAGGCAATTGGACAGGATCAATCAACGACCCCTCTCTTTTATATTAACAGTTATACTATACATACAAGCCGTTTTGGCTTACAAGTCCTACAAGTTGGTCTAAACCCAACAAAAACTATTCTCATCCAAAGGAGAGTGTTAAACATGCGCGTCAGTGAACCGTTTTCAAAGCGTGCTACTCACCATTATGAACAACTCTTCTTCTTCTTCCTCATTCAAAATCGAAACCCTCGAGATTCAACACACATTCGAAATAAACTACAACTCTGAAGAAACTTTCAAACTCCTCGCCAAAAGTCGACGAAATCAACAAGAAAACATCCAAATCTCCATCAAAAATCACCAAAAAGAAAGAAGAAACATTATTCAAGGTATGTTTTCACTGATCTTCTAGGTTTTTCACCGATTTCTCCTTCTTATTTCGAAGGTGAAGCATTATATCGTCGTATTTCTCTTTCGGTTTTACTGTTCTTGGTTTCGATTTGATATTACTGTTCTGATGAAACTGTTCAAGTCATTTATGCTATTTTACGTACTTCTAGTGAATGGTTTAACGTGTATTTTTATCTATTTTTGTGCATATTTTGTGCATGTTTGCATCTTTTAAAGTGAGTTTGTTTACATACAAGCTCTGTATTGTATTTCAAGTGAAATTATTTTTGGGTGTATATGGCCGATTTTTGGGCATATATGTCAGAATTTGAATGTGACTGGTGCTTCTAGTGGCATTTTGAACTTAAATATCATTATGAACTCATAAAATATCATGTAATCTAAAAAAAATAGAGGTGTATGGGACTGATATATATATATATATATAAAAACACACACACACACACACACACACACACACACACACACACATATATATATATATGTATATTAGAACAAGTCAATTTTTCTAATGTAAAATATAGGTTATTTAAATGACTCTCATTTTGCTTTGTTTACAGCAAACCAAAGACTTGAGATGTGTCATGTAACACCCTAATTAGCCTAAACTTTACCTCGCGTCGTAAAGCAAAGGTTAATCAGAGCTTTAAAAATGAAACCCTAAAGCCTCCAACCCAGCAACCGAAACCCTACCTGCCTTCCCTTTCACCCACGGACAGCAACACCCATGGTTTCCCCTTCCACAACTGAAAGTAGCAGAATCAAAGAGGGAAAGGGAGATTGAGCTGCAGCGAGAGCGGGAGGAGGGAGCTCATCGCTGCCATCGCGCCGCGCCGCCGCAGCAGTCCATGCTGCCAGGGTCACCGTCGCACCACCATGTTGCCACCGATTTGCCGCCGTCGAAGTTTCCTGCGTCGCCACTGGTCGTGCAGAAGAGGGTTTGAGGGGAAGCAGCTGTCGCGCGCGAGCCAGAGGAGCTCATCCTCGCCGATCTGTCGCCGTCGGGGTCACCGCGCCGTCGTCCTTGCCAGCTCCGAACGAGAAACACGATGGGGCTCCGTTTCTGTTTCCCTGGTCCGCCGTGAGTGAGCGACGTTGGGAGAGAGGAGTCCCTGTGGAGCCACGAGCTGCGTCGGTCACCACCACGTCGCGTCGGAGAGGAAGGCTGAGACTGAGCGCCGCTGGGAGAGAGGACGACGCGAGCTGGAGGTCCGGTCGCCGCTGTGCTATGGAGCAGACTGAACCGCGCCGTGCTGTTGGGGTTCTCACCGTCGCCGGAAAAGAATTCAGGCCGACGCAGGTCTCGCGGTCGGAAGAGGAAGCTGTGCCCTGTGTTTTGACCGCCTGGAGTGGTTCTGTGACTTCCGGGATCACCGCCGGAGCTCTGGGCTGAGCCTCTGCCACTTGAGACCCTGCTGCCGTCGCCGGAAAAGGTTGCCGGTAAGGGTTTTAATTGTGGTTTCTGTCCTTTTTGAATTCCGGGAATACTATAGTCACTGCGTGTTGGTTTCAGTTGGCGCGATCGGAAATTGTCGTCGCTGCCGCTTGAGGTGGCTGCCGGGCTGCCGTTGAACCGGTTCGAAGACCGCCGCTGTTCCGGTTCAGTCGTTCCTTCTTCGTTCGGTAAGCGTTTTCGATTTGGAAGCTCTCTAGTTACTATTTTGTCATTATACACTAAGGTTTTGCGGCATCAATTGCTATAAGATTGAGTTTTATTGTTATATGTCGCGATTAGTGTTGCTGTGGTTACCGCGAGAGTGGCTTGGAGCCGAGGTTGCGATTGTTGGCGATTTCGGTTTAAGAGAGGAGATTCCGGTGACGCGTTTGGGTTATGGTTTGCGTTTTGAGGTAGGGGCGCTTTCCAAAAACTATGTTTTATTATTGGAATTATTACATATGGGTACTGATGTGAGATATTGTGTATTTGGTGATTGTATCTGCCTTATGTATTATTTGATTGACTCGAACGATTATGGATGTTGGCTTGGCTGAATTGTTGTGTGGCTTGTGAAATGTAATGTTTGAAGTTGATTCTTTAAATATTTGAAATGAGTTTAATCCGTTGAGGATTGGTTTGAATTGAGTCAATTATTTTGATGATGTGAAAGATAGAATGCTCTTGAAATCCAGCCTGGGTTGCTTTAATTGCTCTGGTTTTGATAAATGATTTATTGCTAAATCGATTCTTTAAAGCTTTATAAATGAGTTAAACCGGTTGATATTGAGTTGATTTTTGAAATGGTTTCCTTGAGGTATGCCATTGAGGCGACTGTTGGATTTAGCTTGCTTTTGAATTAATTTCTGGTTTGAGCTGTTGAAAAGGAATGAGAAACGGTTTAGTTGGGACCCGAACCGGGTGGCAAAAGTCCAAGTTTTAGGGGAGGTG
>NC_029791.2:46047527-46048310 GCF_000816755.2 Arachis ipaensis | reverse complement strand
ATTTGAGAAAAAGTGATTTATGGCTTAAATGCCTGTTTTATGAATTTGATGATGTTGAGTGTGGAAGTGCTGTTTTGTTATGGGCCAGAATGGCTGTGTATGATTACGAATATTGGCTGGTTCTGGATTGAACCGTGAGCCGGAATGGTTATGTATGATATTGATTTATGGCTGATTTTCGAATGAGTTATGGGCCGTATGGCTGACTATGAATTATGAATTTAAGCCGGATGGCTGAGATGGATGTTGATCCATGACTGGTACTGAATGAATATATGCTTGAAATGCCTGGGCAGTAGCAAGGGTTGTGGTTCGTCCCACTTGCTCCAGGTTAGAGATTGTGACGCCTGGGTAGTAGCGGTAGTAGTGGTGATTCCACTCGCTCCAGGTTGAGCTTTTAAACACCCGCCTGGGTAGTAGCCGCAGTAGTGGTTGTTCCACTGGCTCTGGGTTAAGCGGGTAGTAGCAATGGGGTTGTAGCTCAAACCTACTTGCTCCGCGAGGGGTGTTTCTATCCATGGTTAGCTACCAGGACGTGTTGGGTTGGCTATATAACCGACAGATGATATCATCAGCCACTAGGGACAGGCATGCATCATATGCATTTATGTGACATTGTTTGGGTGTGCATATTATACTTGGTTTGCCTATGTGATTAATTGCTAATTGTTCTACTTGCAATAACTGTTTGCTTGAGCTTGCATCTTCCTATTTGTGTTTGCTACTGGGACTCTGTTGGATTGTGGTGATTTGGTTGATGGTTGGATTGTTTGGGCCTAGGGC
>NC_029791.2:46018975-46046923 GCF_000816755.2 Arachis ipaensis | reverse complement strand
ACGGTTATTAATCACTGGTACGGTTTATCTTCATGTATCCTATTACAGTAATTCCCAAAAACCCTCTACTGAGAACCCTTTCGAGGATGATGTTCTCACCCCCCTACATTTTTCCCCTTTCAGGATATGGGCGCAGAAGTCACGAGGAGTTTATTTAGTTGTTGAAATGTTCTGTATTACTTTAGATTATTACTTGTTGTACCCTCGCCATTATCTTGATATATTCTGTAAGAGGGATAGGCATTGTATTGGTTAATGCTTGTAATGTTATTTATATATATATATATGTATATATATGGATGCACTCTTTATGAGTCTGTGAGTTGTATGGTATCTATGGATGTACGTTATCGAACAAAAGTATTTTTGGAGCGGCTTTGCGGTTTAAAGTTTTAAACAGGCTCATATTTTAGTATTAATTAATATAAGTGTCGTCGTAATGTCCGAACTATCAGAGTCGCGCAGCCGGAAGTGCGAGCTTTGGTAGTTAGGGTGTTACATTATGGTATCAGAGCAGTTCTTCCTGTAGAGCCTGAGGAATGGACTGACTATGCTTCAATTGCATACTCTGAATGTTTGTCATGTATTAGGTTTTGTCGAACGACGAGAATTAGAGCTTTATTCACATGACGATCTATTGATTTAACGCTGTTAGCCTTGCATTGCATAATTCTTGGTATTAAGTTTGGCCGGCTTAATACTAGTGAATTATGTATATGAAAGCACTGATGGGTTATCATAGATGAAATATGAGTTTTGAGTAAAGTGAATCGCGGGTTTTGGGAGCGTTAAAAACTATTTCTCGAGGATATTCAGTTGTGTGTCTTGAATTCTATTCGAGTCGACCTGTTCTTTCATGTCCTAATTTGAATTTCTTGTTTGCTAATCCTTTGAAAAATAGTTTGACTTTTCAACTCTATTCCTCTGTTCGTATGCATTCTTGTTTGATCTTAAGTGCATATGCTTGGTTGAACTCCCTGTTGTATCTATCTTTCTCTGTTTGAGTTCTTCTTGATTCATGTATCCTTTGACATGACTTTGAACTTGTCCTACTGCACTGTGCATTTTAGCTCCGGGTTCCGAGTTCATTCTTAGAGAAATTGTTAATTCAGTGTTCCTCTTATTTGACAGTGAATTAAAGCCAATTTTGAGATTTTTATAAAGTTGTTGTTGATTAGATGTGTACTTATCTATATATGAATCTTTGGAGATTTCTTATACAGTTTAATAACTATTTATCTCTAATACCTCGCATGTACTTTTACTTGTTTATGGAACTGCACTTATTTTAAAGGTAAATTGACTTTCTAGTAATTATACTATAGCTCTAGTGCACATCTTCATTTGATTATGTATTTAGATATTTTTCAAAATTTTGAAAAGAAAGGATTTACCACTTTTGTCTCGGTTGAGTTTCGTTTGATAAACTTTACTCAATTCATTTTGAATTGAGTTTGATTTAGCATACTGCATGGTTTATGCCATTGTTATTCTTTTGAAAATGTTGGACTCATAGCTTTCTTCTTATGATCAGACTCGCTCCTTCTTAAGCTTTTCACCTCTATGAATGTCATACGTGATTCTGTTTTTAACTAATCTTTTGCATCTTGTGAACATTACCATTGATCTTGGTTTGTCTTCTCTTGTGAATCTCATCCTTAAGTGAGTCAGTTTGATTCGTTTCAAGTTAGTGCATTGTTTATTCTCTCATTATCTCTACGAGAGTTTTTAGTCAAAGATTTATCCTTGAGAAATTACAAATGATTGAGTTATCTTTCTCTATGACTTTTGTATTCTTTTGGATCAATTTAAAACTTGTTGGATGTCTCACGACTAGTAGATCTTGTTTGAACTACTTTAATTTAAGATCCTTTCTAGTATGGCTTGATTCCTTTTTTAAGTACCTCCTAATTTTTTTGAATATCCTTCTGAGAAGGTGATTTCCAGGACACTTTTGGAGTCTTGCTTTGAATCTTTTAAAGAAGTATTGAATTCTCTTGTAAGAAGTTTTTAACGGAATTTATTTTCTGTCGCTTGATTGAGATTGAAACCATTGTTCAATTTTCACGAAGTTAATTCAAAGTTGGCAAGCGCTATTTTAAATGAGGTTTTGAAAAGTTTCCTTGTTTAATGGAAACCTGTTCGTTTGTAACGCACCACTTGTCTCCTTACCAGATTGTAAGCAAAAATTTTACCTCGGAATTTCTTTTTTAAAGAGAGTTTAACTTCCTCTTTTGTCCCCGCTATAAATGTTATACACGCTTGTTTGAATATGGGCTTTGGGAATTTTTGAACAAGCATTTGATTTCTCTTCCGAGTTTTATGAATTACTTTTGGTTAAGTTGTGCACCTAATTATCTTTCTAAAATATTTGAGGAAATATTTTAGCTCTTAGCGAAGCTTGTGTGCATTTTGTTTTTAAAACTCTACATGATTTATTTCAACATGAAATTGTATTGGAGTAAAGCCACGATTATGCTTTTGTTACTCTCTTGGAGGATGTTATTACTTAACCTTTCTTTTAGACTACGAAGTGGTTTTTCCGCAAGTTTTGGTTCCTTTATGAACAATGTATTCGGAAGTACCTTTAATCGTGCTCTTGAGTTCTGTGAGCTTTGTCTTGGGTTTGAAATATTCTCTTCTGTAAACCTCATACTTCTTCGACCCAATTTGAATTTGGTTCAAATTGCAAATGGTATTTTCAATATATAATTAGTGTTGGATTTAATTTGGGTTTCAATTACTATATTATTCCCAATTTTAAGTGAAATTACCAAAATGCCCTTAACCCTAAATTTAAAAATGAAACCCTAAAGCCTCCAACCCAGCAACCGAAACCCTACCTGCCTTCCCTTTCACCCACAGACAGCAACACCCATGGTTTCCCCTTCCACGACTGAAAGTAGCGGAATCAAAGAGGGAAAGGGAGATTGAGCTGCAGCGAGAGCGGGAGGAGGGAGCTCATCGCTGCCATCGCGCCACGCCGCCGCAGCAGTCCATGCTGCCAGGGTCACCGTCGCACCACCATGTTGCCACCGATTTGCCGCCGTCGAAGTTTCCTGCGTCGCCACTGGTCGTGCAGAAGAGGGTTTGAGGGGAAGCAGCTGTCGCGCGCGAGCCAGAGGAGCTCATCCTCGCCGATCTGTCGCCGTCGGGGTCACCGCGCCGTCGTCCTTGCCAGCTCCGAACGAGAAACACGATGGGGCTCCGTTTCTGTTTCCCTGGTCCGCCGTGAGTGAGCGACGTTGGGAGAGAGGAGTCCCTGTGGAGCCACGAGCTACGTCGGTCACCACCACGTCGCGTCGGAGAGGAAGGCTGAGACTGAGCGCCGCTGGGAGAGAGGACGACGCGAGCTGGAGGTCCGGTCGCCGCTGTGCTATGGAGCAGACTGAACCGCGCCGTGCTGTTGGGGTTCTCACCGTCGCCGGAAAAGAATTCAGGCCGTCGCAGGTGTCGCGGTCGGAAGAGGAAGCTGTGCCCTGTGTTTTGACCGCCGGGAGTGGTTCTGTGACTTCCGGGATCACCGCCGGAGCTCTGGGCTGAGCCTCTGCCACTTGAGACCCTGCTGCCGTCGCCGGAAAAGGTTGCCGGTAAGGGTTTTAATTGTGGTTTCTGTCCTTTTTGAATTCCGGGAATACTATAGTCACTGCGTGTTAGTTTCAGTTGGAGCGATCGGAAATTGTCGTCGCTGCCGCTTGAGGTGGCTGCCGGGCTGCCGTTGAACCGGTTCGAAGACCGCCGCTGTTCCGGTTCAGTCGTTCCTTCTTCGTTCGGTATGCGTTTTCGATTTGGAAGCTCTCTAGTTACTATTTTGTCACTATACACTAAGGTTTTGCGGCATCAATTGCTATAAGATTGAGTTTTTATTGTTATATGTCACGATTAGTGTTTCTGTGGTTACCGCGAGAGTGGCTTGGAGCCGAGGTTGCGATTGTTGGCGATTTCGGTTTAAGAGAGGAGATTCCGGTGACGCGTTTGGGTTATGGTTTGCGTTTTGAGGTAGGGGCGCTTTCCGAAAACTACAGTTTATTATTGGAATTATTACATATGGATACTGATGTGAGATATGGTGTAATTAGTGATTGTATCTGCCTTATGTATTATTTGATTGACTCGAACGATTATGGATGTTGGCTTGGCTGAATTGTTGTGTGGCTTGTGAAATGTAATGTTTGAAGTTGATTCTTTAAATATTTGAAATGAGTTTAATCCGTTGAGGATTGGTTTGAATTGAGTCAATTATTTTGATGATGTGAAAGATAGAATGCTCTTGAAATCCAGCCTGGGTTGCTTTAATTGCTCTGGTTTTGATAAATGATTTATTGCGGAACCGATTCTTTAAAGCTTTATAAATGAGTTAAATCGGTTGATATTGAGTTGATTTCTGAAATGGTTTCCTTGAGGTATGCCATTGAGGCGACTGTTGGATTTAGCTTGCTTTTGAATTGATTTCTGGTTTTGAGCTGTTGAAAAGGAATGAGAAACGGTTTAGTTGGGACCCGAACCGGGTGGCAAAAGTCCAAGTTTTAGGGGAGGTGCTGCCGAAATTTCTATAAAATCCAAGTCTTTATTGAGATGTTGTCTGGAAAATGATGAGTTAAATACTTCTGCTATTTTATTTGAATTATCAAGAAAAGGATGATTCATGCTTTCGAAATGAGTTAGTAAAGATGAAATTGTGATTTAGTCTTGCTTCTTAAGAAAGGCATTGTATCTCTTTCAAGAGAAAGTTATTTAGATGAAACTTGTGTTTTAAAGCTGTTTGAATGCGAAAAGGGTTTATGCCTTTGAATTTGACTTGGGGGTTTCAATTAAAGAAGTTTCAATGACTTTGAAAGAACCTGAATGTCTATTGACAAGTTTTATTTTGAAATGTTTTGAGAAAGGTTTTAAGTACTCTTTGAACTCTGAACTTTTGCAAGACTAAAACAATTTTGAACAGTTGAAACGCTTTAGAATTTAGCATGGGGGTTGAAGCTGGTTTTGCCTAAGTAAAGGAAACGGCTTTAAAAGAAGTAAATGATTACGTGACTCGGTTTGGCTTAGATCCTATTTTATTACTCAAATCAGAAAGCCAAGGTTTTAACGATTTTAAATAAATTCGGCGAAATGAGTTATGCTATTCTCCCCTAAAGACTTGGGACTCTGCCGAGAAACTTTGTTATAAAATCCCATTGTGGGATGGGTGATTTTGAATGTTTCCAAAATGAATCTTTAACTTTCCATAGTTTTGGAAGTTTTGGAAAGAGGATGCCGAGAGCGGCTTTGTTTTAAAAAGGGAACTCACTTTGAGTAAATTTGGCTTATGAGCCTGAGATGATTTGAGAAACGAGATTTCTAAAAGCCAAGGCTAAAAAGAGTTGAAGTTTGATTTCAAAGTGAAATGGCTTGAGAAAAGTGATTTGTGGCTAAAATGCCGGTTTTATGAATTTGATGATGTTGAATGGCGGAAGTGCTGTTTTGTTATGGGCCGGAATGGCTGTGTATGATTATGAATATTGGCTGGTTCTGGATTTAACCGTGAGCCGGAATGGTTATGTATGATATTGATTTATGGCTGATTTTCGAATGAGTTATGGGCCGTATGGCTGACTATGAATTATGAATTTAAGCCAGATGGCTGAGATGGATGTTGATCCATGACTGGTACTGAATGAATATATGCTTGAAATGCCTGGGCAGTAGCAAGGGTTGTGGTTCGTCCCACTTGCTCCAGGTCAGAGATTGTGACGCCTGGGTAGTAGCGGTAGTAGTGGTGATTCCACTCGCTCCAGGTTGAGCTTTTAAACACCCGCCTGGGTAGTAGCCGCAGTAGTGGTTGTTCCACTGGCTCTGGGTTAAGCGGGTAGTAGCAATGGGGTTGTAGCTCAAACCTACTTGCTCCACGAGGGGTGTTTCTGTCCATGGTTAGCTACCAGGACGTGTCGGGTTGGCTATATAACCGACAGATGATATCATCAGCCACTAGGGACAGGCATGCATCATATGCATTTATGTGACATTGTTTGGGTGTGCATATTATACTTGGTTTGCGTATGTGATTAATTGCTAATTGTTCTACTTGAAATAACTGTTTGCTTGAGCTTGCATCTTCCTATTTGTGTTTGCTACTGGAACTCTGTTGGATTGTGGTGATTGGTTGATGGTTGGATTGTTTGGGCCTAGGGCCGTGGTTGGAAGGAGATAAACCGATGGTTGATTTTGGTTTCGTGTTTCTGGTTTGAAATAAAATATGAAAAGCTATTTTGGTACAGTATAGATAAACCTTTTTGAAAGGCTTTGATGTTTTGAGAATAGAATGGTTCCTCTTTCAGAAAAGATTTCCGACTTTACTTTTATTGTAAACCATTGTTTTTGAAAAGAGGCATAAGATGGTTATTAATCACTGGTACGGTTTATCTTCATGTATCCTATTACAGTAATTCCCAAAAACCCTCTACTGAGAACCCTTTCGAGGATGATGTTCTCACCCCCCTACATTTTTCCCCTTTCAGGATATGGGCGCAGAAGTCACGAGGAGTTTATTTAGTTGTTGAAATGTTCTGTATTACTTTAGATTATTACTTGTTGTACCCTCCCCATTATCTTGATATATTCTGTAAGAGGGATAGGCATTGTATTGGTTAATGCTTGTAATGTTATTTATGTATATGTATGTATATATATGGATGTACTCTTTATGAGTTTTTGTAAGTTGTATGGTATCTATGGATGTACGTTATCGAACGAAAGTAATTTTCGGGAGCGGTTTTGCGGTTTAAAGTTTTAAACAGGCTCATATTTTAGTATTAATTAATATAAGTGTCGTCGTAATGTCCGAACTATCAGAGTCGCGCAGCCGGAAGTGCGAGCTTTGGTAGTTAGGGTGTTACACAAAACGTACTAACGAAGCTACTAACTTAAAGCACAAGATACAGATAAGATATATCAAAATATAATAGTATAATATCATAAGAATCTAGCCACGGCTCGCAGAGTTTAAGCCGGCTAGCCATATACAGACCAAAAAGAACCAGACAGTAAAAACAGCTTATACAAGTTTTGTTCTCTCAAATACAAGCCTCTAGGCAAAACAAAATACAAAAGTGAGAGACATATACAAAATAAGCCAAAAAGACTCAAAAAGTTATCCGGATCCTCCGCTTCTGTCACCAACCAGACAACTCACTGAGGTAGGTTGCGACTGCATCTGAAAAATACAACAGAAATATGGTATGAGAACCGAAGGTTCTTAGTATGGTAACAGTGCCCAGTGATGTAGGATATAAGACCCCGGGACACCAAAGGCAATCCGAATCTCCATATCCATCACAAGATTCAAACTTAAGGCATACTGAAACAGTTAAGCATAATTATATAAACCTTAACATAAATAAACTGGGTAAGCTATCTTAGTGGATTTCTATTCTAACCAACACCGTTGTCCCACAGCCTTCACCAACCGATCCTCCATGCGATCCCATCGCCACCGCCTTCCGAACCTCCTCAATCCCAGTAGAAAATACAGGTAATATACAATGCAAGTAAAACACAAGTAGAAGCATATAAGGCAAATAATTCAAGTAGCAAATAGGCATGTTATACAAATAGGCAAGCCATTTCAAGTAGTCAAAGCATACAAACAGATAGAAAATGCATATGATGAATGCCTGTCCTAATGGCTGTGATATCACATTGTCGGTTCAATTGCCAACCCGACACATCTCCATGGAGATGTCGTCCTTCGAAATCATCAATGGGAACCCCCGAGATATAGTGCTCGGATCACTGTCCAGAATTTTGCGCCTGCACGCTTGAAAAACGAATAATTGACGGTTTAGAATTCAGAATAAATTCTCGTTGCAAATATAGTTTCTAAACCAAGCAATCATCCTTTCTTACAAACGTTTTGGTTGTCACAAGTAACAAACCCAATAAAATTTATAAACCGAAGTATTCAAACCTCGGGTCGTCTTCTCAAGGAATTTCAGGGAGGTGTTCTTATTATTAGTTATAGAAAATAGTGTGTTTGGGTTTTAAAAGGTTTGAACAAGGAAAATAAATTGCAGGAATTAATAAATTAATATCTAATAAAACTCTTGGTAAGGTATGAAAATTCGGAAGTCCTATCCTAGTTATCCTTATGAGAATTGAGTTTAATCCCACTTAGTTAACCTTTACGAAAGCAAGGGAAAGTCAAGTGGACTAATTAGTTAGATCCCCAAGTCCTAGCCAACTCCCAAGGAAAGACTAGAGTTAGTGGAATTCAATTCAATTAGCAAAAATAACAATTAACAATCACGATAAGTTTGATAACTCAAGAGCCTCCAGTTAATCAATTAAAGCCAAGAATATAAAAAGCTAAATAAGAATCATAAATCTGAAATACCTCAATTGCATTAATAAAAGAAAATCAATCCAAACATAAAGAGTTCAAAAGCCAAATTGGTAACATGAGTCAGATACGAATAAAAGCATTAGAGTAAATAAAAATATAAAAGGAATATTGAACCTGATAAAGAGCTGAAATCCTAAATCCTTTAAGAGGAATCCTAATCCTAAAACCTAAGAGAGAGGAGAGAGCCTCTCTCTCTCTAAAACTACATCTAAATTATGAAAAGTGAATAAATCGAAAGGCCTCCCTCTGAATGGATGCATTCCCCCACTTTATAACCTCTAATCTATGTTTTCTGGACTTGGATCTGGGCCAAAAAGGGTTTCAGAAATCGCTGGGGGGCATTTTCTGTAGTTTCTGGTGCGTGGCATCTGTCACGCGTCCGCGTGGGTCATGCGGTCGCGTCATCTGGGAGTTTTTCTTATCACGCGTTCGCTTCGGTCACGCGTACGCGTCATTTGGGTTCTGCTCAAGGCACGCGTCCGCATCAGTCACGCGTTCGCGTCGCTGCCTTTTCGCACTGGGCTCGCGGCCGCTTCGTCTACACGTTCGCGTCGCTGCCCTTTTCTTCAAAACTTCATTTTTTGTGCTTTTCTTCCATTTTTGTATGTTTTCTTTCCATCCTTTAAGTCATTCCTGCCCTATAAACCCTGAAAGCACTCAACACACAAATCATGGCATCGAATGGTAATAAAGGATGATTAATTTTAATATTTATAAAGCATAGGAAACATGTTTTTCACATATATCACATAATAAGGAAGGGAAAGTAAAACCATGCAATTTACATGAATAAGTGGGTGAAGGATTGAATAAATCACCTAAATTGAGCACAAAATACATCATAAAATATGGGTTTATCAACGCTCTATAGATCCGAAGGGATGCGAGCGGGACACTCTTGCCACAAACCTCACATCTCAGCGTAAGTGGGATTAGACCACTGTCCTTATGCCGCCGCCGCTACCTCGGCAGGCGGGATCCAACCGCCATCCCTGCTAGGCGCATAACGTCTCATAATCTCAATACAAAATAATAGTGCAGTGGTTTTTCAGAAAATATTTTCAATACATCAGTGATTCCTCATCACACATTCGAGTCCTCGACTCATCCCAACCACTGTCAATTCATATTTTTATTCCTAACTTAACTTTTTTTCAATCCTCATCTGATACATCAACCATTCATCACATAACATCACACCATCCTCAGCACGCCAGAAACCTATCCCTCCGTTTTCCAAGTTTTCCGAATAATATCATCTAATGCCATTAAATTCTTTCCCAATGTGCTAAAAGTCCAAAACTAGGCCCAAGAGTCCTAAAATGGTGTTAGAGAAGCTTTCAAACTTGTTGGGAAGGTAAAATTGTTGAAAACAATTAAAATTTGAGAAACAGGGCGTGTGCGGCCGCATAGAGGTGTGCGTGCGCACGCCCAGGAAGATTTTAAAAGTGTGCGTATGCATAGAGGTGTGCGTATGCATAGGTGTCAAAATTTTCAATGTCTGTTCACTCACACAACCTGTGCCAGCACCTCCAACAGATTGGCCTTCCCAACGTGTGCGTGCGCACAGGTTGAAATTTCTGATTGGTGTGTGGGCGCACCAGCTGTGCTGGTGCTACAACCAGTAAGCACTTCCCTACCTGTACGTACGTACAAGTCTATGTGTGCGCACAGGTTTTAAAATTTTGCAGGGTTGTGCGTGCGCACATACCAGAAATCTCAAAATTCTGCAATTTTACAAAATTTCAGATTTTCAACACCAACTTTGAATGATCATAACTCCCTCTACAAAAATCTAAATTTTATAAACTTTATATCAAATTGAAGGGTTTTCAATAAGCTTTAATTTCAAACAAATTCCAATAAATTTTGAAAACCGAGGCAAAAGTTATGATCAAACAAAGTTTACCAAAAACCAACTTTTACCCAAGTTCACAATTCCCACCATTTCTTACCATACACATTCCAAGCCATACGAAACCATTCAAAACTCCATTTTTCATCAAAATTAATCTTTTGTGTCATAATACGTCAACCTTACCACATTTTCTTTCATATTTCACTATTCTCATCCTCAACATCAATTATATAACACTTATCATCAAACCACATTCAAATTTACCATTTTGTCAACCTCAACATCACATCTATCATAATAAACCAACTTTCTAATCCATAAAATCATTCAACATCATCATATCATTATCAATCATCATAATTGAATCCCAACATTCATCAACTGATCATAAACTATCATTCATCAACATTCAACACACCAACAATCATTTTATTTCAATCATATTCTATGGGTCACTAGCCTAAGTATCCATGAATATTATATACTACATAGAGAAAACCGAAACCATACCTTGGCCGATTCTCTATATGCACCAAAACCCAAAATGAGCACAAGCAAGCTCCCAACTCCAAACCAAGCTTTCAATTTCACTTCAACAGGCACCAATATGTTCCAATAGCTCCCAAACTCACAATAATCAAGCTATATACATATAAATCACCACAAATCAACCTAGGGTTCAACATAAACATAATCTCACAAAGGTTCAAGAGCTCTTACCTTTCCCAATAGCTTTGGAAGCCAAAACCCAATGCTAGGTAAGGATTAGAGTGAACCTAAACATCCAAAATCACAAAAACTCACTTAATCCCAAAGTTCTAAAACCGAAATTTTGAAGAGAATAACTGAGAGGGATTCGAGATTTTCTTACCAGTTTCTTATATGGATTTTGTAGAGCTCTTTACAAGGAACACGTAGCCGCAAACGGTGCGGTGATCGGAGCTCTGTAGCTCAAGATATGAGCTTGAGAAGATTGAAGTGAATAGTGCTCAATCTCTTCTCTCCATCTTTTTTTTTTCTTTTTTTTTTAACTGGGTAAAATGATCATGTGTGCGTACGCACAAGAAAGTGTGCGTCCGCATAGAATGAAAATATGGTGGGGTGCGCGTGCATGGAGGGTGCGAGCGCTGCGAACAGAGCATGGGATAAAGGGTGTGCGTACGCACACTGCTGTATGCACGCACAGAAAATGAAAAACAGGGGAGGTGTGCGTACGCACGATGCTGTGCGCATGCATGAAACTCTGTTTCTGCAATATTTTTAAAGCTTCTAATGCACCAACCATGATACGAATGAAAAGGTTTCAAGCCTAAAACACATCATTCATAAAAAACACATGATCAAGCATAAAATGCAACAAATTTAAATCTAGAATGCAATCAAATTAAGCTAATTAAAGAGACAAAATTCAATAAACAAAACTAAAAGAAAGAAGAGTTGAAAAGATATTACCATAGTAGGGTGTCTCCCACCTAGTACTTTGGTTTTAATTCCTCAAGTTGGAATTTTGGTTGGAGCTTGTATCATGGTGGCTTATGCTTCCACTCATCCTTGAGTTGCCAACCATGCTTGCTCTTCAAGAATCCTCCGGGATCCCAAATGAAGTACATCAAGCTCTCAAGCAACCTCAAACAAACAATTGGGATCCAAAATTGTTGGTTGTAAAGATGTATGCCCAGATCCCACACTTTTGTTTCTCTATCATCCTCTTGTTGACAGTCATTTGTGTCCTTGGATGAATAGCCTCTTCAAGCACCTTTGAAGCACCCACTTGAATATTGGACTCCTCCAATTTGGACCTTGAACCATTTATGCCTTGAATTCCTTTGACAACTGACACCCATTCTTTCACTATTTAGCACTCCAAGAAGCACCCCAAGTTGATAATTCGTTTCCAAGAGAACAATTTGGTATGGGCCTATGAAGCTCATTGAAGATATTGGTACCCACTCAATTCGTCCTTGGGGTAGAGTTATCCTATTAAGCTCTTGCACAATTGCTTCCACTTCTTGGGTGTCTACCTCTTCCTCACCACTCTTTTCTAGCTCTTCCCTTTCTCTCTCAAATTCAAGAGTGGAAGGTTCCTCAAGATCGTTGAGGGGGTTGACCAAGGTGAACAAAAAATCATTGATGATGGAATCCACTTCTTGATTAAACTCTCTCAATTCTCTATTTACGTCTTCCGGTTCACTAGTTCTACCTTCCTCATCTTTTTGCGACTCTTGTTCTAGCTCTTCTTCTTTCCCTTGAGGCTCCATATTCTCCTCCTCACTACACTCCTTCGTTGCTCCTCCACATTCCTCAAGGGGAATGTCTTGATTGCTTGAGCCTAGTGAGGCTAGGTAGTTTACCGCCTCGGCTATGGTGGCCATGAACTCCCCTTGTGTCCTTCGGAACCCTTCTTGCTCTTGGAAGAATGCTTGAAGGTCTTGTTGTTCTTGGGGCAAGGATTGGAAAACATCAAATTTTGGTGGAAGAGAAGGTTCAAAGGTTGGTAGAAAGGTTGTGTAGTTGGAGGGTGTGTCATGTGGATGAGGATATTGAGGTGGTGTATAAGGGTGTGGTGGTTCATATGGTTGGTAACAAGGTGTATAGACATTTTGATCCCATGGAGGTGTATGGTATGGTACTTGAAGGGTTGGTGGTTGAGGGTTGTGTATGGGGTATCTCTCATATCTTTGGGTTTGATATTCACAAAGGGAAAAGTTCGGTTCATTGTAGTATGAGGGAGGTGTTTGCCATGAGTGTTGCTCATACACAATTGGTTCCTCCCTAAATTGATTCTCCCACTCCATGAAGCAATCTCAATTGGAATTCATCATGCCCTACAAAACACTTACAACCAAGCTCCAAGCAACAATGGTGATATCTCATAAAGAAAATAGAAAATAAAAGTAAAAGACATAAGTAAACAAGAAAAACAAACACCTTAATATTAACAAAAATGACTAAACAACCAAAAAGCAATATATTTACAACAACCAAAAGATATCACTCAATTGCATTCCCAGCAATGGCGCCAAAAACTTGATGAGTGAATTGATGTCGATCTAGAATTTCTCAAAATTAGAATATGTTCGTTGCAAGTATAGCCTCAACCAACAAGTGATGCTCGATCAAAGTTTACAATTTCTAATCTAAATCGAGAGTCTTTCAACCTCGGGTCGTCTTTCCTAGGAACTAATGCCAACAAGTGCACAATTTTGGTTGTGAGGAAGCAAAGGGGTTTTTCAATGATAAGGAAGCAAACAAATAAAGAGATAAAAGAACAAGACAAAATTGCAATTAACAAAGTAATAAAGGAATAAAAGAACTATGTATGTAATATAAATAAGTAATGCTATAAAGTGATGAAAAAGTCGTTTAAGACATAAATGAAACCTTGACTTGGGATGAATTAAGGAATCCCTTCCTTGTCATAACCACAACTATGATAATTATCATGAGTTAATCTTGCTTAGTTAACCCCAACCATCGAGAAGTAAGTCAAGCAAGCATAATTGACTTTAATCCATAAGTCCTAGTCAACTTACCAAACTAGTTGATAAAAGGCTAGCTTTAATGGAAACAAGAATCAACTAACTCCTCAAGAATTATCACTAAATGTTGGACATTATGGCTCTAGTGATCCATAAACTCATTTTCCCAAGCCAAGGGGTGGAAATCTACTCCATAACTAAGATTGGCATTTCATCAAACACATAGAGAGCATAAACATAAAACATGGTAAAATTGGGAAAATAGTGAAAGCTATGAACCATAAATGATAACAAGCAACCAAAGCAACTCAATAAACATAAAATAAGCATCAAACATTAAATTCATGAACCAAAACTCAAAATTGCAAAGTAATGTAAACTATGCATATATTGACAAGAGAACTTGAAATAGATGAAAGTGTAGAACAAGGAATGTAATTAAAAGAGAAATTAAAGAAATACTTATAATGCAATTGCTAGAATCCAAAATCAACTTGAAGTATAAAATGCTACAAAACCCTAAGAGAGAATTTTCTATACTACTCTACTCCTACTCCTACTATGTGTTTCTCTAATCTATGATGGCCCCCTTGTTATGTGTTGATATGCCCTTAATATAGCCTTCCAAACCAGCCTTCAGCACTTCAGAAATGGGCCTAAAGACCCCCAAAACAGCGCAGCACGTGACTTTTTAATGGAGGCATGCGCTGGTACCTGTGCGGACGCACAGGTGTGTGCGTCTGCACACTTTGCCGAATTTCCACTTGTGCGTACGCACAAAGGGTTATGTGTACGCACGCATGTTGATTTCCTCCTTGTGCGTACGCACGCATGACTGTGTGCTTCCTCCTTGTTTTCTTCATGTTTCCTCCCTTGTACATGCTTTCTTCCACTTTTGGTTATCCATTCTTGCCTCCAAGGCCTGAAATCACTCAACAAACCTGTCATGGCATCACATGGGATAAAAGTGGAATTAAATTACACATTTCAAGCACAAAAAATACATGTTTTCACATTTAGGTTCAATTTAGGGATCAAACACAAAAGTATGCTATTATAGTGCTTAAGTGTAGGTTTATGTGATGAAATCCACTCAAATCAAGCTAAAATATATCAGAAAATATGAACTCATCACTATGCAATATCAAACAGATAACCTAATAGCATTAAAGAAAAGACACACAGAGTATGCAATAAAGCACAATCGGTCCATCCCTTAGGCTCATGAGGACGAACTGCTCTGATACCAATAATTGTAACACCCTAATTAGCCTAAACTTTACCTCGCGTCATAAAGCAAAGGTTAATCAAAGATTACGACAGTTCTAAGCTCATACATAATATATATACAGAAGGAATAATATAATCTAGAAGCTCGATGAAGGATATAGCCCAAAAACAGGATTTCAAAAGCGCAAAATGTACTAACTAAGCTATAACTTAAAGCACAAGATACAGATAAGATATATCAAAATATAATAGTATAATATCATAAGAATCTAGCCACGGCTCACGGAGTTTAAGCCAGCTAGCCATATACAGACCAAAAAGAACCAGACAGTAAAAACAGCTTATACAAGTTTTGTTCTCTCAAAAACAAGCCTCTAGGCAAAACAAAATACAAAAGTGAGAGACATATACAAAATAAGCCAAAAAGACCTAAAAAGATATCCGGATCCTCCACTTCTGTCACCAACCAGACAACTCACCGAGGTGGGTTGCGACCTGCATCTGAAAAATACAACAGAAATATGGTATGAGAACCGGAGGTTCTCAGTATGGTAATAGTGCCCAGTGATGTAGGATATAAGACCCCGGGACGCCAAAGGCAATCATAAGCTCCATATCCATCACAAGATTCAAACTTAAGGCATACTAAAATAGTTAAGCATAATTATATAAACCTTAACATAAATAAATCGGGTAAGCTATCTTAGGGGATTTCTATTCTAACCAACACTGCTGTCCCACAGCCTTCACCAACCGATCCTCCATGCGATCCCATCGCCACCGCCTTCCGAACCTCCTCAATCCCAGTAGAAAATACAGGTAATATACAATGCAAGTAAAACACAAGTAGAAGCATATAAGGTAAATAATTCAAGTAGCAAATAGGCATGTTAAACAAATAGGCAAGCCATTTCAAGTAGTCAAAGCAAACAAACAGATAGAAAATGTATATAATGAATACATGTCCTAATGGCTGTGATATCACATTGTCGGTTCAACTGCCAACCCGACACATCTCCATGGAAATGTCGCCCTTCGGAATCATCAATGGGAACCCCCGAGATATAGTGCTCGGATCACTGTCCAGGATTTTGCGCCTGCACGCTCTATAGATCCGAAGGGATGCGAGCGGGATACTCTTGCCACAAACCTCATGATGGACGTAATATTCTTATGCCGGTTAGAAATTAGCAATGAATCCAATCGTGATTATCGTCTAACCAACACGCAAATATCGCATCAAACAATTCTAAAATCTATGACCGAGAGTATTGATCTCGGGTCGCTCTCCCTAAGAATTGCCTTAGAATGCACATCATTAATTAGGAAGTCTTTTGTGGTTTTGAGAGTTGGTGCAAGAATTCAAGCTAACCAAAGTAAACAACAATTAATTGAGATAAAAGCCTTGGCTAAGGGTAGGTATTAGAAGTTCCATCATTATAGTTTCCTTCAATTATGATAAGAGTTGATTATTGCTTCACTTAGTTAACCCCCTAACAATGGAGGAAAGTCAAGTGAGAGTAACTAACTTGAGTCACAAGTCCTAGTCTCACCCTAGGGAAGTCTAGCTTTAGTGCACTCCAAGTCAATTAGCAATTTTCAATTCCTAATCAATAATTGATATCCACTACTCAAGTGTCTCCTATAACTCTACCCCTAAGCCAAGTAAGAGAGAAATCTACTCCGTAGCTAGGGTTGTCATGATCACAAATAATTGGTAGGAAATCATAGAAGACATGATGTAATTGAGAGAAAAGAATCGAATTAAAGCTATCTAATCCAAGCAATCATCAACAATCAAGCAATTGAATGAAATTCCTCAATTCATTAACCAAAATTCAAAATAACAAAGTCACAAATCTAGATCCAAGAGATTGAATCAAAACAACACTAATTGAGAAGAGAAGAAGAGTAGATCTACAACTTGTATCAAAGAAAAAGTGAATTAGCAATGGATCTCACCAAGAAATCAAAGGAGAATTACAATAGAAAGAGTGAAATCCTAGAGAGAAGTTGGAGTTTCTCTCTCTAAAAGCAAAATGTAACTAACTACCCAAAATATCTAGAATTATGACTAATTGTCCTAACCCTCCTAATTCTTGGTCTTCTTAAGCTTTTTCCTCCAAAATTCTGCCCCAAAACAGGGCCTGGGACTCCTTGAAATCGCTGGTCACATTTTCCTCTTAAAAAATCACGTGTGCCCATCGGCGCGTACTGTAACTACCCTGATTTTCGAGTACGCGAGATCTTTTCTAAAGGCACGGATTTCTATGGAAGATCAGTAAAGGGAACACCTCTTCTATATCAACAAGTATCTCGATCCTCATTGTCATTATGTCATCCTTAAGCTAGAACCTCTTCTGAGGCAAGCTCGATAACGCAATCACGAAGAACCTAGTTTTTGAACCGTACTGGTTAGGAGTTTTAATTCTGATTTTCGTAAGTAGTCTCAGTTTGACGAACCAGACTCGATTCATGAGAGAAGAGAGATAATAGTATAATATTATCATTGTATTAGTATTAGAAGATTCTTGAATGATATTATAAAGTTACCTGGTCTATTTTAGTTAAAAACAGAAAATCGGTTTAACCAGGTTTACGGTTTACTGGTGCAGCTTAGCACCAGCACTCTCTGATGACTTTAGCAATGCTAAGGCCTCATCATGCATGTTCTATTCTCATAATAAATATGTTACTAGTGTCATTTATGCTAGTAGCTCAGAAAATAATTTTTAGAGATGTTTTTACAAGTGTTCCGATACATCTAGTTTTAGTAGTTATACACCTAAGATATTTTAATATTATTTTAATCCACCTCCAAGCCAACCAATCACAACTGACCCTACACCCCCCAAAACCCCCAAGGCTGCCTCATTTTCTCATTGTGGCCAAAAATCATCAAGAGAAGAAGGAGAGAAAGTTCTTGGTTCATAAATCTTCAAAGCTTGATTTCTTCTGAACTAAAACTCAAATCAAAACTCTGATTTCACCAAAATTATCCTCTCTTCTTCCTCTACATAACCATATAAAATATCAAGGCTGGAAATAAGGTGAGATAGCTGTCTCCCTCCCTCTTTAATTCGGTTTTCAAGGAAACATGCTTAAACATGTGTTTTCTTGATGTTCTTCCTTAGGAATCATGCTTAACTTGACTTGAGGGTCAAGAAACGTTAATTTACAGCAAGTCTAAGGTGAGATATTCCTTCCTAAAATGCTGAGCAAGATTTGGTCAGTTGAGGGTTTTTGGATTTAAAGTTGTTCTTGATGTGATTTAGGAGGAAAAACTGCTTAAGGACCACCTGAAAGTATAACCGAATTAGGAGCAGCAAAACCAGGTAGGGTATGACGAATTTAATCTTGATTGATTGTGTTTGAGTTGTGTGATTATGATATGGTTTGGCTGTGCTTGAAATTGATGATTTATATGAGTTATTCTTGTTGAAAATTTGATGAAAATTTGATGAAATTTGATGAAATTCAAGCTATGAATTTATGTTCTTGAGTGCAGCTGGAAAAATTAACCCTAGACCTCAAATTGGGGTTCAATTTGTGTTTAAATCATGTGAAAAAGATGGGGTTTTAGTGGCTGGAACTTTATTACGAATTATGGTAAAAATCAGTTGCTGAAAAGACTGAAAAACGGGTAAAAACAGAGAAAGAATCTAAAGAATTTACGAAGAACACTTTGAATGTGATGAAGAACATTGAAGAACACCTTTTAGATCTTAGAAAGGGCAAGGAAGTAAATATCTTGGTTTTTGAGGGGTTATTTTGTAATTTATGAAAGTTAAGGTGGTTAAAGTAGAAATATTAAAAGTTACGGATGGTAAAAAGTGAATTTATAAAGTAAAAGGTTAAAGGAAGGTAATTTTCGAAAATATATTAATAAAATAATAAATAATAATAAAATATTAAATAATAATATTTAATTAAAAATAATATTTTAATAAAAATAATAAAATAATACCGAAAAAGCAGTTTTCTGTAAAAGCTTTAGAAAGACAACTTTAAGTGCAGAATCTCATAATTACCTTCATAAAACACCTAGGGAGTGGTAATAACATGTTAGTGAGGCAAAGATAAAAAAATATAAAAAGTTAAAGAAAAGATAAACACCAAAGAAAATTCTGTAAAGTTTTAATGACAGAAAAACAGACAGAGATTAGTAAACGAACTAGGGCAACATAGTTAGTCCTTGAGTTGCGGCTAGGGTCAGGTATTATATGAAAAGTTAAACTATTTCAGTATAGACTTAATGAACCTATACTTGGGACAGGCTAATGGTGCACGGAATTTTGATCTTCAACAATGGTGCCAAAGGACTTGGAGCTCTCAAACGTGAATCACACTTTGTCACAATTCCGCACAACTAACCAGCAAGTGCACTGGGTCGTCCAAGTAATAAACCTTACGTGAGTAAGGGTTGATCCCACGGAGATTGTCGGCTTGAAGCAAGCTATGGTCATCTTGTAAATCTCAGTCAGGCGGATTCAAATGGTTATGGAGTTTAAGGTGATGAAAATAAACATAAAATAAAGATAGAGATACTTATGTAATTCATTGGTGGATTTCAGATAAGCGTATGAAGATGCTTTGTTCCCCTTGAACCTCTGCTTTCCTATTGCCTTCTTCCAATCATTCATACTCCTTTTCATGGCAAGCTTTATGTTGGGCATCACAGTTGTCAATGGCTACATCCCGTCCTCTCAATGAAAATGGTCCTGATGCTCTGTCACAACATCGGCTAATCAGCTGTCGGTTCTCGATCATGTCGAAATAGGATCCATTGATCCTTTTGCGTCTGTCACACGCCCCACAATTGCGAGTTTGAAGCTCGTCACAGTCATCCCTTCCCAGATCCTACTCGGAATACCACAGACAAGGTTTAGACTTTCCAAATCTCAGGAATGGCCGCCAATAATTCTAGCCTATACCACGAAGGTTCCAATCTTAGATTAAAAACCCAAGAGATATGCATTCAAGCTTGTTTGCATGTAGAACGGAAGTGGTTGTCAGTCATGTGTTCATAGGTGAGAATGATGATGAGTGTCACAGATCATCACATTCATCAAGTTGAAGAACGAATGAATATCTTGGAGAAGAAATAGACTTGAGTTGAATAGAAAAACAATAGTACTTGTATTAATTCATGAAGAACAGCAGAGCTCCACACCTTAATCTATGGTGTGTAGAAACTCCACCATTGAAAATACATAAGAAAAAGGTCTAGGCATGGCCGAATGGCCAGCCTCCAAACGTGTCTAAAATAGCATAAGACTTCTCAAAGATCAAAAGTATAAGGTCCTATTTATAGAGAACTAGTAGCCTAGGGTTTACAGAAATCAGTAATTAATGCAGAAATCTTCTTCCGGGCCCACTTGGTGTGTGCTTGGGCTGAGCATTGAAGCTTCCATGTGTAGAGACTTTTCTTGGAGTTAAACGCCAGCTTTTGTGCCAGTTTGGGTGTTTAACTCCAGCTTTTGTGCCAGTTTTGGAGTTAAATGCCAGAATTCTTGAGCTGACTTGGAACGCCTGTTTGGGCCATCAAATCTTGGGCAAAGTATGGACTATTAAATATTGCTGGAAAGCCCAGGATGTCTACTTTCCAACGCAATTAAGAGCGCGCCAATTGGGGCTCTGTAGCTCCAGAAAATCCACTTTGAGTGCAGGAAGGTCAGAATCCAACAGCATCTGCAGTCCTTTTTCAGCCTCTGAATCGG
Organism: Arachis ipaensis; assembly: GCF_000816755.2. NCBI lineage: Eukaryota > Viridiplantae > Streptophyta > Magnoliopsida > Fabales > Fabaceae > Arachis > Arachis ipaensis. The sequence goes on along the minus strand of NC_029791.2, from coordinate 46,026,259 downwards.
ATTTTTGCTCAGGTCCCTCAATTTCAGCCAGAAAATACCTGAAATTACAGAAAAACACACAAACTCATAGTAAAGTCCAGAAGAGTGATTTTTATTTAAAAACTAATAAAAATATAACAAAAACTAATTAAAATATACTAAAAACATACTAAAAACAATGCCAAAAAGTGTATAAATTATCCGCTCATCACAACACCAAACTTAAATTGTTGCTTGTCCCCAAGCAACTGAAAATCAAATAGGATAAAAAGAAGAGAATATACAATGAATTCCAAAAACATCTATGAAGATGAGTATTAATTAGATGAGCGGGGCTTTTAGCTTTTTGCCTCTGAACAGTTTTGGCATCTCACTTTATCCTTTGAAGTTCAGAATGATTGGCATCTATAGGAACTCAGAATCCAGATAGTGTTATTGATTCTCCTAGTTAAGTATGTTGATTCTTGAATACAGCTACTTTATGAGTCTTGGCCGTGGCTCTAAGCACTTTGTTTTTCAGTATTACTACCGGATACATAAATGCCACAGACACATAACTGGGTGAACCTTTTCAGATTGTGACTCAGCTTTGCTAGAGTCCCCAATTAGAGGTGTCCAGGGTTCTTAAGCACACTCTTCTTTTTGCTTTGGACCTCGACTTTAACCACTCAGTCTCAAGTTTTCACTTGACACCTTCATGCCACAAGCACATGGTTAGGGACAGCTTGGTTTAGCCGCTTAGGCCAGGATTTTATTCCTGTGGGCCCTTCTTTCCACTAATGCTCAAAGCCTTGGATTTTTATCACCCTTGCCTTTTGGTTTAAAGGGGTATTGACTTTTTCTGCTTGCTTTTCTCTTTTTTAGATCATCAGATAACATTTCTCCTTTTCCTTTCATTCTTTCAAGAGCCAACAATTTTAACATTCATAAACAATCAAATTCAAAAATATGCACTGTTCATGCATTCATTCAGAAAAATAATAGTATTGCCACCACATCAAGATAATTAAAATGTTTTAAAATTTGAAATTCATGCACTTCTTTTTCTTTTTCAATTAAAAATATTTTTCATTTAAGAAAGGTGATGGATTCATTTTCATAGCTTTAAGGCATAGACACTTAGACACTAATGATCATGTAATAAAGACACAAACATAAATAAACATAAGCATAAAAATTCGAAAAACAGGAAAATAAAGAACAAGGAAATTAAAGAACGGGTCCACCTTAGTAATGGCGGCTTGTTCTTCCTCTTGAAAATCTTATGGAGTGCTTGAGCTCCTCAATGTCTCTTCCTTGCCTTTGTTGCTCATCTCTCATGGTTCTTTGGTCTTTTCTAATTTCATGGAGGACGATGGAATGCTCTTGGTGCTCCACCCTTAGTTGTCCCATGTTGGAACTTAATTCTCCTAGGGAGGTGTTGATTTGCTGCCAATAGTTTTGTGGAGGAAGATGCATCCCTTGAGGCATCTCAGAGATTTCATGGTGAGGAATTTCCTCATGTCCATAAGTGGGATCTCTTGTTTGCTCCATCCTTTTCTTAGTGATGGGCTTATCCTCATCAATGAGAATGTCATCCTCTATGTCAATTCCAACGGAATTGCAGAGGTGACAAATGAGATGAGGGAAGGCTAACCTTGCCAAAGTAGAGGATTCGTCCGCCACCTTGTAGAGTTCTTGGGATATGACCTCATTAACTTCTACTTCCTCTCTAATCATGATGCTATGAATCATGATAGCCCGGTCTATAGTAACTTCAGACCGATTGCTAGTAGGAATGATTGAGCGTTGGATGAACTCCAACCATCCCCTAGCCACGGGCTTGAGGTCATGCCTTCTTAGTTGAACCGGCTTTCCTCTTGAATCACTCTTCCATTGAGCACCCTCTTCACAGATGTCCATGAGGACTTGGTCCAACCTTTGATCAAAGTTGACCCTTCTATTGTATGGGTGTGCATCTCCTTACATCATAGGCAAATTGAATGCCAACCTTACATTTTCCAGACTAAAATCTAAGTAATTTCCCTGAACCATTGTAAACCAATTCTTAGGGTCCAGGTTCACACTTTGATCATGGCTCTTGGTGATCCATGCATTGGCATAGAACTCTTGAACCATTAAGATTCCGATTTGTTGAATGGGGTTGGTGAGAACTTCCCAACCTCTTCTTAGAATCTCATGTCGGATCTCTGGATATTCGCCCTTTTTGAGCTTAAAAGGGACCTCGGGGATCACCTTCTTCTTGGCCACAACTTCATAGAAGTGGTCTTGATGCACCCTTGAGAGGAATCTCTCCATCTCCCATGACTCGGAGGTGGAAGCTTTTGCATTCCCTTTCCTCTTTCTAGAGGTTTCTCCGGCCTTTGGTGCCATAAATGGTTATGGAAAAACAAAAAGCTTTAGCTTTTGCCACACCAAACTTAGAAGGTTGCTCGTCCTCGAGCAAAAGAAGAAAGAAGAGAGTAGAAAAAGAAGAAATAGAGAAGATGGAGTGGGTTTTGTGTTTCGGCCAAGGGGGAGAAGTGGTGTTTAGGTTGTGTGAAAATGAAGGAGTGAAGATGGGTTTATATAGGAGTGAGAGGGGTGTGTATGGTTCGGCCATTATGGGTGGGTTTGGGAGGGAAAGTGGTTTGAATTTGGATGGTGAGGTAGGTGGGGTTTTATGAAGGATGGATGTGAGTGGTGAAGAGAATGGTGGGATTTGATAGGTGAGGGGTTTTTGGGGAAGAGGTATTGAGGTGATTGGTGAATGGGTGAAGAAGAGAGAGAGAGGTGGGGTAGGTGGGGATGCTGTGGGGTCCACAAATCCTGAGGTGTCAAGGATATCTCATCCCTGCACCAAGTGGCGTGCAAAACGCCCCTTTCTGCCAATCCTGGCGTTAAACGTCAGGCTGCTGCCCATTCCTGGCGTTAAACGCCAGTCTGGTGCCCATTTCTGGCGTTAAACGCCTAGAATGGTGCTAGACTGGGCGTTTAACGCCCATTCTGCTACCTTTACTGGCGTTTAAACGCCATAACTGTCTTCTCCAGGGTGTTCTATTTTTCATTCTGTTTTTCACTTTGTTTTTGCTTTTTCAATTATTTTTGTGACTTCTCATGATCATCAACCTACATAAAACATAAAATAACAAAAGAAAATAGAAATTGAATATAGATAAGTAAAAATTGGGTTGCCTCCCAACGAGCGCTTCTTTAATGTCAATAGCTTGACAGTGGGCTCTCATGGAGCCTCAGAGATGTTTAGAGCAATGTTGGAACCTCTCGACACCAAACTTAGAGTTTGACTGTGGGGGTTCAACACCAAACTTAGAGTTTGGTCGTGGCCTCCCAACACCAAACATAGAGTTTGACTGTGGGGGCTCTGTTTGACTCTGTATTGAGAGAAGCTCTTCATGCTTCCTCTCCATGGTTACAGAGGGATATCCTTGAGCTTTAAACACAAGGGAGTCTTCATTCACTTGAATGATCAATTCTCCTCTGTCAACATCAATCATAGCCTTTGCTGTGGCTAGGAAGGGTCTGCCAAGGATGATGGATTCATCCATACACTTCCCAGTTTCTAGGATTATGAAATCAGCAGGGATGTAATGGTCTTCAACCTTTACCAAGACATCCTCTACAAGTCCATAAGCCTGTTTCTTTGAATTGTCTGCCATCTCTAGTGAGATTCTTGCAGCTTGTACCTCAATGATCCCTAGCTTCTCCATTACAGAGAGACGTATAAGGTTTATGCTTGATCCTAGGTCACACAGAGCCTTCTCAAAGGTCATGGTGCCTATGGTACAAGGAATTGAGAACTTTCCAGGGTCCTGTCTCTTTTGAGGTAATCTCTGCCTAGTCAAGTCATCCAGTTCTTTGATGAGCAATGGAGGTTCATCCTCCCAAGTCTCATTACCAAACAACTTGGCATTTAGCTTTATGATTGCTCCAAGGTACTTAGCAACTTGCTCTTCAGTAACATCTTCATCCTCTTCAGAGAAAGAATACTCATCAGAGCTCATGAATGGCAAAAGTAAATTTAATGGAATCTCTATGGTCTCAGTGTGAGCCTCAAATTCCCATGCTTCCTCATTAGGGAACTCCATGGAAGTTAGTGGACGTCCATTGAGGTCTTCCTCAGTGGAGATCACTGCCTCTTCCTCCTCTCCAGGTTCGGCCATGTGAGATGTGGTTATGGCCTTGTACTCTCTTTTTGGATTCTCTTCTGTATTGCTAGGGAGAGTGCTAGGAGGGAGTTCAGTAATTTTCTTACTCAGCTGACCCAATTGTGCCTCCAAATTTCTAATGGAGGACCTTGTTTCAGTCATAAAACTTTGAGTGGTTTTGATTAGATCAGAGACAATGGATGTTAAGTCAGAGTGGCTCTGCTTAGAATTCTCTGTTTGTTGCTGAGAAGATGATGGAAAAGGCTTGCTATTGCTAAACCTGTTTCTTCCACCATTATTGTTGTTGAAACTTTGTTGAGGTCTCTGTTGATCCTTCCATGAGAGGTTTGGATGATTTCTCCATGAAGGATTATAGGTGTTTCCATAGGGTTCTCCCATGTAATTTACCTCTTCCATTGCTGGGTTCTCAGGATCATAAGCTTCTTCTTCAGAGGAAGCTTCCTTAGTACTGCCTGTTGCTACTTGCATTTCAAACAGACTCTGAGAAATCATATTGACTTGTTGGGTCAATATTTTATTCTGAGCCAATATGGCATTCAGAGTATCAATCTCAAGAACTCCTTTCTTCTGAGTTGACCCATTATTCACAGGATTCCTTTCAGAGGTGTACATGAATTGGTTATTTGCAACCATTTCAATGAGTTCTTGAGCTTCTGCAGGCGTCTTCTTCAGATGAAGAGATCCTCCAGCAGAGCTATCCAATGACATCTTGGATAGTTCAGACAGACCATCATAGAAGATTCCTATGATGCTCCATTCTGAAAGCATGTCAGAAGGGCACCTTCTGATCAATTGCTTGTATCTCTCCCAAGATTCATAGAGGGATTCACCTTCCTTCTGTCTAAGGATTTGGACTTTCACTCTAAGCTTACTCAATTTTTGAGGTGGAAAGAACTTTGCCAAGAAGGCATTGACTAGCTTTTCCCAAGAGTTCAGGCTTTCCTTAGGTTGTGAATCCAACCATGTTCTAGCTCTGTCTCTTACAGCAAAAGGAAAGAGCATAAGTCTGTAGACTTCAGGGTCAACCCCATTGGTCTTGACAATGTTACAGATTTGCAAGAATTCAGCCAAGAACTGATGAGGATCTTCCAATGGAAGTCCATGAAACTTGCAATTCTGTTGCATTAGAGAAACTAATTGAGGCTTAAGCTCAAATTGTTTGCTCCAATGGCAGGGATAGAGATGCTTCTCCCATAGAAATCAAAAGTAGGTGCAGTAAAGTCACCAAGCACCTTCCTTGCATTGTTGGCATTGTTGTTGTTTTCGGCTTCTATAGTTTCTTCTTCTTTGAAGAGCTCTGTTAGGCCCTCTAAAGAGAATTGTTCTTTAGCTTCTCTTAGCTTTCTCTTCAAGGTCCTTTCAGGTTCAGGATCAGCTTGAACAAGTATGCCTTTATCTTTGTTCCTGCTCATATGAAAGAGAAGAGAACAAGAAAGTAGGAAATCCTCTATGTCACAGTATAGAGATTCCTTGAAGTGTCAGAAGAAAAGAAGAATAGAAGGAGGAGGTGGAGAAGAGGGAATTCGAACTTATCAAGAGGGACAGAGTTCGAATTGCACCTTGATGAGGAGTCTTAGTCCCTTAAATAGAAGGATGTGAGAAGAGGGGAAGAAGTTTTCGAAATTAAAGTAAGAGATTTTGAAAATTTGGTAATTGGTTTTCGAAAACTAAGATTGAGAAAGAAATCAAGTGATTTTTGAAAAAGATTTTGAAATCAGAAATTAAAAAGATATGATTGAAAATTAATTTTGAAAAAGGGTGTGGTTAAAAAGATATGATTGAGAAGATATGATTGAAAATCAAATTAAAAAGAGAAAGTTTTAAAACTAAAGTTGATTACTTGACTAACAAGAAATTAAAAGATATGATTCTAAAATTTAAAATTTGATCCTTTCTTAATAGGCAAGTAACAACTTGAAAATTTTTGAAGTAAATCTTGAATTGAAGCAAGGATTTTTGAAAATAGTAAAAATAAATATAAAATGGAAAGAAATTGATTTTGAAAGAGATATGATTGAAAAGATATGATTTGAAAAAGATTTGATTTTGAAAAATTATGAAGATTTGAAGAAAATCTAAATTAAAAACAAAATCTTCCCTCTAGTGTCATCCTGGCGTTAAACGCCCAGAATGGCATCCATTCTGGCGTTTAACGCCCAAAACTCTACCTTTTTGGGCGTTAAACACCCAGCCAGGTACCCTGGCTGGCGTTTAAATGCCAGTTTTCCTTCTTCACTGGGTGTTTTGAATGCCCAGTTTTTTCTGTTTGATTCCTCTGCTGAATGTTCTGAATCTTCAATTCTCTGTATTATTGACTTGAAAAGACATGATTTTGAAAATATTTTTGAATTTTTAATGATGAGAAACAATCAAAATACAACTAATCTTAGGAAACTCAAATCAAACAATGCATGCAGGACACCAAACTTAAAAATTTTCATATAAGAGACACTAACAAATTGAGAATGCATATGAGAAACAACAAAATACACAAAACAAGAGAATTTAAAGATCAGAGCACTGAAATTATCAAGAACAACTTGAAGATCAATGAAGAACATATTGCATGTATTCGAAAAATACAAGAAGAATAAAAACATGCAATTGACACCAAACTTAAAAATTGATACTAGACTCAAACAAGAAACATAAAATATTTTTGATTTTTATGGTTTTATAATTTTTTTTTGTGATTTTCGAAACTTATATGAAAAAAGAAAATAAAGAGAATCAAAACTTTTAATGAGAATTCCAGGAATCATGCAATGTTAGTCTAAAGCTTCAGTCTAAAAAGATTAGACATGTTTGGCCAAGCTTCAGCAAGACATTACATTCAGCAGCTAAATTGATGAGAATCAATCAGCTTTTGTGATGCTAAGAACATCACCTTGAAACTCTAGAATTCATTCTTAAAAATTTTGAAAAGTACCTAATCTAAGCAACAAGATGAACCGTCAATTGCCCAAACTCGAACAATCCCGGGCAATGGCGCCAAAAACTTGGTGCACGAAATTGTGATCTTCAACAATGGCGCCAAAGGACTTGGAGCTCTCAAACGTGAATTACACTTTGTCACAATTCCGCACAACTAACCAGCAAGTGCACTGGGTCGTCCAAGTAATAAACCTTACATGAGTAA
>NC_029791.2:45994013-46018342 GCF_000816755.2 Arachis ipaensis | reverse complement strand
TCCAAATGCGTTGTCACCGCACGGCTAATCATCTGTCGGTTCTCGATCATGTCGGAATAGGATCCATTGATCCTTTTGCGTCTGTCACACACCCCACAATCGCGAGTTTGAAGCTCGTCACAGTCATCCATTCCCAGATCCTACTCGGAATACCACAGACAAGGTTTAGACTTTCCAAATCTCAGGAATGGCCGCCAATAATTCTAGCCTATACCACGAAGGTTCCAATCTTAGATTAAAAACCCAAGAGATATGCATTCAAACTTGTTTGCATGTAGAACGGAAGTGGTTGTCAGTCACGTGTTCATAGGTGAGAATGATGATGAGTGTCACAGATCATCACATTCATCAAGTTGAAGAACGAATGAATATCTTGGAGAAGTTTGGGCGTTTAACTCCAGCTTTTGTGCCAGTTTTGGAGTTAAACGCCAGAATTCTTGAGCTAACTTGGAACGCCTGTTTGGGCCATCAAATCTTGGGAAAAGTATGAACTATTACATATTGCTGGAAAGCCCAGAATGTCTACTTTCCAACGCAATTAAGAGCGCGCCAATTGGGCTTTTGTAGCTCCAGAAATGTCACTTTGAGTGCAGGGAGGTCAGAATCCAACAGCATCTGCAGTCCTTTTTCAGCCTCTGAATCGGATTTTTGCTCAGGTCCCTCAATTTCAGCCAGAAAATACCTGAAATTATAGAAAAACACACAAACTCATAGTAAAGTCCAGAAGAGTGATTTTTATTTAAAAAATAATAAAAATATAATAAAAACTAATTAAAATATACTAAAAACATACTAAAAACAATGCCAAAAAGCGTATAAATTATCCGCTCATCAGCTAACTATTTATACTGAAATTTACATAAGCTTTAAATATATACGTTAAGCAGAGAAATTAGAGCAGAGTAAAGAAACACAGAAAACAGAGTAACCAGAGCAGAGTAAAGAGGTACAAAGAAAAAGAGTAATATAGATACAGATAAAAGAGTAATCAGAGTAGAGTAAAGAGACAGAGAGAGAAGAGTAGTAGAACACACGAACTGATAATGTTAAATACGGGAAGTACCCACGAACTGAATGATCATTGGTCTCGGGGAAACCTATGAACTGTTAACTATTTCGTGTGCGGGAAAACCCACGAATTGATAATCATTGATTATGGGAATAACCCACTAACTGTTATATGTTGATCTCGGGTATAACCCACGAACTGAGGATTGCTGTGTGGTTGTATGCTGATCTCAGGTATAACCCACGAACTGAGGATCTCTGTTTTATTTGTGTATTGATCTCGGGGAAACCCACAAACTGAGGATCTCTGTTTTGTTTGTGTGTTGATCTCGGGGACGCCCACAAACTGAGGATCACTGTTTCCCCTTGTGCGTATATTATGGGGTCGAGCTTTGGGCCGACTGCCAGTAGTCACGAAGGAGTGGTATTCTTTCCACCGACACGTATGCACTAAGGACACAAAGGAAAACCATATATGGGACTTGTTCCTAGGTAATGTCAGGCTGCAGGGTGTAAACTGACACGTGAGCTCATGGTCTGCATAGGACAGACATGCATCATACTTAGTTGTGCATTTCCTCTGTTATGATTGCTGAATGAATGTATGCTTTGTTTGTTTGTATTCTATTCTTTGTATTTGTGTTTTATTTTCTTGTATTCTTTTGTTTGCATTCTGCTTTCTTTTTTTTCTATTTTCTCTATTTATCTATCTTCTGTTAACTATTTCTCTATATTATGTTATTCGTCTACCAAACAACATGGAATTAATGAACTTAACTAATAACCCCGGCCCTACTAAGAACTCCCCAGTTCTTACCCCTTCTTTCTCCCTTCCCCCTTCAGATGGAAGCATGAGTACCCTTCCGTAGTTCATTGACGACCGTTCGTAAAAAGGATTCCGCTCTAGATAGTCTTCTAAGTTTAGGGTGAATCTCGTTCTCTGTTTATATGTATATACTGTGAGACCAGCCAATGTCTACACCCCGTTTGTATGCAAACTTTAACTTAAATCCTGTGTACGAGACTCCTGTTATGTAGCTGCTTGATGAGGTACCAAAGAGACGTCATATGGCAATGACTAATCGTGCAGAGGAGTAGTAGATGATGTTCCACCTTTTGATGACGTTCCACCTGACTTGAGTTTTGAAGACTTAGAATGTATTTTTCCTCGCTTTAGTAGTTTAGAGGGACTAGGTGAGTATAGAGTCTAAGATAGCCTGGGTGCCAGCTTAGGGACTTCTTGAACAGGTTAGGGCCTGGGATGTTGTATGTATATATATGTATATAGTTATTATCTAGCTATATCTAGGGGTGTTCTAACTAAAGATCTTTACTCTAATAAAGGCTGGATAACCGAATGTTATTAACTGTTGAGATGTATATAAGTGTGGTTGTTTATAACTGTTTTATCTATTATTATTTGTGAATTGATTATGAATGATTCCGTCTATTAATCCAAATATTTTCAAAAAAAAAAGTACCTCGAAAAATAACTACGCTTTTAACAACAAATCAGGCTCATATAATAGATAATAGATAATAATTAGACAAGTTGGTAGCGCTCAGTTTCTAGTATGATCATGACTTACTAGAAATTGGGTCGTTACACGTACGCGCACCTGGTGATTTTTGCGACCTACGCGCAGGCGTACAGTGCGCGCGCGCGTCAAAGAAATTATGGCCTAGCCATATAAGCACGCCGGCTTCTCGCTTCAGCTCCATCTAGCCGGCTCTGAGGGTGCGCATCCACGCATACGCGTACGGTGCGCGTGCGCGCCCATGTCCAAACTCCAAAACTTCAATTTATTCGATGCTCCTTCCATTCATGCATGCTTCCTCCACTCCTCTTAGCCATTTTTGCCCTATAACTTCTGAAACCACTTAACAAACGGGTCACGGCATCGAATGGTAATAGAGGAAGATTTCAATATAGAAATTTTTATGCAAAAGAAGCATGTTTTCATCTATGAGGCAAAGTGGGGAAAGGAACACAAAATCATGCAGTTTTATATGAATAAGTATGGAAGATCATTGATAAAACCCTTAAAATCTATACATGATAAACCCTAAAAAGGGGTTTATCAACCTCCCCACACTTAAAGTATAGCATGTCCTCATGCTAAAGGAAAGCAAAAGATCAAAGGATCACAAGAGAGTGAGACTCATGGGATGCAATCTAACTACATGAATGCAACAAGGGTGTATGCTATTATCTACTTGGTCAAGAGCAATTCGATCTTCCTAGAACACTTACATATATGCAAATAGTGAAAGGGGATGGGCAATGTATGAACTCTACCAATTCTAATCATCAAAGTGAAATATGCATAGCTTGCATGAAGAATGCTCGCAAGAGCCGGGAACAAGGAATTGAGCTTCGAACCCCTCACCGGAAGTATTTGTACTCTATTCGCTCGGTGTATAGGGTTGATCACTCAATCCTCCCCTATTTCATGCTCTTCCAAAATTTGTTCTTCCTCTAATAATCAACAATTATTCTATGCATGCATACATATATCATGAGGTCTTTCGTTAGGTTGTAATGGGGTTAGGGTTAAGGTAGGGTTATATATTTGGCTAAGTGGGCTAAAAATTGAATCCTTTGATTAACTTGAGCTTCCCACCTAACCTATATAACATCCTATACAATTATGTACTAACTTAGCTACCCATTCCTCACTCTTTCACATACTCATGCATTTACTTTTGATCATTATACATATGCATTGATTTGCCTTTAGGTCTTACTTTGGGGCATTTTGTCCCCTTTTATTGCTTCTATTTTTTTTCTTTCTTTTTCTATATATTTTTTCTTTTCTTTTTCGCTTTTATTTTATTATTATTATTTCTTTTTTTATTTTTCATCATTTTTTTCCTTTTCTTTTTTCAACTATATACAAGAACATCAATGCATAAAGTCTATTCATTTAATCAACACATGAGTATGTATCCACTTCCTAATATTTTTAACAAGAACAATAACATACTTTTACCTCAACCGATGCTCTCCCCCATTTTTCCACACTTGAATGGCGCACACGCACTAGCCTAAGCTATTCAAGGATTCAAATAGGGACATTCATGGTTTTTCACTTTTGGCTTGTGATGTGCTAAAATTAAGAATAAGTGAGTTAAGCGTAGGCTCAAAATTGGTTGCAAAGGTTGCTATAAGGTAAGGTCATTTGAGTAAGTAGCTGAGTGAATTGATGGCCTCAATCATGTACATGCATTCATACATATAACAATGGACATATAGAGTCAAACAAATTAAGGATTACAATCATAGAGAGAGAACAATGCACACAAGAAGGAAAGTAAGTGGCTAGAAGATGTATCCACGCAATTAGGCTCAAAACTCACTTGCTTGTGTTCTTGGCTCAAAATCTATGTTCCAAATTACATTCTTCAACAAAGCCTAGCATCAAAAGTTTTCAAAATTGGTAGGGTCGCCCTAAAATTCTAGCTTCTTAGGAAAGAAGTCATTACTCTAACCAAGTGGACTTATTAAGAGATAATTAACATGCAAAGGATGTCAAAAGGTGAAAAACCTAATCATGCAATCTATCATAATTAACAAAAGAGAATCAAAATTTATTCAGGTGTTACCTATGAAGACTGGTCAGCCGACCAACCTCCCCACACTTAGAAGTTGGCACGGTCCTCCATGCCTTGAGTGAGATGCAGTGGTTGATTGGCTTCCAAGTGTCCATCATCTGCTCCATTATCGCTATCTCCATTATCGGTGCCGGTGGATGTGGAAATATCCGGTTCTTCCATAGGTGGTGCTAGGCAACTTAGAAGCTTCTTGACAAAAGTGTATCGGCGTTAGTTGTGCCGCTCATAACGATCGAGCTTCTTGTGGAGGTCCTCTATGCGTTGCATGGATGATTTGGGTGGTGTGCTTGAGGTGGTGGGGATGCTCATGGGGATGGCTAAGATATCTCCCGTTTGGAACAACATCGCCGTCTATCGGAATTATGACCCTCTGATCCTTGGTCTCTCGGGGGACACCGGCTGCGGCTACTAAGTCGGTCACTAGAGCGGGAAAGGGTAGGTTCCCCTTAGCGTGGATGCGGCCCATAGCTTGGCGAATGAGACGGGGGATATGCAGCAGTCTCTCTGTGAGGACACACCAAACCAACAAGGCTAACTCGGCAGTGATAGATAAGCCATGGGTGCTTGGGAGCACATAGTAGGCTAGAATTTAAGCCCATGCCTGAGCCTCTCTAGTGAGAAAACGTGCGGTGATGTCCTTGGGCCGGGGCCTCATCCTTCCTTGAATCCAGAATGATTCGGGTATGGCAATGACCTTAAGGACGGCATTTCAATCAAACTCATATTCACATCGTGCTGACAAAATCTCTTGATATGCATCAATCCCTTCCGCTAACGGTCCGGTCTTAAGCACACTTTGAATGGCCTCCTCTGTGACGGAAACTTGTCTTCGATGCACAAATACCGATGCAAGGGATGAGTAGTGGTAATTGGTGTAAAATTCTACCACCCAGGACAAGTTTGCTTCACATGGCTTCCTCAATAGGAACTCCCATTGCCGTTGCTCGATGCGGGGCATGACAAGCGGTATGATATGAGCTGGAGGGGCTAGAAGAGGCTCCGCATGATAGTTCCTTTCTTTGATCAAGGGGTAGGCAAGTTCGCAATAGCAGTTGGGAACTTGTTCGGGTCCCTTGCCGGATTGTCCTTTTCGAAAACATCAATGTTAGCAACGCTCCTTGTCTTATCGAGGAGGGGATTGGCTCTAGGTGCTTGTTGTGCTTTGATAGTGGACTGGAGAGGTGCCTTCTTGGACGCCTTTCCTTTGTCTTTCTTGATAACCATCCTAGAAAAGAGGGAAAGGTGGCAAAATTAAGCTCAAAGAAGTACTAAGAAATAATAATCATGCAAGTGATAAAGCATAAGAGAATAAGTGACTTAGATACATGACAGCTGCAACATGTAACCATGGCAACAATGAAAATCATGGCTAATCACTAGCATGTGATGTATGAGTGGTATATGCATGCAAACAAGAAACATGAGAAGCATACACTTTTAACATCAATAATAAGAGGTGAGTGTCAAGGGATGAGCTCTGTAGCTCAAGATATGAGCTTGAGAATATTGAAGTGAATAGTGCTCAATCCCTTCTCCTCTCCCTCTTTTTTTTTTTAACTGGGTAAAATGATCATGTGTGCGTCCGCACAGAATGAAAATGTGGTGGGATGCGTGTGCATGGAAGGTGCGAGCGCTGCGAACAGAGCGTGGGATAAAGGGTGTGCGTATGCACACTGCTGTGCGCACCCACAGAAAATGAAAAACAGGGGAGGTGTGCGTACGCACGATGCTGTGCACACGCACAGAACTCTGTTTCTGCAACATTTTTAAAGCTTCTAATGCACCAACCATGATACAAATGAAAAGTTTTCAAGCCCAAAACAAACCATTCATAAAAAACACATGATCAAGCATAAAATGCAACTAATTTAAATCTAGAATGCAATCAAACTAAGCTAATTAAAGAGACAAAATTCAATAAACAAAACTAAAAGAAAGAAGAGTTGAAAAGATATTACCATGGTGGGGTATCTCCCACCTAGCACTTTGGTTTTAATTCCTCAAGTTGGACTTTTGGTTGGAGCTTGTGTCATGGTGGCTTATACTTCCACTCATCCTTGAGTTGCCAACCATGCTTGCTCTTCAAGAATCCTCCGGGATCCCAAACGAAGTACATCAAGCTCTCAAGCAACCTCAAGCAAACAATTGGGATCCTCTTGTTGACAATCATTTGTGCCCTTGGATGAATAGCCTCTCCAAGCACCTTTGAAGCACCCACATGAATGTTGGACTCCTCCAATTTGGACCTTGAACCATTTATGCCTTGAATTCCTTTGACAACCAATACCATTTCTTTCACTATTTAGCACTCCAAGAAGCACCCCAAGTTGATAATCCATTTCCAAGAGAACAAATCGGTATGGGCCTATGAAGCTCATTGAAGATATTGGTACCCACTCAATCTATCCTTGGGGTGGAGTTATCCTATTAAGCTCTCGCACAATTGCTTCCACTTCTTGGGTGTCTACCTTTTCCTCACCACTTTTTTATAGCTCTTCCCTTTCTCTCTCAAATTCAAGAGTGGAAGGTTCCTCAAGATCATTGAGGGAGTTGACCAAAGTGGACAAAAATTTATTAATGATACAATCCACTTCTTGATCAAACTCTCTCAATTCTCTATTTACCTCTTCCGGTTCACTAGTTCTACCTTCCTCCTCTTTTTGCGACTCTTGTTCTAGCTCTTCTTCTTTTCCTTGAGGCTCCATGTTCTCCTCCTCACTAAACTCCTTCGTTGCTCCTCCATATTCTTCAAGGGAAATGTCTTGATTGCTTGAGTGTCGTGAGGCTAAGCGGTTCACCGCCTCGACTATGGTGGCCATGAACTCCCCTTGTGTCCTTCGGAACCCTTCTTGGTCTTGGAAGAATGCTTGAAGGTCTTGTTGTTCTTGGGGCAAGGGTTGAAAAACATCACATTTTGGTGGAAGATAAGGTTCAAAGGTTGGAAGAAAGGTTGCGTAGTTGGAGGATATGTCATGTGGATGAGGATATTGAGGTGGTGTATAAGGGTGTGGTGGTTCATATGGTTGGTAACAAAGTGTATAGACATTTTGATCCCATGGAGGTGTATGGTATGGTACTTGAAGGGTTTGTAGTTGAGGGTTGTGTATGGGGTATCTCTCATATCCTTGGGTTTGATATTCACAAAGGGGAAAGTTCGGCTCATTGTAGTATGAGGGAGGTGTTTGCCATGAGTGTTGCTCATACACAATTGGTTCCTCCCCAAATTGATTCTCCCACTCCATGAAGCAATCCCAATTGGAATTCATCATGCCCTACAAAACACTCACAACCAAGCTCCAAGCAACAAGGGTGATATCTCATAAAGAAAAAAGAAAATAAAAGCAAAAGACATAAGTAAACCAGAAAAACAAACACCTTAATATTAACAAAAATGACTAAACAACCAAAAAGCAAGATATTTACATCAACCAAAAGATAGCACTCAATTGCATCCCCGGCAACGGCGCCAAAAACGTGATGAGTGAATTGATATCGATCTAGAATTTCTCAAAATTAGAATATGTTCGTTGCAAGTATAGCCTCAACCAACAAGTGATGCTCGATCAAAGTTTACAATTTCTAATCTAAACCGAGAGTCTTTCAAGCTCGGGTCGTCTACCCTAGGAACTAATGCCAACAAGTGCACAATTTTGGTTGTGAGGAAACAAAGGGGTTTTTCAATGATAACGAAGCAAACAAATAAAGAGATAAAAGAACAAGAAAAAATTACAATTAACAAAGCAATAAAGGAATAAAAGAACTATGTATGTAATATAAACAAGTAATGCTATAAAGTGATGGAAAAGTAGTTTAAGACATAAATGAAACCTTGACTTGGGATGAATTAAGGAATCCCTTCCTTGCCATAATCACAACTATGATAATTATCATGAATTAATCTTGCTTAGTAACCCCAACCATCAAGAAGTAAGTCAAGCAAGCATAATTGACCATAATCTATAAGTCCTAGTCAACTTACAAAACTAGTTGATAAAAGGCTAGCTTTAATGGAAACAAGAATCAACTAACTCCCCAAGAATTATCACTAAATGTTGGACATTATGGCTCTAGTGATCCATAAACTCATTTTCCCAAGCCAAGGGGTGAAAATCTACCCCATAACTAAGATTGGCATTTCATCAAACACATAGAGGGCATAAACATAAAACATGGTAAAATTGAAAAAATAGTGAAAGCTATGAACCATAAATGATAACAAGCAACCAAAACAACTCAACAAACATAAAATAAGCATCAAACATTAAATTCATGAACTAAAACTCAGAATTGCAAAGTAATGTAAACTATGCATATATTCACAAGAGAACTTGAAATAGATGAAAGTGTAGAACAAGAAATGTAATTAAAAGAGAAATTAAAGAAATACTTACAATGCAATTGCTAGAATCCAAAATCAACTTGAAGTATAAAATGCTACAAAACCCTAAGAGAGAATTTTCTATACTACTCTACTCCTACTCCTACTATGTGTTTCTCTAATCTAAGATGGCCCCCCTTGTTATGTGTTAATATGCCCTTAATATAGCCTTCCAAACCAGCCTTCAGCACTTCAGAAATGGACCTAAAGACCCACAAAACAGCGCAGCATGTGACTTTTTAATGGAGGCATGTGCTGGTACCTGTACGGACGCACAAGTGTGTGCGTCCGCACACTTCGCCGAATTTCCACTTGTGCGTACGCACAGAGGGTTGTGCGCACGCACGCATGGTGATTTCCTCCTTGTGCGTACGCACACATGACTGTGTGCTTCCTCCTTGTTTTCTTCATGTTTTCTCCCTTGTACATACTTTCTTCTACTTTTGGCTATCCATTCTTGCCTCTAAGGCCTGAAATCACTCAAAAAACCTGTTATGGCATCACATGGAATAAAAGTGAAATTAAATTGCTCATTTCAAGCACAAAAAATGCATGTTTTCACATTTAGGTTCAATTTAGGGATCAAACACAAAAGTATGCTATTATGGTGCTTAAGTGTAGGTTTATGTGATGAAATCTACTCAAATCAAGCTAAAATATATCAGAAAATATGGACTCATAACTATGCAATATCAAACAAATAACCTAATAGTGCAACGACCCAACTTCCAGTACGTCATGATCGTACCAAAAGTAAGGAGTTACTAACCTATTTCTTTTATTAACTATTTAATATTGAGCCTTTAGTTCGATATCGCGTTTCTATTTTATAGAAAATTCCAGAAAATTTTGTTTTTGATTATCACAATCATATATCAAACATTTCAAAGCAATAATAATCACATAATATTATTAATAATAATATCTGTCATACAAAAGATTTCAAATAAAACTCAGATACAAATCCTATCCCTCTATATAAAATAAAAATCTTAAGCAATAAGGACGAGGGAACTCTATGAAAGCAAATTAGCTCATACACTTAACTCATAAATAAATTCTATAATCGCCTGCAACTTCAAACTGTGTCTTCGAACCTGTGTCACTAATAGGGTGAAAGATTTTGGGGTGAGAACAAACCACATATTCTCAGTAGGGAATGGGAATGCCGTAAAAGTAATGATTAACATGCAAATAATTAACTTTGCTTATAAAACCCCTTTTACAAAACCTTAGGAAATACTTTTTAATCTTACTTTAGTTAATTAGTTACTTTCTTTAAATCATATTACTTAAATAAAGTCTCAACCATCACAATAACTAAGTAAATCAGCAACATAAATAATATACCCAAACCTCATTTCACAAATACCATTCCTCAATACTTTACTAAGTTCACAGCATCAACAAAAATATCCAATCAAACACACAAGCAAGTCACCAAGACAAGCAACACAATCACAAAGAAACAAGACAAGCAACACAATCAAATGCATATGCACAAACAATATGATGCATGTCTGTCCTAAGCAGACCATGCGCTCACATGTCGGTTTACACCCTACTGCCCGACATTACCTAGGAACAATTCCCAGATATGGCTTCCCTTTGTGTCCTTAGTGCATACATGTCGGTACTTTCCGAGATCAATGATCATTCAGTTTGTGGGTACTTCCCCAATTTAACCAATTATCAGTTTCACACTCTTGTTCAGTAACTCTTTATCATATTACTCTTTTCTCTTTTCTTTACTCTGCTCTGATTTTTGTCTTCTCTTTGTCTCTTTATTCTGCTCTAATTATTCTCTTCTCTTTGTCCTTCTACATCTTTCCTTTAACCTTTTTCTTAATTTCCCTCAGGCATTTGCTCATAAAAATCTTAACCATTAAATCATTTTATAATCTCTACTTTAGCAATCTTAATTCAAAACTAACTTTAAAACTATTTTTTTTTAGTTTAACCCTCTTCAAAGGACTTAAGTAAATCATATATTTTAAATTCACTAAATGCTTTTTGAAATATAATCCTCTCATTAAAATTAATCAAATAAAACTCTTCCAAGTTTACTAACTTCCAAAAGACTCAAAAATCATCTCTCTCTTTACTATTCAAATACAAATATTATAAATTCATCAAACTTCTAAAATGTAATCCTTTATTTGAAGCTTAAAACATAATTCTTTTCATATTGAATCAATCTCAAAACATAATTTCTTTCTTAAATAATTTAATTTTGAAACATAAACCTTTCTTTGGTAAATCGAGTTTAAAATAGAATAATTCTTTTCTTAACTAAATAAAACTTAAATAATCATTTTCCAAATCCGAATCTTCTAAAATAACTTCTCAAATAAAACCTCAGATTTTATAAAATTTCGGCAGCACCTCCCCTAAAACTCAGACTTAGCCACCCTTACGGGTTCCCTCTTTCTCAACAATTCAACAATCCTTTCTCAAGAATTATCAAATACAAGATTCTCAAGCAATCAGAAAATCCACAATTTGCAATTTTGACATAATCCAACCATCCAATTTTCATCTCATCAATTCATAACTAAATCCATAAGTCATAGAATCATTTCAAATTAAACTCAATCAATTGTCCATCCGTTTATCAGCAACTATCATAACAGATTCTCAATAATTATCTCATCATAATTCAATTTAAGAACTAACATCCTTTCATCAATTAAAATTAGAATTTTACCCAGTCATCATTTTTTTTAAAGTAAACCAGTCTAACTTTAAAAACTCATAACTAATTTCCCAAAACCAATCTTCAATCAGTCACCAACCAAATCCACTACCGTTACAATATATCAAATAACCAGCACATCATTCAATTCAATATAAATCCGTCAAAGATCAGAATTTCAGTCAATTTGCAACCATCAAGCAAACCAGCCTATGGCAACCAGCTCAACATAATCAAATAACAGGATTCTAAGTAATTCCAAACAATTAGAAAATCGGTAATAGTTATAGCCTCAGTCAAAATCAGTATCACCAGTTAATTATTCACTGCAACAAAACCAAACTGAATTCATCAATCATCAACATGTCAGTTTTTTTAAATAATTAACTCAACATATTTTAATTTAGTAAATAGCACCAGTTTAATCACCGTTCACAACCACATTTAATTCGAATCATAACTCAGAAAAATCACAATAGCTAACCATTCTCAAACACATTTCAAATCATTCTTGTCAATTAAGAAATTCTTAACTATTATTAACCATTTGCACTTATCCAAATAACTTTGTAGGGATTCTAAATTAAAAACGTTTAACTTTAAAAATAAAATCCCTACCTCAGAGTGTCGAAATCCATAGAAATTGGGAATGTTGCACTCATCAGCAACAACTTTAATAGTAGCCATATCATCTCAAAGTAGTAGCAGCAACAGTTTGGCATCTCCGATCGACGGCAGCAGCACTCTGTCAGGTTCTGACATCTGTTCTGTCCCCTTGGCAGCAACTACAGTAGTTCTGGGCAGCTCTAGTAGCGATTTCCAGCACTCGTTTTGTTTCCTGGGTTGCAACCATGGTGGTTCTGAGCAACTCCAGTGATGGTGGAAGGCCTCAGCATCAGCCAAACAGCAGCAGTAACAATTCAGAGTAAAGCCAGAACAGGGCCAGACCAACAATAATAGTTCCAGCAGCGGCGGTTGCGTCTTCTTGGATTCCAGAAACCTGAGGCAGAAGCAGAACTAGCTAGCTTCTCCATTCGGTCCTCCAGCGATGATGTCCGGCGATGTAGCAGTTCAGCGACGGCGACGACTTCCATCGACGGTAGCGGCGGTGAAGTGACATGGTGGCGGTGACAGAAGACTTCTCCTTCCTCCTCTGTTGCGTCGTATCTCTCTCTCTCCCTCCTCAGATTCGTGCTTGCTCTCTCTTCAGCGACGGTGGCTCCGACCACACCAGCGACGATGAAGACCTCGACGGCGGTGACGAATCGGGATCGACGGAGCGGCGACGAGGGCGACGGTGGCGACAAGGCTGGTTGTGGGCCTCACGACGACGGCTCCATGGAACGGTGGTGACGGCACAGGCAAGATGCGGCGGTGGCGGTGAACTGGACGGCGTAGAGTCCGACTCCTTCCCCTCCGATTCCGAGCTCTCTCTTCTTCCCCTCCTTCTCTGCATTTCTTTCTCAATTCTGTGTGTGCTTTTTACATTTAGGAAAAGAAAGGGGGTGGGGGTACGGCTGAGTGTGGTGAGGGAGTTAGGGTTAGGGTTTCGCAATTAATTTGGGAATTAGGGTTTCTGATTCAATTTGGAATTTTATAAAGGAATATGGATAGATATGAATAGATATTTTGATAAAATTGGAGGGTAGAATAATTTTAAAACCAAATATACTTTCTTAAAAATATTTAAGAACATTATTTATCAACATATTGCTAAGTTGAATTAATGATTTCTAATTTTAAGTTATAAAATAACTATTGATAATAAAGATCGTACATAAATATTATTTGCCATAAACTTAAAGTATTTATAAAAATTAATCTAATAATTTCTAATAAATTAATTTCTAAGAGTTCAAATTAATAACATAATTCATTCAAAATAGAATTTATTTAAATTAAATTATACAATTCTTCTTATTTTTTAATTATCAAAATTATGATTTTAATTATACCAAATATCTAATAAAGATTATATAAAAATTTTAATTAATTTAAACTTCAATTATCATGAAACTCCATTTAATTATCTTTAGTAAAATAATTTTCTTAAAATAAAATTATCAACAAATAAAATAAATCACAAATAACTAATTATTTGATTTTCAAAAACTAGGGTTGTTACAAATAGCATCAATGAAAAGACACACAGAGTATGCAATGAAGCACAATCGGTCCATCGCTCAGGCTCACGAGGACGAACTGCTCTGATACCAATAATTGTAACACCCTAATTAGCCTAAACTTTACCTCGCGTCGTAAAGCAAAGGTTAATCAGAGATTACGACGGTTCTAAGCTCATACATAATATATATACAAAAGGAATAGTATAATCTAAAAGCCCGATGAAGGATATAGCCCGAAAACAGGATTTCAAAAGCGCAAAACGTACTAATGAAGCTATAACTTAAAGCACAAGATACAGATAAGATATATCAAAATATAATAGTATAATATCATAAAAATCTAGCCACAGCTCGCGGAGTTTAAGCCGGCTAGCCATATACAGACCAAAAAGAACCAGATAGTAAAAATAGCTTATACAAGTTTTGTTCTCTCAAATACAAGCCTCTAGGCAAAACAAAATACAAAAGTGAGAGACATGTACAAAATAAGCCAAAAAGACTCAAAAAGATATCCGGATCCTCCGCTTCTGTTACCAACCAGACAACTCACCGAGGTGGGTTACGACCTGCATCTGAAAAACACAACAAAAATATGGTATGAGAACCGGAGGTTCTCAGTATGGTAACAGTGCCCAGTGATGTAGGATATAAGACCCCGGGACGCCAAAGGCAATCCTAAGCTCCATATCCATCACAAGATTCAAACTTAAGGCATACTGAAACAGTTAAGCATAATTATATAAACCTTAACATAAATAAACTGGGTAAGTTATCTTAGGGGATTTCTATTCTAACCAACACCACTGTCCCACAGCCTTCACCAACCGATCCTCCATGCGATCCCATCGCCACCGCCTTCCGAACCTCCTCAATCCCAGTAGAAAACACAGGTAATATACAATGCAAGTAAAACACAAGTAGAAGCATATAAGGCAAATAATTCAAGTAGTAAATAGGCATGTTATACAAATAGGCAAGCCATTTTAAGTAGTCAAAGCATACAAACAGATAGAAAATGCATATGATGAATGTCTGTCCTAATGGTTGTGATATCACATTGTCAGTTCAACTGCCAACCCGACACATCTCCATGGAGATGTCACCCTTTGGAATCATCAATGGGAACCCCGAGATATAGTGCTCAGATCACTGTCCAGGATTTTGTACCTGCATGCTTTATAGATCCGAAAGGATGCGAGCAGGATACTCTTGCCACAGACCTCACATCTCAGCGTAAGCGAGATTAGACCACTGTCCTTACGCCGCCGCCGCTACCTCAATAGGCGGGATCCAATCACCGTCCCTACCGGGCGCATAGCATCTTAATCTCAATACAAAATAATAGTGCAGTGGTTTTTCAGAAAATATTTTCAATACATCAGTGATTCCTCATCACACATTCGAGTCCTCGACTCATTCCAACCAATGTCAATTCACATTTTTATTCCAAACTCAACGGTTCCTCAATCCTCATCTCATACATCAACCATTCATTACATAACATCACACCATCCTCAGCACACCAGAAACCTAGCCCTCCATTTTTTAAGTTTTTCGAATAATATCATCTAAAGCCATTAAATTCTTTCCTAATGTGCTAAAAGTCCAAAACTAAGCCCAAGAGTCCTAAAATGGTGTTAGAGAAGCTTTCAACCTTGTTGGGAAGGTAAACTTGTTGAAAACAAGTAAAATTTGAAAAACAGGGCGTGTGCAGCCGCACAGAGGTGTGGGGCGCATGCCCAGGAAGATTTTAAAAGTGTTCGTACGCATAGAGGTGTGCGTACGCACAGGTGTCAAAATTTTTAATGTCCGTTCGCTTGCACAACCTGTGCCAGCGCCTCCAACAGACTGGCCTTTCCAACGTGTGTGTGCGCACAGGGCTGTGCATACGCACAGGTTGAAATTTCTGATTGGTGTGTGCGCGCACCAGCTGTGCTAGTGCTGCAACCAGTAAGCACTTCCCTGCCTGTGTGTACACACAGTTCTATGCGTGTGCACAGGTTTTAAAATTTTGCAGGGTTGTGCGTGCGCACAAGGCTGTGCGTGCGCACATACCAGAAATCTCAAAATTCTGCAACTTAGCATAATTTTAGATTTTCAACACCAACTTTGAATGATCATAACTCCCGCTACAAAAATCCAAATTTTACAAACTTTATATCAAATTGAAGGGTTTTCAATATGCTTTAATTTCAAACAAATTCCAATAAATTTTGAAAATCGAGGCAAAAGTTATGATCAAACAAAGTTTACCGAAAACCAACTTTTACCCATGTTCGCAATTCCCACCATTTCTTACCATACACATTCTAAACCATACCAAACCATTCAAAACTCTATTTTTCATCAAAATTAACCTTTTGTGTCATAATACGTCAACCTTACCATATTTTCCTTCACATTTCACTATTCTCATCCTCAACATCAATTATATAACACTTATTATCAAACCACATTCAAATTTACCATTTCATCAACCTCAACATCACATCTATCATAATAAACCAAATTTCTAATCCATACAATTATTCAACATCATCATATCATTATCAATCATCATATTATAATCACCTTTAAATCCTCAAATTCTCTCTCTAACTTTTCGGAATCTAATTCGGGCATTATAACCACTTAATTAACTGGTTGATTAGTTGCGATTCTTACATGTCATGCGACTATTGAGTGAAAAGTTTGAATAGACGAGCGAGGCAAAGAAGACCATCGTTTGCGAATTGGGATTTGGTGGTCTCATGCACATCCCACTAATGAATGTGCTACACAAACTGTTAAAGGAGTTGGCTAATTATTTTAATTTGGACAAAAACAAACTGGACACAAGCCATGGTTCGTTTAAAGTTAAACCCAAAATAATAGGGGCTGCCCTTGACCACAATGCATCAGGTAACTGATTACAGAAAATCTCTATACTTGCATTCTCTGTAATCTATTCTTTGTAATATCTTATTATGATCTCATGTAATCTAGTAATAAATTTAGGTGTATATGAGTGATATTTGGGTTTATTTCAAGTGATTTGGAGTGTAAATTTTTTTTATAGGAGATCTATTTCCTGATAAAGTGAGTTTTAAAGATCTTTCTGAGTAGAACAAAGTGATTTTTATTAGGTTCCAGGGGAAGACATTAAAGAATCTGACCGATGAGATGATGAATATCTGTATTGACAACGACCAAGATCGCCTGATGTTCAAGAGGTTTTTTTTCCTCTATATTCAAATGGCGTTCTTGTTGCCAACTACAATAAACAAAGTATCTTCTGTCCACCTAGCTCCAATTTTTTGGATGGACAATGTAACCAAGGGCAACTGGGGTGCCCATGTGCTCAATTTCATCATCAAAGGCATAACCAATTACTGTTTGAAAAAGAAAAAATTGATTGATAGCTGCCTCTATACCTTGATGATAGTCTATTTCCATCTAACAAAACACGTAGACAAGAAGGGAGAAGCAATCCCTAGACTGCCTTGGGTTAGCCACTAGAATAGACAGCTGCTGGTTGTGAGGATCAGAGTAGAGATTGATGGTCATATGGTAACTGAATAGAATACCTTCTCTAATTTGAGTATATTTTATTTATGTAGATGTTGTAAACTAACATTTCTACTATTTCAGGGCATTGTCAAGAAGGCGGAAGTCAAAAAGAAGTTGAAGGAAATGAAAGAAAAATAAAAAAAAAAAGAAAAAAGAAAAAGACAAAAAAGAAGAAAGCAAGTTCATCCGAGAGTGATTCATCGGACAGTGAACTTGATTTTTTGCTTATGGCCACGTTTTTTTTTTGCTACGCTTTTATGAGAGTGGCGATAAAATAAAGATTTGGCCACGTTTTTTCCACTCTTGAAAAGCATGGCGAAAGGTGTCAATGGCCACGCTTTTATGAGAGTGGCAATTGATGCGAGATTTTGCCACGCTTTCATTTGCCACGCATAAAAAGCGTAGCCGTAGAGAGAAACCGGCACGCTTTTAAAGCGTAGCAATAGAGTTTTGTTATTGCGGCGTTCGAAAAGCGTAGGCATTTCCTAGAAGCCTTTTGGCACGCTTTAAAAGTGTGGCCAAAAGGCTCCCTCGAAAAAAAAAAGGTAGGGATAAATTAAAAAACCCCTTCTTCGTTTAAAGACTCAATTCACTTCGAGAAAAAGGTTCATTGTGCTCTGCCCTAACCCCTTCTTATTCGTGCTCTGCCCTAACTCCTCCATCAAAAGCCCCAACGCGACGAAACACTCACTGCCCTAACTCCTCCTCCTTCATTGTGCCTCGCCCTCACTCGCCGTGGATGCTCCCCATTGCCGCTGCTCCCTTATGTCGTTGCAAAACCCTAACCCCCTAACCCCTTCCGCGTCGTTCCCTTCCTGCTTCTTGCTTCTTTGTAAGTCCTCTTCTTTTATTTCTTTTCCTATTTCACTTTACCCCCTCTTACTCCCTCCCCCCTTTCTGTTCATTTATTTTTTACTTTTAATTACCTGATTCGTTGAAATCAGGATGTATTGAAGGCAATCTCGTTGAAGCAGAAGTGGGATTTGAACGATTTGCGGGTTCTTAATTCGGAATCTGTTGGGAACAGGTTCAGGTTTGGAACGTTTTAAAACTTCGAGTTCAGAATTGGGTTTGGGAAAAAGAGCAATTTTTCTGTGAAATTCTCTGACCAGGTTGCGAGTTGGAGCAAGTTGAGGAGGAAGCCCAAATTGGTGGAAGAGGATTTATAGGTCTGATTCATCATGTTAGCTCCACGGCTGTTCTTGATTCAATCAATTTGGAAGGTCCTTTTGAGTTGGTTGTTGATGACACTCACAGATTCTCACTATCATTGCCTGTATGATATGATTTCTCATCTAAATTTTAGTTTTTTAGTAGTTTTCTGTTGCTGTTCATTCAGATCTCTGTATGGCAGAAGTAGCTGAACTTTTAGTTCATGTTTCTTTTCTTGTTCACTTGGAAGTTGTTGTTATTCTTTCTTATGTCGCTATTAGATTAATTTTTTATATTATGTTTTTTTTTTAGTAATTTTAAGTGATAGCCAATCATAGAGTTTGAACTTTGAAGGAGTTGTTAGGGGAGTTAAGAGTTTAAAAATCATCCTCTGCAGAGAGCACAATTTACAATTAAATTCTTGCTAAAATTATTTAAAGTTACTTATATATTTGAATACTGTTTAATTTTTGTGAATTTTGAAGCAGCTATTTATTGTCGAGACCATTGTTATCATCACCAAACATGAGTTCATGGTCCCATGTTTTCATTGTGTTTTGGTTTATTTGACTGAATCTTAGTAGAAATGAAGTAGGAATGCACCATTTGGATGTTGCATAAGTTCCTGAACGAATTGTAAAATTAACTTCCAAAATTCAATCCTTGGTTTAAGATTCTTTTCCTTATAAACACACTTCTCTAAGTTCTCTCATCTTTCTTTTATTTCTTTCTCATGGATTAATCCATTTCCTTTCCTAATATATACGAAATTCATGCCAAGATTAATGTGATATATATTAAGAGAAAATTAAAGGGACGAATAATTGATGATGAAAGGCATTAGCCGTAACATGATTTTCAATATGTATATGTATAATGTATTGTTATTCCTATATTATTTTTATTTTAATTTAATTTCTCCACCGAGAGAAAGCAACATAAATCTTCAAAATTAATCAATTATCTAATAGCTACTACCCAATATATTGAAGCTAATTAATGAGTACTTAGTAGTATTAGCTTTATCCATTTAACTTTCTGCAGCTGACTTTATTATATGCGCCATGCATAAGGCTTTCATGCTGATATGTTGTAATTTACTTTGGATAAATAGTAACAAATTCTTGTTTCTCAAATCCAGGGAGCAATCTCACAAATTCATTTCTTCAAAGCTCTACCATTTGCACCAGAAGACTCCAAGAAACTTGTTAGTTTTTGCTATGTCTGCTGATGGTATTACCTCTTTTTTCTTCCTCATTCCCTGTTTTCTGAATTTTGTAAAGGCTTTGGGAATTGATGCTACTGGTGTCTTTGTCTTGAATTATTGGATTATTATTACTGGATTTGGATACTAATTCTTGCCGATTGCCACTATTCCGAGGGTTACCTGAAACTGTAGGTCGATCTCGGACGAGATCTTCTATGCTGGTCGGAGATGACGCGTCCGACTTGTTGAACTGGCAATGCTGCTGATCCTTTGTCACCGGAGGGTGGTGGTACCTGCAAGGGACTCCGATGCTTAAGTTAGCAAGGGTATTAAGAAGGTATTTTGTAGAATCAGAGTATGAGTTATACCTGGGTGCTCCAGTGTATTTATAATGTTGTAGAGTGATCTTTTCCTGGAGATAAGATAGTTATTTTATCTTATCTTTGAGTAGAGTTATCTTTATCTCTGTGGAAACCGCCCTTTTCTTTCTAGGCTTGAGCCGCCTTTGGACTTGGGTCGTGTTCCTCTGTTTGGGCCCATTTTCTGGGCTTTCCTGGTGATTTGGCCGAACTCTTTTGAGAAGAGGTCGGGTAGTTTTGACCTGAAGAGGTTGGTCGACTCAGCCCGAGTCGGACAGTTCGACCCAGGATATGAACAGTGCCCCTGCTCGAGTGTGGTCTTCCTTTTGAGGTCGAGTCCTTAGTTTTAGGACTTCAATCCTTCTCTGGAGAAGCCGAGCTCGAGCATTTGTTGATCTCTTTTTGTAGAGCTTCCCTCTGAATGTGGAACGTTTTTCTTTACTCTTTTAATTTTGAAAACGTGCGTTTCTTGCCTTGGGAACGTGCGAAGGTTTTAAATGCCCCTTAACTTCCCCCTTCGCCATTTCCTTTGCTTCCCACTCCTTACTTCATTTCAAATTTTCAAAGAGTCTCTCTTCTCCGTTTCTCCTCTTCTTGCTTCACTGCAACTTCTCATTCTTTGTGTTCTCTCTTTTGCTTTTGAAGAGGCGATCGTCGGTGTTTTTACTGCTTCTATTCTTCGATCAGTTTATCGTTCCTTCTCTATTGCAGGTTGGTCTTTTTTCTTTCTCTTTTCTCTTCTTTCTACGTCGTTCCTTTTCATGTCTGACTTTACAGAAAGATTTTATCTTTGTTTGGGAAAAGTTTGAATCTTTTTGTATTTTGCTGTGTCTAACCGCCGTTGCGTGTTTTGGGAGTTTCTTCCATTTGCATGAGTCTTTTCTTGTTTCCTGCTAGTTAAAGCTTTGAATGTTGTTACTATCTCTGATTGTATCTTCTTGATTTGGAACTTTGAAATAATGAACTATTTGATTCTGAGAAATGTTGCGTCTTTAATGATTTCCCCTTTGCATGCTTTGATGTTTGATATTTCGCTTTTGTTGATAGGCTGTAAAAGGTGATGACTTTTGATAGATTATTTTGTGTTTTTTCTTGTGGAATATCGCTGTCAAAAGGAGGGTTGTTTTCTTGTTTGAGGGATGTCGGGATGTAGGTCGCATTCTTTTGAAACCTTATTCTGTTGTTACCTCCAAAGGGTGCCTCTGGACCTTGGTGTGAGTCCTAGGGTCCCCTTTTGCTGTTTGTATGCTTTAGCCCGAGTTGTATCCATATTTGTCTGAGATGTTTTCATTAGTAATCCATTTTCTTTTTCTTACTATAGGACTAGTTGACCCATGTCATCTCGCAAAGACATTATCGAGACCTCTTCCAGAGTCCCCGAAGGCATGTCGGATTGGCTGGACTCCCTCGTGTTGAAGTGTGTCTCTGTGGTAAATGCTGAGTATTGTGTAGAGCCGAAGAAATATCACAGGATTTGTAGTAGACAGGAACAAGAGAAAAATTACGAGCTAGTAGCGCCTGATCCCGATGAGAGGGTTTGTTTCCCGACCTCGGTCCAGGGGGAACGTCCCTTCTTTTATACCTATGACTATTTTTTCAGCCAGCTGAATCATTACTTTTCCTTTTACTCCTTTTGAGACCAATTTGTTGTGGTCGTGCAATGTATCTCCATCCCAGCTTCACTCGAATTCGTGGGGCTTCCTTAAGATCTTTCAATTACTGTGTCAAGAGTTGGATGTTAAACCATCTCAAACCCTTTTTCTTTACCTCTTTGTTTTGACTAAGCCCGGGATGGCTAAGAAGAAGGCTGCTCGGGTATCTTTCTGAGCTGCCCAGGGAAAGAAAGTTTTTTCAATGTATGATGAATCTTTTCACAATTTTAAGAACTATTTTTTCAAGGTCCGAGCTATTGAAGGAGCCCGACCTTTCTTTTTGGATGAGAATAGCGAGCCCAGCTTTTCTTTAGAATGGCAAAAAAATGTATTGGTGTCTAGGTATACTTGGGAGATGTTGGATGAAGTTGAGCAAGCCTTTGTAACTGTGTTAGAAGAGAATTGGGGGCAGCCTCCCCATCTTGATACAAAGAGATTTCTAGGAAATCTCTCACTTCTCCGAGCTGAGCTGGGTAGTGGTCGACTTCTTTTGCATCTTGTTGTGCTTGTTTATTTTGTCGAGTTTATTCCTTTTCCTTTCACCTTATAACTTGGTTTTTTTGCTGTGTATTTTCAGAGATGATTAGAAAAAATGACTCCATGAAGGCCTTTAAGAAGGCAAGAAAGTCTACAGCAGCCCAGAACATCTCGACAAAGGGGGCTGGGGAAGGATCTTCCCAGGTTCCTCCTCAAAAGCCGATATTGAGCACTTCTGGGCCGAGGAAGATGATTCCTACTCCTCAGGTCCACTTGGTTGATCTTCCCCATGCTTCTGCTGCTACCTCTTCTCCTACTTCCGTCCCTCCTCCAAAAAGACAGAGGACTGTTGAGCCTTTCAATCTGGATGCCCCCTACTTTGACGCTGTCGGGTTTGTTGATCAACAAATTACTCCTTATGATGTTGTTCCTACTGAAAATGTATCCATTCTTCGTCATTTGGACTTCATTACTCGGAGTGGTATAAAAATGGCAAACATGGGGCAGCGTTATTTTGGACTGCCCAGGATGTTCCAGTTCACTTGACAAAGGCTTTTATGCAGGAGGCTAAGTCGGAATATGACAGGATCAAGGGGTTAAAGGAGGAGCTCGAGGTGAAGGTGGCTAAACTGGAAAAGGAGTTGGAGGGTGAGAAGACTCGGGCTACTGCTGCGGTGGCTTCTGCAAATTTGGCTGAGGAGATGGCGCATAAGCATAAAGAGAGCTATGTCCTGGCCTATGGCAAGATGATAGAGCTCAGGGAGAGGTTGAAATCTGCTCAGGCCGACTATACCGAGCTCCAGGGCCATCTTGTAGGTAGCGTGAATGCTGCTTATGAGAATTTAAAGGCTCAGGTTCGAGTTCTTGCGCCCGAGCTTGACCTTACCCTATTCAGCTTGGACAACGTTGTAGAAGATGGTAAGATTGTCCCTGATGGCCCAGATGATGACGATGTGGATGTAGACCCTCCTCCTGTGCCATCTGCAAAAGCCTCTGCTGCCCCGACTTCTTCAATTCCTACTACTGAGGTTGGCCGGCCCGAGTCTGACCCCTGATGTCCAGATCTTGAACCGGGATGATGGGACTGTAGATGCGATACCCCTTCAGACTCGTCCTCCTTCACCCCGAGATACTGCTACTGGGGAGTCTTTGAATCCTTTATAGTTTTCCTTGATGTATTGTGTATAGCCCGGTCTGTGGGCTTTTTGAACTCTTGTTTGTGTTTTGCCTGACTTGGATTTTTTAGTTGCTTTCCTTAGCACTTTATTTAGAAAAACAAATGCCCTTTCAACTCTTGAAGTCGCCTTTTCAGGTGGCCTTTTGATTTATAGTAGCTTTGTTATATGGTTGTTTGCATCTTTTTGACACTTTCAGGAATCTTTAGAGTGTTGGAGTTTTGCTGTCCGACCTCTTTTGATTGCCTTTGTGCTTTATTTCCTACTTTAGTCAAGGCTAGTGAAGAGAGAAACTTTTGCGTGGTCTAGAAATTCACAGATAAATCCTCGTTGCAGATATAGCTTCTAAACCAACAAAAGTCCTTTCTTACAAACGTTTTGGTTGTCACAAGTAACAAACTCCTTAAAAATTGATAACCGAAGTATTTAAACCTCGAGTCATCTTCTCAAGGAACTGCAGCGAGGTGTTCTTATTATTGGTTATGAGTTTTGTAAATTGGGGTTTTTGAAATAAGAAGCAAGTAATTTAAATGACAAGAAAAATAAATTAATAATAATAAAATCTCTTGGCAAGGTATAAGAATTGGAAGTCCTATCCTAGTTATCCTTATCGATTGTGATAAGAATTGGATTTTTCTCCCACTTTGTTAACCTCTAACTATGAAGGTAAGTTAAGTGGATGAATTAATTTTGATTCCTCAGGTCCTAGTCTTTCCTTGGGAAAGGCTAGAGTTATTGGAACTCGAATTAATTCTTGAAGAATTCCAATTTTCAATCAACAATGAGTTTGATAACTCAAGTGTCTCCAATAACTCAACTAAAGCCAAAAGGAAAAATTCTAAATTAAATTAAAAGCATTCATAAATTTGAAACACATCAAATTACGTCTAAACATAAATTCAACTTTAACATGGAAAGGTTCATAAGTCAATTGGG
>NC_029791.2:45970585-45993158 GCF_000816755.2 Arachis ipaensis | reverse complement strand
AAAATTGATAACCGAAGTATTTAAACCTCGAGTCATCTTCTCAAGGAACTGCAGCGAGGTGTTCTTATTATTGGTTATGAGTTTTGTAAATTGGGGGTTTTTGAAATAAGGGACAGGTAATTTAAATGACAAATAAAATAAATTAATAATAATAAAATCTCTTGGCAAGGTATAAGAATTGGAAGTCCTATCCTAGTTATCCTTATCGATTGTGATAAGAATTGGATTTTTCTCCCACTTTGTTAACCTCTAACTATGAAGGTAAGTTAAGTGGATGAATTAATTTTGATTCCTCAGGTCCTAGTCTTTCCTTGGGAAAGGCTAGAGTTATTGGAACTCGAATTAATTCTTGAAGAATTCCAATTTTCAATCAACAATGAGTTTGATAACTCAAGTGTCTCCAATAACTCAACTAAAGCCAAAAGGAAAAATTCTAAATTAAATTAAAAGCATTCATAAATTTGAAACACATCAAATTACGTCTAAACATAAATTCAACTTTAACATGGAAAGGTTCATAAGTCAATTGGGAAACATAAATCAAATACAAATAAAAGTATTAGAGTAAATAAAAGTAGAAATTAAATATTGAAGGAACATAGAACCTGGAATGAAGAGATCATAGCTTAAACATAATAAAAATCCTAAATCCTAATTCTAAGAGAGAGGAGAGAGCCTCTCTCTCTCTAAAACTACATCTAAAACTAAAAATTATGAATTATGAGCTGGTGTTTGTGAATGGATGCATTCTCCAACTTTATAGCCTCTAATCTGTATTTTCTGGGCTGAGAACTGGGTCAGAAACAACCCAAAATTCGCTAGTTTCGAATTCAAACACGCTGGTTTTTTTGCCACTGCAACGTGTCCGCGTAGACCACGCGTTCGCATCACTTATCGTCATGGAAACTATGGCAAATTTAATATCAAATCAAAGCCCCGGACGTTAGCTTTCCAATGCAACTAGAACCGCATCATTTGGACCTCTGTAGCTAAAGTTATAGCCGTTTGAGTGCGAAGAGGTCAGGCTGACAGCTTTGCAGTTCCTTCAACTTCTTGTATTCCTTCCATTTTTGCATTCTTCCTTTCCATCCTCTAAGCCATTCCTGCCCTATAAAGTCTAAAATCACTTAACACACATATCAAGGCATCTATTGTAATAAGAGAGGATTAAACGTAGGGAACTTAAGGCCAAAGAAGCATGTTTTCAATCAAAGCACATAATTAGGAAAGCAAATGTAAAACTATGCAAATAGTATGAGTAAGTCGGTAAAGAGTTGATAAAAACCACTCAATTGAGCACAAGATAAACCATGAAATAGTGGTTTATCAACCTCCCCACACTAAAACATTAGCATGTCCTCATGCTAAGCTCAAGAGAAGCTATAAGAGAGTGAAGACGAATGGTAGAATGTATGAAATGCAACCTATCGGTATGAATTCAACTACATGCAAAATGTTTCTACCTACTTGGTTAAAAGTAAATAAGCTCTTCAAGACAAACATAAATTAGATTTTACTAATTCAAATCATATAATAAAAGACAAGTAAACTTGTGAGAAGATAGCTCAAAAAGCAGGGAACATAGAATCAAGCATTGAACCCTCACTGGTAGTGTATATCACTCTAGTCTCTCAAGTGTATAGGGTAATTCACTCTACTCTTCTCTAGTCATGCTTTCTAAACTTTGTTCTTCATCTAACTAATCAACAAATATTTAGCATATCAATGCAAACATCATGAGGTCTTTTTAGGGTTGTAATGGGGCTGAGGTAAAGGTAAGGATATATGTATGGCCAAGTGAGCTTTATAAAGTGAATCCTTGATTAGTCTAAGATCTTACCTAACATATACATACTTTATATAATTTAAAATACTTTACCTAGCTACCCAAATTTTCCACTTTTGTATTTCATGCTCAAGTATCAAACTTATTTTTGAATTTTGTCCCATGTGCATTGATTCTTTTTATTTTTCATTTGGGGTAACATTATTTTTCTTCTCTTTTCTTTTCTTCTCCCTTTTTTTTCTTTTTTTTTTGTATCCCCTTATTTAATTACTTAATATTTTTTTTCAATGCACATGGTAATTTAATTATTTTGATTTCATATGAGCATGCTTCCCAAATTTTCAAATAACTTATTCAATTTAATTCCCTACTTTTTCATATCATCCCATGTTCCCATAAAATTCCCCACACTTAAATTATATACAATATCTATCTTAAGCTAACCAAGGATTCAACTTGGGATTTTTATTTTGTTTTTCTGCTTAAGACTAGTAATGTGGTTATGAAATAAAAGGGGTTAAAAAGTTCAAAGTGGCTAACAAGGGTGATGTAAAAGGTAGGCTTATTTGGGATAAGTGAGCAAAAACAAGTAATGGCCTCAATCATATGCAAGCATGTGAATACACTAAATAATGGACATATAGAGTGGAACAAAGTAAAGATTGCAATTATAGAAAAGAAAACACACAAGAATAAAATATTTATGGTTAAATAATGTGACCATATAAATAAGCTCAAAATCTCACAGGTTGTGTATTCTTTGGCTCAAAAACCATGTTCCAAATACAACTTCAAACAAGTTTTAACATAAAAAAAAATTTTTCAATTTAAATTAGTGAAATTTTTCAAAAATAGAGTCCTAAAAAGAAATTTATTATTTTAACCAAGTAGTGACTAAATGCATAAAATCAAGCAAACATGCAATTAAACATGCAAATGCAACAACTGATTTAACAAAGAAAATTTAAACATTGGTGTTGAGACAGGAAGGTACTAACCCACGGAGATCAGTATCGACCTCCCCACACTTAAAGATTGCACCGTCCTCGGTGCATGCTGAGATGTGCAGGTGAACAGGTTGTTCCAACTAATGCTTTTTTTCAAGGATTGTGCAGATGGACTTGTTTGTCTCCCCTTTTAGAAGTTTCTCCTGTTTTCTGTCTTCGGTGGCCAGCCTGAAAGAAGAGAAAAAGAAGAACAGTAACCTAGAAATAAAGATAAGAAGACAAATAAAATATGGTTGGGTTAATGCCAAATAATAAGGGTCTCAATTACATGGTAGCTACAACATGTAAGTGAGAAAAAAATAGAAGCACATGGCATACTAGTGGTGCAAGATTTGAAACATAGGGGAGGAGTGTGGGTAACGGAAGTATCAATATAAGCTTATGTCAATGCAAATGGAGTGTGAGTATCATAAAATTTTGGCATTGGTAGATAATTAACATCATCCCACAGTGTAAAACAAGTTACTAAGCACCAAAGTAAATTCAAGAAAAGATGCAACAGTTGAATAAGAAAAATTTTTAACACCAATGGAAAAAATAATAAATTTAGAAAAGAAAATAAAATATGCACAAAATTAAAATGCAATGAATGAAAATATGCAAATAAAAAAAATAGAATGAAAGTGAAAAAGGATGAGAAGTTAAAAAGATGAAGAAAAAGAAAGTAAGAAAGGAGAGAGAAAGAAAAAAAAGATAGAAGAAATTAGGATTAGAAAAGAAAAGATAAGATAATTGGCGCTGATCTGATAAGTTTGTGCGACGCATGTGACGCGGACGCGTGGTTCACTCGTTCATGTGATTGGCGATATTCTCAAGTGACGCGGACGCGTGGAGCACGCAGATACGTGACTTGATTTCTACTAGTGGCGCGAGAGCAGCCTCGCGTTCGCACAACTCTCTGTTTAGTTTGCTTATTGCCAAAATTTGGGGTGACGCGATCGTGTGGATGGCCATATTTGCAAAACGACGCAGACGCGTGGGGCACGCGTTCGCGTGGTAAGGCTTGTGCTTCTAGCACCGTTCCAGCCCCATTCCAGCCTAACTTGATGCCAAACACCCTTTTTACGTCGATTTTCAGGGCACGCGTTTGCGTGGGTGACGCGGACGCGTCAGCGACGCGGTCGCGTGGATCAATTTGTGCCAAAGGAACGCCTCCAGCCATGCTCTCGCATGACTCTCTGTTCACATTTCTTTTTTTCCAAACGCACTGGTGACGCGGACGCGTCAGCGACGCTTCCACGTCACGTGCGTGCCCTTTTTTTTATGCAATTATGCAGTATGCAATATGCAGTGTTAAGGTAGATGCTATGAAAACTTCCAGGTTCAATGAAAATAAAATAAAATAAAAATAAACAACACGAAATAAAATTGAAAAAGAACGATCATACCATGGTGGGTTGTCTCCCACCTAGCACTTTTAGTTAAAGTCCTTAAGTTGGACATTTGGTGAGCTTCCTGTTATGGTGGCTTGTGCTTGAATTCATCTAGAAATCTCCACCAATGTTTGGAATGCCAACAGCCTCCGGGATCCCAAACAAGGTGCAAAAAGCCTTTAAGTAAGTTAAAGCAAGTGATACGGCCCCAAGAGTGTTGATAGTTGGAATGAATTCCGGGGTCCCAAACCTTACTTTTGCACCCGTCTTCTATTTGATCTTCATGATTCCTGATAAATCCCAATTTTGTGGTTTATCTTGTGCTTATTTTGGGGGATTTTATCAACTTTTCTCATATTTATTCAATGAAATAGCATGATTTTGTAATTCTCCCTTGATTTGTGCTTAAATGTGAAAAAATACTTTTTAGGCCTTAAAATTGGTGATTTTAACTCACTTTAATTCCATTCGATGCCTTGATATGTTTGTTGAGTGATTTCAGGTTCATAAGGCAAGTATTGGATGGAAGAAGTGAGGAGAAAAGCATGCAAAGTGGGAGAACTCATGAAGAAATGAAGGAACCGTGAAGCTGTCAAGCCTGACCTCTTCACACTCAATCGACCATAACTTGAGCTACAGAAGTTCAAATGAGATGGTTTCAGTTGCGTTGGAAAGCTAATATCCGGGGCTTCGAAATGATATAAATTTTGCCATATGTTGCTTCGCGTTCAGGGGCGCGCACGCGCCATGTACACGTGCGCGCCGATTCTGCCCGTGGGTCCACTTTAATGAAATCGCCCCCAGCGATTTTGCAGCTCATTTTGGGCCCAATCCAACCCATTTCTGATGCTATTGAACCCAAGGATTGAAGGGGAAATGAACCAAGTAGTCATAGTTGAGTTTTCATCATGTTTTAGGATAGAATTCTAGAGAGAGAGGCTCTCTCCTCTCTCCTCTCTCTAGATTTTAGGGTAGTTTAGGTTTAATTTTCTCAAATTCATCTTTTAATTCTTGTTTTGATTTAGTCTCTCCTTTTAATTTCTTGTTATTACATCTCTATTCTTCTAGTTTTACTTGTCATTTCCTTTATTTTGTCATTTTTATGTTTATGAACCATTGTTGAATCTTAATTTTCTTTAATGCAATTTTATGTTTCCATGTTCTTTTATTGATGATTTGAGTTATTGATTTACTTTTCTTGCAATTGGTAGTTGGTAGATTTTATTATTCTTACAAATTTACCATGCTTTCCCTTTGTACCCACCAAGTGTTTGATAAAATGTTTGGTTGGGCTTTAGAGTAGATTTTGGGCATTCTTGGCTTGGAAAGAGTAATTGGGCAATCTTGAGTCATGAAAACCCAACTTATGTTGGTGATCTAGAGTTGTTAGCTAGTATTGTTTCCATTGACGCTAATCTTTGCTAATTTAATTAGTGAGTTGATTAGGACTTTTGGAATATTGTTTCCATTGACGCTAATATTTTGCTAATTAAATTAGTGAGTTGGTTAGGACTTTTGGATTGAGATTAGCTAGTCTCGTTAGACTTTCTCCCTATTTGTTGGAGATGACGTAATGAGATAAATTCTTGTTTATATTTGTGACATGATTAATTAGTCTTGTTTGACATTCTCCCGATGTGTGAGTTAACTAAATAAGGCGAATTAATCATTGCATGACTAGGATGGAAAGCCTATGATCTCAATTCGTTGCCATGAATGTCTCTCTTTATTAATCGTTTTCTTTATTAATTGCTCTCTTTACTTTTCTTGCACATTTATTTTCTTGCCCTCTTATCAACAAAACCCCTTGATCCCCGTAGCCAATAATTGAGCACTTCATTGCAATTCCTTGTGAGACGACCCGGAGTCTTAATACTTCGGTTAATTCTTATTGGGGATTGTTATTTGTGACAACCAATATTTTTGATTGGGAGGATTGTTTGTTGGTGTAGAACTATACTTGCAATGAGAATTCATTCATTTGAGGAAATTCTATACCAACACGATAATTCTCTTAAATCAAATCCATCCGGGTGGTTCAGCTTTAGAATTCTCACTCAAGCGTCCAAATAACTTCCCAGACCCATTCAATTGAGCTCTGCACCAACCTTTGCGTTTAAACTTAAAGCTTTCAACCATAATGAACCTTGCAGGGCAACTCCAACCACTAACCATCTTCCTCTTACTCTTAATGCCACAAAGAGCTCCAAGTTGAACATCCGTCTCCAGTAGCCCATATTCAAGTGGAATTAGAAAGCTAGGGGGTATGAATTTTACCCACTTGAATATTGTGAAGGATGATGGCAACTTAGGGGGAGGTATTTCTAACGAATTTGCAGGCTCCACTCCCTTGTGCTCTTCTCTGACAACTTCCACCTCTTTGCAAGTTTCTTCAATATTAACCTCTTCTTCTTGGTAGCTTTCTTCCAATTTGATCTCTTCTTCTTTGCTCACCAAGGGCATGGGAGGCTGTGCTTCTTATTCTTTAATCTCCATTTCTTGACCAACCTCTTCCAAGTCTTCAACTATGATATGCCTTGGAGGTTGTACACCCTCCTTAACATCAAATGCAGCCGTCTTGGAAGGAGGTTCTATGTCTTGACTTTCCCATGGAGGTTCAGCATCTCCCAAGTCTTCAACCACTTCTTCTTCTTCAATAATTCTGGCTTCCTCCACTTGTTCCAGTACAAATTCATGCTCCTTACTGTCCACTGGAGTTTCTAATGTCTCCTTCATGTTACGTTCTTCATTAGATTGTCCACATGAAACCATGGGGGTTCCTTGAGTGTCCGAACGTCGGGAAGCTAATTGATGTATCGCTTGCTCCAATTGATGAAGGGTTGCATGAAATTGATCCACTGTTTCCTTGAGACGATCCGTTGATTCTGGTTCTGTTTGGGTATCATAAGTAGGACCATAAGGCTCTTGGATTGATGGATATGGATATGGTGCATATGGAGGTGGTGGTTCTTGGGAGTAATTGGGTTGGAATTGGGGTGGTTCTATATATGGTTCATATGGTTCATAAGGTGGTTGGCATGGTGGATGAGGGTTAGGATCATATGAAGGTGAATGGTGGTAGTTAGCTTGTGAGTGTAGTGGTTCAAAGTTGTGTTGAGGAGGTTCATAGGCATATGATGGGGGTCCATCATATCTATCATCTTGGTATACCCCCTGGAATGGCTCTTAACTATAGTAATTTGGTGGATGTTGGTTGTCACGGAAGGGTCCACCATAACTATTGTCTTGGTATGCATCGTGGAATGGTCTTTGTCTGTGGTACTGTGGAAGGTGTTGTTGCCGGAAGGGTTGATCAGATTCTCATGGCTCCTTCCATCTCTGATTGTTTTGACCTTGATGCATGTTCCTGTTATAATTTCCATTCCTTGCAACAACATTGGAACCAAACTCAAAGCGAGAGTGGTGAGAACTCATAATAGTAATTAAAAATTAAAAAGGAAAATAAAAACAAATTTAAATTAAAAGGTTATTGAAATTTAAAATTTGAAATTTGAATTTTGAAATTTAAATATTGAATTTTGAAATTTAATTTTTGAAATAAGATAAGATAAGATTTTGAAAAAGATATGATTTTTTTTTTGAAAAAGATTTGAATTTTGAAATTTAAATTTTGTAATTTGAAATTTGAATTTTAAATTTTTAAATTTAAATTTTGAAAACTGAAATTTGAAATTTTGAAATTTGAATTTTACAATTTTTTTTATTTGAATTTTGAAAATTGAAATTTGAAATTTGAAATTTGAGTTTTAAATTTTGAATTTTTGAATTTAATGAGGAAAGAGAAAAACAATAAAATGACACCAAACTTAAAATTTTTTAGATCAAAACGAAGAAAACAACTAAAAACAACTTGAAGGTCAAGATGATCACGAAGAACAACTTGAAGATCAAGATGAACACCAAGAACAAATTTTTTTGAAAAATTTTCAATAACTAAATAAAAATCAATAACCTCTTAATTTATGAAAAAGCAAAAATAAAAACAAATAAACAAACAAAAAGCAAATATTTACAATAACCAATAATAAGGCACACGTTTGCAATTCCCCGGCAACGGCACCATTTTGAAGAGAGAAACTTTTGCGTGGTCTAGAAATTTGCAGATAAATCCTCGTTGCAGGTATAGCTTCTAAACCAACAAAAGTCCTTTCTTACAAACGTTTTGGTTGTCACAAGTAACAAACCCCTTAAAAATTGATAACCGAAGTATTTAAACCTCGGGTCGTCTTCTCAAGAAACTGCAGGGAGGTGTTCTTATTATTGGTTATGAGTTTTGTAAATTGGGGGTTTTTGAAATAAGAAGAAAAATTTAAATGACAAGAAAAATAAATTAATAATAATAAAATCTCTTGGCAAGGTATAAGAATTGAAAGTCCTATCCTAGTTATTCTTATCGATTGTGATAAGAATTGGATTTTTCTCCCACTTTGTTAACCTCTAACTATGAAGGTAAGTTAAGTGGATGAATTAATTTTGATTCTTCAGGTCCTAGTCTTTCCTTGGGAAAGGCTAGAGTTATTAGAACTCGAATTAATTCTTGAAGAATTCCAATTTTCAATCAACAATGAGTTTGATAACTCAAGTATCTCCAATGACTCAACCAAAGCCAAAACGGAAAATTCTAAATAAATTAAAACCATTCATAAATTTGAAACACATCAAATTACGTCTAAACATAAATTCAACTTTAACATGGAAAGGTTCATAAGTCAATTGGGCAACATAAATCAAATACAAATAAAAGTATTTGAGTAAATAAAAGTAGAAATTAAATATTGAAGAAACATAGAACCTGGAATGAAGAGATCATAGCTTAAACATAATAAAAATCTTAAATCCTAATTCTAAGAGAGAGGAGAGAGCCTCTCTCTCTCTAAAACTACATCTAAAACTAAAAATTATGAACTATGAGCTGGTGTTTGTGAATGGATATATTCTCCCACTTTATAGCCTCTAATCTGTATTTTCTGGGCCGAGAACTGGGTCAGAAACAACCCAGAATTCGCTGGTTTCGAATTCAAACACGCTGGTTTTTTTGCCACTGCGATGCGTCCGCGTAGACCACGCGTTCGCGTCACTTATTGTCAGGGAAACTATGGCAAATTATATATCAAATTAAAGCCCCGGATGTTAGCTTTCCAACACAATTAGAACTGCATCATTTGGACCTCTGTAGCTAAAGTTATAGCCGTTTGAGTGCAAAGAGGTCAGGCTGACAGCTTTGCAGTTCCTCCAACTTCTTGTATTCCTTCCATTTTTGCGTGCTTCCTTTCCATCCTCTAAGCCATTCCTGCCCTATAAACTCTGAAATCACTTAACACACATATCAAGGCATCTAATGGTAATAAGAGAGGATTAAACATAGGGAACTTAAAGCCAAAGAAGCATGTTTTCAATCAAAGCACATAATTAGGAAGGCAAATGTAAAACCATGCAAATAGTATGAATAAGTGGGTAAAGAGTTTTTAAAAACTACTCAATTGAGCACAAGATAAACCATGAAATTGTGGTTTATCAGCTAGCTTTGTTCAACTATTCTTCTTCGCATCCTTCAGATTGATTGTATTGAGTTCCTTATAGCGCACGCCTTCTATCGGTCGATTTCTTTTTAGCAATCCCTTGGGATTTACTTTTTATAACTCAGTTGCTTTGGTCTGACTTCTTCATGTCGGTCCCTTCTAAGCTATTTCTGGTAATCCATTTTTTAGTTGGACCTTGCCAGGTCTCTCTTTATGGATTACCTTTTTACAGCTTTAGTTGGTTTGGGCCGACTTCTTTATGTTGGTCTCTTCTAAGTTGTTTCTAGTAATCCATTTTATTTGGACCTTGTCAGGTCTCTTTTTATGGATTACATTTTATAACTTTGTGTGGTTTGTTGGGCCGACTTTATCATGTCGGTCCCTTCTAAGTTATTTCTAGTAATCCATTTTTTTGGACCTTGTCAGGTCTCTTTTTTATGGATTATTTTTTATAACTTTTTGTAGTTTGTTGGGCCGACTTCATCTTGTTGGTCCCTTCTAAGTTATTTCTAGTAATCCATTTTATTTGAACCTTGTCAGGTCTCTTTTTATAACTTTTTGTAGTTTGTTGGGCCGACTTCATCATGTCGGTCCCTTCTAAGTTATTTCTAGTAATCCATTTTCAGGGCTGGCCAGGCCTCTTTTTTATGGGTTACTTTTTATAACTTTTCGTCGCTTTGATCTGGTCCGACTTCTTTTATGTCGGTCCATTCTAAGTTATTTCTAGCAATCCATTTTTGTTTTATACCTCGTCATGCCTCTATTCATGGATCGCTTTTTATAACTTCTTGCATTATTCTGTTTTTGTCGCTTTTCATCTTGC
This sequence comes from Arachis ipaensis, assembly GCF_000816755.2. NCBI lineage: Eukaryota > Viridiplantae > Streptophyta > Magnoliopsida > Fabales > Fabaceae > Arachis > Arachis ipaensis. Next base: position 45,982,629 of record NC_029791.2, on the reverse strand, counting down.
CGATTTTGATCTTTGCTTGGCCTGACCTTTGATGAATTCAGCTTTCATCTTCGCCGACCTTATCATAATCGAGCAGTGACTTTGGTTTCACTTTTGCCCATCTGTAGCTTTATAATCGGGTGATGAATTTTTGCGTTTCAGATTAATGCGTCTTGATAAAGAGGATTTGTAGAAAATCTGAAAAAACTTTATTCAAAATAGAAAATATGCAAATATACACACGTGGGTGTTTTACCCCTCTACGTCAGGTAATTATTTAATCTTGGATTGGCGCCTCGTTAAAAAACCTTTTCAGGAAAAAGAGTGCACCTTATCCTAAGATCTTTATTACCTCCTAATTATAATACCTTCTTAGGTTGCAGGCGTGCCATGACCTTGGTAGCTCTCGCCCCTCGAGTTCGGACAGCCTGTAGTAGCCCTTTCCGAGCACTTCTGTGACTCGGTAGGGTCCCTTCCAGTTTGCCGCGAGTTTTCCCTCTCCAGGTCGACTTGTTCCGATATCATTTCGGATTAGGATAAGGTCGTTCTTGGCAAAACTTTGCTGTACTACCTTTTGGTTGTACCTTGAGGCCATTCGACGTTTTAGTGCCTCCTCCCTGATCCGAGCTCTTTCCCATATTTCTGAAATTAAGTCAAGCTCTTCTTTTTGAAGTTGGGAGTTGGCCTCCTCACTGTAGAAGATCGTTCTGGGGGACCCTTCTTCGACTTCTATTGGGATCATTGCCTCTATTCAATAAGCTAGTCGGAAGGGTGACTCCCTTGTCGTGGAGTGTGGAGTTGTCCGATATGCCCATAAGACTTGTGGGAGCTCTTTAGCCCAGGCTCCTTTTGCGTCTTGTAATCTCTGTTTTAGCCCAGCTAATATAACTTTATTGGCGGCTTCTGCCTGTCCATTAGCCTGGGGGTGTTCTACGGACGTGAATTGGTGCTTTATTTTCAAGTCGGCCACCAGTTTTCTGAATCCTGCGTCTGTAAATTGAGTGCCATTGTCTGTGGTAATAGAGTATGGAACCCCAAACTTTGTGATAATGTTTCTATATAGGAATTTTCGGCTTCTTTGAGCGGTGGCATTAGCTAGGGGTTCAGCCTCAATCCATTTTGTAAAATAGTTTACCCCTACGATGAGGAACTTGACCTATCCTTTCCTTGAGGGAAGGGTCCAAGGAGGTCGAGCCCCCATTTTGCAAATGACCACGGTGAGGTTACGCTGATGAGCTCCTCTGGTTGGGCGATGTGAAAATTAGCATGCTTCTGACATGGTGGACATGTCTTTACGAATTTTGTTGCTTCTTTTTGTAAAGTCGGTCAATAGAATCCGGCTCAGAGTACTTTTTTGGTGAGAGCTTGTGCTTCGAGATGGTTGCCACAGATGCCACTGTGTATTTCTTCTAAAACTTCCCTTGTGTTGGAAGTCGGCACACATTTTAACAGGGGTGTTAAAATTCCTCTCTTGTATAGAGTATTGTTTATGATGGTGTAGTATTGTGTATCCCGTTTTAACCTCTTTGCCTCCTTCTTATCTGTGGGGAGTGTTTCTGTTTTGAGGTAGTTAATTATAGGAGTCATCCATCCTTGATCCAGACCTATTATAGCTAGGATCTTTTCTTCTTCCGAGATTGACGGGTTCTGTAGTATCTCCTAGATAAGGCTTCTATTGTTGCCCCGGTTTGGTGCTAGCTAGTTTTGAGAGTGCATCAGCTCGAGCATTCTGTTCCTGAGGTATGTGACGGACCTCATATTCCCCTAGCTGTCCGAGCTGTTCCCTAGTTTTGTCCAAGTATTTTTTCATGGTGGAATCCTTGGCTTGGTAGTTCCTTGATATTTGTGAGGTGACTACTTGTGAGTCGCTAAAGATGATAAGTTTTTGAGCTCTGACCTCCTTAGCCAGCTTTAAACCAGCTAGTAATACCTCATATTCGGCTTGGTTATTTGAAGCAGGGAACCCGAATTCGATGGAAAGTTCGATTTGGGTTCCCTGGTTGCTTTCTATTATCACACCTGCGCCACTTCCGATTTTGTTTGAGGAACCGTCTATGTAGAGATTCCATTCTGTAGAGTTTTTCGGGGTGTCAGTAAACTCTGCAATGAAGTCGGCCAGATACTGTGATTTGATGGCTGTCCGAGCTTAATATTAAAGGTCGAATTCAAACAATTTGACTGCCCACTGTAAGATTCTTCCTGCTAAATCTGTTTTCTGCAAAATGCCTTTTATGGGCTGGTTGGTCCGAACCTTGATGATATGGGCTTGGAAATATGGGCGAAGTCGTCGAGACGTTAGTATGAGAGCATAGGCAAATTTTTCTATCTTTTGGTAGTTCAGTTCGGACCCTTGTAGTGTTTTGCTGATGAAGTATATAGGTTGTTGTCCATTTTCGTCCTCTCTGACCAGTGCTGAGGTAACTGCCCGATGTCCTACTGCGAGGTACAATACAAGTGGTTCTCCTTCCCGTGGCCGAGTTAGAATAGGTGGTTATCCCAGGAACCTTTTGAAATCCTGGAAAGCCTGTTCGCACTCTGTTGTCCATTCAAACCTCTTTCCCTTCCTTAGAGTGGCGTAGAAGGGGAGAGATCTTATTGTCGATTCGGCTAGAAATCTGGACAAGGCTGCCAATCTTCCATTGAGTTGTTGTACCTCTTTTACACAGGTCAGACTCTTCATGTCGAGTATAGCCTGGCATTTATTCGGATTTGCCTCGATTCCTCTTTGTGTGAGCATGAAACCCAAGAATTTGCCAGCTTCTACTGCAAAGGTGCATTTTGCAGGGTTAAGTCGCATGACATGCCTTCTTATGGTATCGAATACTTGGGTCAGGTCGGATAGTAATGACTCCTCGCTTTGTGTCTTTACTAACATGTCATCCACGTATACCTCCATGATTTTCCCGACATGGTCTATGAAGACTTTGTTCATTAATCTTTGATAAGTGGCTCCTGCATTTTTGAGTCCGAATGGCATGATGACGTAGGAGTAATTTACTTTTGGGGTTAAGAATGAGGTTTTTTCTTGATCAGGAGGGTACATCGGGATTTGATTGTATCCCAAATAGGCGTTCATAAATGAGAGGTATTTGTATCCGGAGGAGGCATCCACCAGAGCGTCGATACTTGGGAGAGGATAAGGATCTTTTGGGCAAGCTTTGTTGAGATCGGTGTAGTCAGTGCACATCCGCCACTTCCCATTTGATTTTTTCACCAAGACAACATTGGCTAGCCATAGTGGGTACTTGACTTCTCTTATGAATCCTGCCTCTAGTAGAGCTTGTACCTGTTCTTCCACAGCTTGGGATCATTCTGGCCCGAGCTTTCTACGTCTCTGCTATACTGGCCGAGATCCTGGGTATACTGCTAGCTTGTGGCACATTAGCTTGGGGTCTATGCTTGGCATGTCTGCGGCCTTCCATGCGAAGAGGTCGACGTTATTTCTTAAGAACTGTATGAGGGACTCCTTTACGTCTCCTTTTAGGATTGTGCCAATATTGGTTGTTTTATCTGAGACATCTCCGATCTGGACTTTTTCTATCTTGCCTTCAGATTGTGGACGAAGTTCTTCCCGCCCTCGAACTCCCCCGAGTTCGATGGTGTGGAATTCTTCTCTTTTGCCTCTGAGGTTCAGACTTTCGTTGTAACAGCGGCGCGCTATTTTCTGGTTTGCTTTTATCGTAGCAATGCCTTCTGTGGTTGGAAACTTCATGCACAGATGAGGAGTCGAGACTACTGCATCGAGCTGATTTAGCGTTGCCCGACCTATCAAGGCATTGTAGGTTGAACTCACGTCGACCACGATGTAGTCTATGTTGAGCGTCTTTGACCAGTTTCCTTTTCCAGAGGTTGTGTGCAGTGAGATGTATCCAAGTGGTTGGATTGGAGTGTCTCCTAGCCCGAATAAGTTGTTCAGATATGCTCTGAGTTCTTTTTCCTCTAGGCCGAGTTTGTCGAAGGCGGTTTTGAACAAGATGTCAGCCGAGCTTCCCTGGTCCACTAGTGTACGGTGGAGATTAGCGTTGGCCAATATGATAGTGATGACCATGGGATCGTCATGTCCTGAGATGACGCCAACTGCGTCCTCTTTAGTGAAAGTGATAGTAGGGAGGTCGGGTGCTCCTTCTCCTCCCTCGACATGATATACTTCTTTAAGATGTCTTTTGCGAGATGATTTGGAGATTCTTCCTCCCGCAAATCCTCCATGTATCATGTGGACATGTCTCTCTGGGGTACGAGGTGGTCGTTCAGTTCGTCCGACGTCTTCATCCCTTCTTTTTTTTCATGGTTCATCTGTTTTTGCTGGCTAAGTACCGATCTAGTCTCCCCTCTCTCACCAATTGTTCTATGACATTCTTCAAATCGATGCACTCGTTGGTGGGATGTCCATAAATTCGATGGTATTTACAGTATTCTATCTGATTTCCTCCTCCTTTCTTGCTTTTGAGTGGGCGCGGTGGGGGTATCTTTTCAGTATGGCATACTTCTCGATAGACATCTACAAGAGACACCCGAAGAAGGGTGTAATTGTGGTATTTCTTGATCTTTTCTCCATGCTGATCTTCTTTTTTCTTGGACTCTTTATCCTTATCTCGGGAGGAGTAGGAGAATCCGGACTTTGAGGTCTCTCCTAGTCGAGAGTTTTCCTCCATGTTGATAGATTTCTCTGCTCGTTCTTACACTTTATTCAGAGATGTGGGATGTTTTTTTGATATGGAGTGACTAAAAGGTCCCTCTCGTAAGCCATTGATGAGACCCATAATGGCTGCTTCTGTTGGCAGACTTTGTATGTCCAGACATGCTTTGTTGAATCTTTCTATGTAGCTACGAAGACTTTCCCGATCTCCTTGCTTGATCCCTAGTAGGCTTGGGGCGTGTTTAGTTTTGTCCTTCTGGATGGAGAATCTAGCTAGAAACTTCTTGGCTAAGTTGTCAAAGCTTGAGATGGACCTAGGGGGCAGATTGTCGAACCATTTAATTGCTGTCTTCGTCAAGGTAGTCGGGAAGGCTTTGCACCGAATTGCATCTGAGGCGTCAGTGAGATACATTCTACTTCTGAAATTACTGAGATGATGGCTGGGTTCTGATGTGCCGTCGTACGGAGTCATGTCAGGGGGTTTGAAGTCTTTAGGGATTTTGGCCTTCATGATCTCTTTGGTGAATGAGTCTTGGTATTTGCGGGGGCTATCTTCGTGGCTGGATCGAGTAGTTTTAGCTTTGAGATCGGCTTCAAGCTTTAGGTGCTTGTCTTCTAATTCTCGGCGTCGCCTAGCTTCCCTTCGTAGGTCTCTTTCAGCTTTCCGTTGATATTCGACCTCTTTTTCGAGTTGTTTTAGGCGATCTTGAAGTGCCTCCATGACTTCTGTGCTTGGCGAATTCTTGTCTTTGTTAGGCTGAGAAGTATCGTCTAGTGTGACATCCACGTTCTTGTGTGGCGTTCTGTTCTCCAAATCAGAATTGTGGTCGTTGTCAAGATTATCCGCCATGATGATGGGATGACTTTCAGGTTCCCCGGCAACGGCGCCAATGTTTCAAGGGTTACCTGAAACTGTAGGTTGATCTCAGACGAGATCTTTTATGCTGGTCGGAGATGACGCATTCGACTTGTTGAACTGGCGATGCTGCTGATCCTTTGTCACCGGAGGGTGGTGGTACCTACAAGGGACTCTGATGCTTAAGTTAGCAAGGGTATTAAGCAGGTTTTTTGTAGAATCAGAGTACGAATTATACCTGGGTGCTCCAGTGTATTTATAATGTTGTAGAGTGATCTTTTTCTGGAGATAAGATAGTTATCTTATCTTATCTTTGGGTAGTGTTATCTTTATCTCTGTGGAAACCGCCTTTATCTCTCTAGGCTTGAGCTGCCTTTGGACTTGGGTCGTGTTCCTCTGTTTGGGACCATTTTTTGGGCTTTACTGGTGATTTGGCTGAACTCTTTTGAGAAGAGGTCGGGTAGTTCTGACCTGAAGAGGTCGGTCGACTCAGCCCGGGTTGGACAGTTCGACCCAGGGTATGAACAGCCACTATTTGTGCTTTTAATATTGAATTTTGTGAATTGGTGCATTTTGTTTGCTTGGTTTATGCTATTTGTTATTATTAGTATTAATGCACGTCAAGTGCTCTCTGATATGCCTCTTTGATATTCCTCTGATCAGTGCGTGCTCTAATTCCAATTAAAGTACTAAAAGTAGTTTTGGAAAAATACTTTATACGTTACATCAAGTTAAATTCATGTTCAACAAATAATTCACCATAAGAATCACATTTTTATATCAAATAATATTGCATGCATGTTCACAATTCTGAATTCTTGTTTCTCTATCCAAGTTCATATTTATATATACATTACAATATAACAAGCTAAAGACTCTTTTTTTGTTCATGCATGGAAAAGCTTGTGGGATCCGTTTATGCGTGACTGAATAGTATAATTAATTAATTAATTAAATAAACGCAAAAAATTTAGGCATTTAGCTAACTAACAACTCTAGTTGCCTTCTATCGAAGCAGTCTTCTTTTGTTGCTTTCATTGAGATGTTGTTATGCTAGTGTATAAAATAGATAAAAAATATATATAGTTAGTTTTTTTTAACATATAGTATCTAAAAAAAAACTGATTAGATTTTAGTCTTTTAAATTGACCATTATCCTTCTGATTCTGAGTTGCTTGCTCATGTCTTTCCAAGGTGATTGCTGTGGACAGAAAAAGAGAGTTGCATAATTTTTCATGCTTTGCTGTTTCTATTTGATGGAGTAATGTTTAATTAATATAGTTATTCTTAGGTAGAAGTTTATTATTATTATGATTACCTTATGGCTTGAGAATGATTGTATTTAAAGTATACTTATCAGGAGACCTAAAATTAGATTATTGAAAAATCACAGCCTAGATATACTTTAATCTCAGAGAAATTAAAGTTGAGACATACTTGCCGGTTTAAGTCAAAATTGAAATAGTACTAGTAATTCATAAAACAGTTTATATAACAGCGAAAAATAATCAAGAAATGTGTTAATTGCTGGTTGGTTGCTACATGCTACAATGGCTATTTTTTTCGGTAAAAAAAAAATAGGCTGACAAATGTTAGGGGCCACTCTCACCCTGGTTGAAGATGAGAATTAAAATTCTCAAAAGAGTTTATATTCATGTATTTTTTATGTCTTAAAGTAAGAAAAAAATTTAATTCTCAAGAGTCATGCATGGAAAAACTTGTGGGATCCGTTTAAGCGTGACTGAATAGTATAATTAATTAATTAATTAATTAAACGCAAAACATTTAGGCATTTAGCTAACTAATAACAACTCTAGTTGCCTTCTGTCTAAGCAGTTTTCTTTTGTTGCTTTCATTGAGCTGTTGTTATGCTAGTGTATAAAATATATAAAAAATATATATAATTAGTTTTTTTTAACATATAGTATCTTAAAAAAATTGATTAGATTTTAGTCTTTTAAATTGACCATTATCCTACAATATTATTATATGACTAAAATATTAAATGTTGATGAATGAAAACTCTTAACAAAAATATAAATATGATCCGTTCTTGTATGTTTGAATGGATAAAAATGGATCTGAAGCTAAGGGTATGAAATTATTTTCAATTCTTTTATTCTACTGCTCTTATGGTACTGCTTTGTTTATACTTTGGTTTCTTAAACTTTCAACTATTTTTAACTGTTTCTTGCCATATGCTACCGACATTACATATGATAGTTTGGGTTGTGGAGTTCTTATTCTTTTCATACTGCATTTTTTGAATACTACTTGGAAATATTTTTTAGACTGCAGAATGTAGAAGAAAGTGAGAAAAAGGCACTATAGGATTAACACTCTAATTCCGAGTTGCTTGCTCGTGTCTTTCCAAGGTTATTGCTATGGTCAGAAAATTCTGTGAGAAAAAAGGGGTGGAATAATACATTGGAATTAAAAAGAAAATTGCATAATTTTTCATGCTTTGCTGTTTCTATTTGATGGAGTAATGTTTAATTAATACAGTTATTCTTTGGTAGAAGTTTATTATTATTATGATTACCATATGGCTTGAGAATGATTGTATTTAAAGTATACTTATTAGGGACCTACAATTAGATTATTGAAAAATTACAACCTAGATATACTTTAATCTCAGAGAAATTAAAGTTGAGACATACTTGCCAGTTTTAAGTCAAAATTGAAATAGTACTAGTAATTCATAAAACAGTTTATATAACAGCGAAAAATAATCAAGAAATGTGTTAATTGCTGGTTGGTTGCTACATGCTACAATGGCTATTTTTTTCGGTAAAAAAAAAATAGGCTGACAAATGTTAGGGGCCACTCTCACCCTGGTTGAAGATGAGAATTAAAATTCTCAAGAGTTTATATTCATGTATTTTTTATGTTTTAAAGTAAGAAAAAAATTTAATTCTCAAGAGCATTTTAATTTTATGCTTTTCAACAGGCTTTTGATAGTCATCTATCCACTACTACTACCACTTCTTTTATTCTACTGCTCCTGTGGTATTGCTTTGATGTTGCTGTGGTACTGATTATCTGCTGCCGAATCGCTATTTGCTGCCGCTGCTACCTTTCTAATTCTACTTCTGCTGTGCTACTACTTTGGATGCCTCAAGTAGCAGACCAAGAAATACTCCTCGCTCCTCCGAATCAACTCATATTCCACCCAAAGATGTACGTAACTATCTTTGGATATTCAATATATTTCCATTCAAAGTTGTTGAATTATTATTGTTGTTGATTTTGGATATTTGAGATTGAGATAAAAGATTATAAATGGTGCTAATGGTGTTGAATTGGAATCTGAATTCAAAGTTGTTGACTTTTTAGTAGTGTTTTGTTTTGTATCTAGTGTGGCATTGAATCTCAATTTTGGAAAACACGAGAAATCTTTGAAGATTTGTACTTTTTCCTAATCAAATTGGAAAAAGGAAAAGAAAAGAAACCATAATTGAATTTTAATGGTCTTGTTTGTATTGATTTTTGCAGACTCTAGAAGGAATTAATAGCTCTCATGGTATATCTCATTTTGCTTGATTTATTTATTGGGGATTGGTCTTTTATTTCTTTCTTTTCCCACCTTAAATATTAATCAGAAGAAGGAATCGGTTATAGAATTGATCCATATGCAATTTGTATTGATTCTCCAGTTGCTAGTATAAACTTATGGTGCATGTGACTGCAGGTGCAGTATAGGGCTACAAGAATGGTTAATTTGGTTGTGAAACATATTAGGAGTTAGGGTGATACATGCCATTGTTGAGTAAAACATGTGACAGTTGCAGCAAAAAAAAAGGGGGAAGGGGGTGCAGTTTGATTGTTAGCTTCCTATATCAGTACCCTTTCCCTTTTTTGAAAACTTTAAGAACAAAAAAAGTATAGTGGCTTTCAATGAAAGAAAAGCCTTTGCTGATTATAATTATTGTACGACTATAAGGCATTTTGTTGATAAAACAATTATTGCTACTAACATTGCTAATGTGTAATATATGTCTTTTCATTTTTTGGTTTGGTATAAGATGCACTAACACACAACAATATTTAAAATTATGCAGGGCAGTGATAAAAATAATTTCGCTCACAATAATGATCAGTAATCATGAAGTTTTATATTTTGTAATGAAGTGTAAAGGAAGTAGATAATGTAACCCATGTTGGAATTGTAATTCATGTATTAGGAAATTGCTAGTAGATGATACTTCGATTTTTGGTATTTTGTTAGAGTATATCATGTGATCAAACACTTTTTTTCTGTGACAAGTTTATGAAGCAAGGATTAGTTGATTTAAAATTAGTAGTCATCTTTTAAATTTTAAAATTATCTATGATTTTGTAAGGTTTATAAAAAAAGAGTGCCAATAGGTACTGAACTAACTTATAGCCACGCTTTATAAGCGTGGCTGTAATTTAGTTCAGTACATATTGGCACGCTTTTAAAGCGTAGCCATATCTCCACTTGTTGCCACGCTTTGAAAGCGTGGCCATAATGTTACAGTGGGCATCTGATGCCAGGGCATTTTGGCCAGTTTCACTAACCTTTTCTTTACTGTTTTTAAGGTAGTTTCATGCATTTTCGTAGGAAATAAGCTAGTTTTGGGTGCATATTCACTTACATCTTGATTCAAGCATACATTGTGCATTTTACATGATTTCATCAGGATTTTGCATGAATTATATGATAAATTGGATGATGCATGATCCATGATTAAGAGCAAGACTTTGATGCACTTTGTTTGATTGATTTCAGGCCAAAAGAAGAAGATAAGAGCCACGTTAGTGGCTACGTTAGTTACACTAACGTAAGCACTAACGTGGAAGGAAGAAAAGCACCAATGTTAGTGGGAAAAGTTAGTGGCATTAACTTTGAAGAAAGGAAATGGAGCCAACGTTAGTGACACTTAACATTATCACTAACGTTGGACCAAGCTCATAAGTGGGCACGTTAGTTGCCACGTTAACTTAGTTAACGTGGTAGTTAACGTGGGCAAAAAGAGGCATCGGCAGCCTGACCATGCCTTCTTCAAACACGCATAACTTGAGCCACAAAGCTCCAAATGTGGTGATTCCAGTGGTATTGGAATATAGGATTTCAGATCTTTCCAAGCATATATGGTATTACATGGTTGACACTAAATTTGAGGGAGAAAACCTGCCCCGAAAGTGCAATGATGAACATGGTATCAGCCTGTATTTAGGCCAACTGACCTCTTCACCTTCCAAGAAATATAACTCGAGTTGTAGAGCTCCAAATGATGCGCTTCCAAAGGCATTGGAAAGTAGACATCCAGGGCTTTACAACGATATATAATAGTATGGGGTGGACACTAAGTTTGAGCTTCAGAAATGGGAAATCGCTAGCGTTATTGGTAATCAACATTTCCAGTAACGTTGGCATATATGCCAGCGACCATGTCCACTTCAAAGGAGCATAACTTGAGCTACAGAGGTCCAATTGAGGTGATTCCAGTTGCGTTAGAAAGCTGACATTCAGAGATTTCCAACGATATATAATACTCTATAGTGGGCATGAAATTTGAGCACAAACAAGAGGCATCTTTTAAGCCCCAAAAACACCAACTGGGCAGCAAGTGCAACGTTAGCCACAATAACTTTAGCACTAACGCCACACTTGTAGCGTTAGTGTGGCTAACTTTAGCACTAACTTTAGTACCTAGACCTCAACTTAACTCACTTCTCTCTCAAGTCCACTTCCAAGCTCAAGCAAGCAGGCCCACAATTGTCAACCAATCAAAGCCACAAGAAGCATCTAGAATAGGAATTTTCATTTAATTGTAATTTGCTTTTAATTTCATTTTGTAATTTAGGAGAGCCTATATAAAGGCCTTAGTTTTTACATTCAAGTCATTCGGGAATTCTGGAAATTGAAGGAAGGGGGAGAGAGTGAAGACCAATTCGAACTTCTGTGAATTGGCACACTCCAAGGGGAGTGGGTCTTCGGACCCCTCCCCTCAACCACTCTTCTTCCTTTTCTCTTCTTTTCTTTTCTTAGTAGTAGTTTTTCTTTTAGTTGTAATTTTCATTTATGAATTTTGAAGTTTTAATTTCAGTTTTAATCTTCATCTTTACTTTTCTGCACTTTCTTTCTTTTCTATTTTTGTAGAGCAATGACCAACTAACTCTTTACATTGGGTTAGAGAGCTCTAGTGTGATTCAATGGATCAATTGTAGTTCTTATTCTTCTTCTTCTTTCTTTTCTCTTGATTTTACTTGAAAGCTTTCGATATTCATCCAATTGGGTAGTTATCTTGGAAAAGAAACTATTCATACTTGGATCTCTTCTGAACCTTGGAAGAGGAATGAAGAGATCAAGCTAGAAATGCTTTCTCATGCTGGACCAAATTGGGTTTGGATGGATATGTGACTATAATCCTCTCAACACTTGATTTGGGAAATGCATGTGGTATAATCAGTGACCATACTTCATCTCTTCTCATGAGCAATTGACCAAGGAATTGGCTATTGATCAAGATTTGAGAGATTGAATTACAAGAAACTGTAATTCAATCACTTAAGATTGCCAAGGAGATCAATGAGTGCATTGATTGA
>NC_029791.2:45959789-45969335 GCF_000816755.2 Arachis ipaensis | reverse complement strand
AAAATTGTTAACCGAGTATTCAAACCTCGGGTCGTCTTCTCAAGGAACTGCAAGGAAGTATGTTCTTATTATTGGCTATAAAGGTTGTAATCGGGGTTTAGAAGGTGAGAAGCAAGTGATTTAAATGACAAGTAAAGTAAATGGCAATTGAAATAAATAATTACTGTAAAGCAACTATTGGCAAGGTAAGAGAAATTAGAAGTCCATTTTGTTATCTCTCTCAACAATAATGAAAGTTGAATCTAAATTCCACTTAGTTAACCTTTACTAAAGTAAAGGAAAGTCAAGGGGACTAATTAGTTGACCTTCGAATCCTATTTATTTCCTAAGAAAAAGTTGGGATTATTGAAGTTCAGTTCAATTAGCAAGATCACGATTATCAATTATGCTGAGTTCAATAATGTTGAGTTACTGATTTCTTAACCAAGACCAAAAAAGGAAAAAGTAAAATTGTTGGAATAAAAAATGTCCTTAGATGGGAAGCAATAATAACTTAAATTAAAGAGAACAATAATAGACTGAAATACCTCAAATAATCATTAACTCAAATAATAATCTGTAACATGGAATAATTCATAAGCCAAATTGGCAACATTTATAGATACGAATAAAAGCATTAAAGTAAAAGTAGCATAGAAACATAAATTAAAGTAAATACTAAACCTGGATCGAGAGTTACTCTTAAAAACTAAGAGAAGTCCTAAATCCTAATCCTAAGAGAGAGAGGAGACAACCTCTCTCAAGCTAAATCTAAATTATGGAAAGTGAAAATTGGCGAGCTCCCCCTGAATGGATGCATTCCCCCACTTTATAGCCTCTAATCTGTGTTTTCTGGGCCAAAACCTGCATCAAAAACAGCCCAGAAATCCCCCCCTGTGTATTCTGGTACGTTCAGGTCGCGGACAAGTGACGCGGAGGCGTCGTCCACGCGGCCGCGCGGAGTGAAGTTTGCAGATGCGATGCGTCCGCGTGGATCACGCGTTCGTGTCGTCTAGCGTCAAGGCAACTATGACATATTATATATCAAATCGAAGCCCCGGACGTTAGCTTTCCAATGCAACTAGAACCGCTTCATTTAAACCTCTGTAGCTAAAGTTATAGCCTTTTGAGTGCGAAGAGGTCAGGCTGGACAGCTTAGCAATTTCTCCAACTTATTGTATTCCTTCCACTTTTGCATGCTTCCTTTCCATCCTCCAAGCCATTCCTGTCCTGTAATCTCTGAAAACACTTAACACACATATCAAGGCATCTAATGGTAATAAGAGAGGATTAATAATAAGCAAATATAAGATCAAAGAAGCATGTTTTCAATCATAGCACAAAACTAGGAAGGAAAATGTAAAATATGCAAATAGTATGAATAAGTGGGTAAAGAGTTGATAAAAACCACTCAATTGAGTACAAGATAAACCATAAAATAGTGGTTTATCAATCTCCCCACACTTAAACAATAGCATGTCCTCATGCTAAGCTCAAGAGAAGCTATAAAGATGAAGAGGAATGGTAGGATGTATGAAATGCAATCCTATCTATATGAATGCAACTACATGCAAAATGTTTCTACCTACTTGGTTAAAATAAATAAGTTCTCCAAGACAAACATAAATCAGATTTCACTAATTCAAATTATACAATAAAGGACAAGTAAACTTGTAAGAAGATAGCTAATGAAAGCAGGGAACATAGAATCAAGCATTGAACCCTCACTGGTAGTGTATATCACTCTTACTCTAAGGTGTCTAGGGTCAATCACTCTACTCTTCTCTAGTCATGCTTTCTAAACCTTGTTCTTCATCTAACCAATCAACAATATTTAATATACCAATGCAAACATCATGAGGTCTTTTTCAAGGTTGTAATGGGACTAAGGTAAGGGTAAAGGTATATATATGGCTAAGTGAGCTTTATAAATTGAATCTTTAATTAACCTAAGCTCTCACCTAATATACATATACTCTATATACTTTTAAATTCATGCCTAGCTACCCATAATTCTCACTTTTGTATAATTCCCGTACTCATGTACCAAATTTTTCTTTAATTTTTATCACATGTGCATTGATCTTTTATTAAACTTATTATTCGGGTAATTTTGTCCCCTTATTTACTTATTTATTGAGTATTTTTGGATTTTTTTTCTTTTTTCTCTTTTTTTTTGTAGAAAAACAAACATAACTTATCAATGCACATGGATTTTCTATTATTTTTCTATTTTGGTTTTTCATGAGTAGGTTCCCAAATTCCTGATATTCAAATAAATTAGAAACATTATACTTTTTCCTTATTAACCCATGTTCCCACAGTTTCCCCACACTTAATTAACACACTATCTTAAGCTAACCAAAGATTCAATTGGGATAATTAATTTGTTTTCCGCTTAAGGCTAGTGATGTGGTAAGATATAGAACAAATGGGGATTTCAAGGCTCAAAGTGGCTGACAAGGGTGATTTAAAGGGTAGGCTTATTTGGGATAAGTGAGCTAAAATCAAATAATGGCCTCAATCATATGCAAGCATGTAAATACACTAAATATTGGACATATAGACTGAAACAAAGTAAAGATCACAATTATAGAGAAGTAAACACACAAGAATAAAATATTTATGGTTAAATAATGTAACCATGTAAATAAGCTCAAAATCTCACAGGTTGTGTGTTCTTTGGCTCAAAAACCATGTTCCAAATACAACTTCAAACAAATTTAACAAAACATTTTTCAATTTAAATTAATGAAATTTTTCAAAAATAGGGTCTTTAGAAGAATTTTATTACTTTAACCAAGTAGTAACTAGATGTATAAAATCAAACAAATATGCAAATGCAACAACTAATTTAACAAAGAAAATTCTAAACATTGGTGCTAAAATATGAAGTGACTAACCCATGGAAGTCGGTATTGACCTCCCCACACTTAAAGATTGCACCATCCTCGGTGCATACTGAGATGTGCAGGTGGACGGGTTGTTCCAACTGATGTTTTTCTTCAAGGATTGTGCTGATGGACTTGTTTGTCTCCCCATGTAAACGTCTTCTGGTTCCCTTCCGGGTGGCCATCCTGAAAGAGAAAAGGGAAGAAGAGTAACCCAGAAATAGAGATAAGAAAATAAAAGAAGTATGGGTGGGTTAATGCCAAATGATAAGGGTGTTCTGGGTTCCCATGGGGGTTCAGCATCTCCTAGATCTTCAACCAACTCTTCTTCTTGAACAATGACAACTTCTTCTAGTACGAATTCATTCTCTGTCTTGTCCACTGGAGTTTCTGGTATCTCTTTCATGCTACGCTCTTCGTTAGACTGTTCACATGGGGCTGTGGCTGATCCTTGTGTATTTGAGCGCCTAGAAACCCATTGAATTACTATTTGCTCCAGTTGTTGAATGGTTGTTTGAAGTTTATTTACTGTTTCCTTTAGGCGAACCTCTACTTCTCGGGTTGCCAGATTTGGACATGATACATAGGAAAGTGGTGGTGATTGGGAGTGATTGGATTGGTATTGGGGTAAGGAAGGATCATATGGTGGCGAATGGTGAAGAGAAGCTTGTGAGTGTGGTGGTTCGAGGTTATGTCGAAAGGATGGTTTATATGCACGGGGTGGGGCTTGTTGGTAGTTACAAGGTTGTCCACCATATCTTTCAGCTGGGTATGCATTGTAGAATGGTCCTTGTCTATGATATCTCGGAGGGTGTTGTTGCCTAAAGGGTTGATTAGATCCTCTTGGCTCCATCCATCCTTGATTGGTTTGACCTTGATGCATATTCCTGTTGTAACTTCTATTTCCTTCAACAAAGTTAGAACCAAACTCAAAGCGAGAGGGGTGAGAATTCATGGTAGCAAATAAAGATAAAAAGGAAAAACAAAAATAAATAAACAAGCAAAAGAAAAATATTTACAATAACCAATAATAAGGCATACATTAGCAGTTCCCCGGCAACGGCGCCATTTTTGACGTTAGGATTTTTGCCAGTAAAAAAGTTCATAAAAATAGTCGCGTTGTAGATATAGTCTCTAAACCGACAGAAATCCCTTCGTACAAATGTTTTGGGTGTCACAAGTAACAAACCCCTTTAAAAATTGTTAACCGAGTATTCAAACCTCGGGTCGGGAAAAAGTAAAATTGTTGGAATAAAAAATGTCCTTAGATGGGAAGCAATAATAACTTAAATTAAAGAGAACAATAATAGACTGAAATACCTCAAATAATCATTAACTCAAATAATAATCCGTAACATGGAATAATTCATAAGCCAAATTGGCAACATTTATAGATACGAATAAAAGCATTAAAGTAAAAGTAGCATAGAAATATAAATTAAAGTAAATACTAAACCTGGATCGAGAGTTACTCTTAAAAACTAAGAGAAGTCCTAAATCCTAATCCTAAGAGAGAGAGGAGAGAACCACTCTCACGCTAAATCTAAATCATGCAAAGTGAAAATTGGCGAGCTCCCCCTAAATGGATGCATTCCTCCACTTTATAGCCTCTAATATGTGTTTTCCAGGCCGAAAACTGGGTCAACAACAGCCCAGAAATCGCCCCCTGCATATTCTGGTACGTTCAGGTCGCGGACAAGTGACACGGAGGCGTCGTCCACGCGGCCGCGCGGAGTGAAGTTCGCAGATGCAACGCGTTCGCGTGGATCACGCGTTCGCATCGCCTAGCTTCTAGGCAACTCTGGCATATTATATATCAAATCGAAGCTCCGGACGTTAGCTTTCCAATGCAACTGGAATCGCGTCATTTGGACCTCTGTAGCTAAAATTATAGACGTTTGAGTGCGAAGAGGTCAGGCTGGACAACTTAGCAATTTCTCCAACTTATTGTATTCCTTCCACTTTTGCATGCTTCCTTTCCATCCTCCAAGCCATTCCTGCCCTGTAATCTCTGAAAACACTTAACACACATATCAAGGCATCTAATGGTAATAAGAGAGGATTAATAATAAGCAAATATAAGATCAAAGAAGCATGTTTTCAATCATAGCACAAAACCAGGAAGGAAAATGTAAAACATGCAAATAGTATGAATAAGTGGGTAAAGAGTTGATAAAAACCACTCAATTGAGTACAAGATAAACCATAAAATAGTGGTTTATCAATGTGTAAGATACTTTGTAAAGCTATCTTATCCTTTATCATCAAAATTATATTTGTTAACATGTTCTTTTGCATGTATTGTCAGAACTGATATTAGAACTGAAGTATAGATGAATTCTTAAGAGAATAAAAAAAGAAGAAAACCAATGAAAGGACTGTTGCACAGGGGTATGTTGAATTTGGGTGTATATTGCCTATTTTAAGTTGTTTTTGTTGCTGTTAATTGTTTTTGGTTTCCCAGGATGAAGGGAGCTGGGCTCCCATCGAAGGAAGGTCACTATGACTCATCCGAAACGTAAGATCCTTTATTTGATAGAATTTCGAGATCCTGATTTAATTAAATAGTATTTTTATTAAACAATGTTTATTTGATAAATTGCTATTTTATGATTTATCTTGTGCTCAATTGAGTGGATTTTATCAATCTTTCATACACTTGTTTATACAAAATGCATGGCTTTACATTCTCCTTTCTGATTTTGTGGTATGATTGAAAACATGCTTCTTTCGCCATATATTTGCTAATATTAATCCCTTCTTATTACCATTCGATGCTGTGATATGTGTGTTAAGTGATTTCAGAGATTACAGGACAGGAATGGCTTAGAGAATGGAAAGGAAGCATGCAAAAGTGGAAGGAATACAAGAAGTTGAAGAAATTGCTAAGCTGTCCAACCTGACCTCTTCGCACTCAAACGGTCATAACTTGAGTTACAAAGGTCCAAATGACGCAGTTTCAGTTGCGTTGGAAAGCGAACATTTGGAGCTTCGTAACGATATATAATTTGCCATAGCTGACCTGAATCCAGGAGACGTGAACGCATGGATCACACGGACGCATGACCTGGCAAAAACCCAATCCACGCTAACGCGTAGACGACGCTTCCGCGTGACGTTGCAGCGACCTGAACGTACCAGAAATCACTGGAGGCAATTTCTGGGCTGTTTCTGGCCCAATTTTTGGTCCATAACACATAGATTAGAGGCTATAAAGTGGGGGAATGCATCCATTCATAAAAAAAAATACAAGAATTCAAACAACAATTCATACAACTTTCGTAATTCACAATTTTAGGTTTTAGATGTAGTTTTAGAGAGAGAGAGGCCCTCTCCTCTCTCTTAGGATTTCTCTTAGGTTTTAGAATTAGAATTTCTCTTATTTTATGGTTATTTCTTCATCTCAGGTTCTATAGTTCTTTAATTTATGTTTCTCTTTTACTTTTGGATACTCTAATACTTTTACTTGTTGATTATTTATGTTGCCAAGTTGGCTTATGAATCTTTCCATGTTAGATTTGAATATTCTATTTAATATAATTTGAGGTATTTCAGATTTATGATTGTTTTACTCTATTTATAATGTTTTTAATTTAATTTAAGATATTTTTCCCTTTTGGCTTTGGTTAAGTAATTGGTAACACTTGAGTTATCAGACTCAGCAGTTGATTGAAAATTAGGAATTGCTGATTGATTTGGATCGCTCTAAAGCTAGTCTTTCTACAGGAGTTGACTAGGACTTGAGGATCAAATGAATTAGTCCACTTAACTTTCCATTATTTAGTAAGGGTTAACTAAGTGGGAGCAATAACAATTCTCATCACACCTGATAAGGATAACTAGGATAGAATTTCCAGTTCTCATATCTTGCCAAGAGATTTTATAATTATTAATTTATTTTTCTTGTCATTTAAATTACTTGTTCTCTATTTCAAAAAACCCAAAAATATACCTTTTTCCATAACCAATAATAAATCATACTTCCCTGCAATTCCTTGAGAGACGACCCGAGGTTTAAATACTTCGGTTATTATTTTTATTGGGTTTGTTACTTGTGACAACCAAACTTTTGTATGAAAGGATTCCTTGCTGGTTTAGAAACTATACTTACAACGCGATTATATTTACAAAATTCTTTACCGGCAGGAATCCGATCATCAAAAAAATGGCGCCGTTGCCGGGGAATTGCAAACGTGTACCTTATTATTGGTTATTGTAAATATTTTATTTTGCTTGTTTATTTGCTTTTATTTTTGTTTTTAATTTTTTACTATGAGTTCTCACCCCCGTCGCTTTGAATTTGGTTCTAATACTGTTGAAAGGAATGGAAGCTATAACAAGAACATGCATCAAGGTCAAAATAATCAAAGATAGAAGGAGCCACGAGGATCTGATCAACCCTTTCGGCAACAACACCTTCCAAGATACCATGGGCAATGACCATCCTACAATGCATGCCAAGACAATAGTTATGGTGGACCCTTTCGTGACAGCCAACATCCACCAAATTACTATGGTCAAGAGCCATTCCGAGGTGCGTACCAAGATGATAGATATGGTGGACCCCCTTGTAGTTACCAGCAAGCTCCATCATATGCCAATGAACCACCTCCTCAACATAGTTTTGAACCACCATACTCAAAAGCCACCTACAACCATTCACCTCCATATGACCCTAACCCTTATCCGTCCCAATTCCAATCCAATTACTCCCAAGAACCACCACTTCCATGCGCACCATGTCCATATCCATATCCATCGACCCGAGAATCACAGGAGCGTCTCAAGGAAACAATGAATAAATTTCATGCAACCCTTCACTAATTGGAGCAAGCAATAAATCGATTACCTTCCAGATGTTCGGACACTCAAGGAACCCCATGGCTTTATGTGGAGAATCTAATGAAGAACGTAGCATAAAGGAGACACTAGAAACTCCGGTGGACAGTAAGGAGCATGACTTTGTACTGGAACAAGTGAAGGAAGCCATAATCATTGAAGAGGAAGAAGTGGTCAAAAACTTAGGAGATGCGGAACGTTCATGGGAAAGCCCAGTCATAGAGCCCCCTTCTAAGGAGTTTGAACTTGTTGTTGAGGAGGGTGTATGATGAGCGGATAATTTATACGCTTTTTGACATTGTTTTTAGTATGTTTTCAGTAGGATCTAGTTACTTTTAGGGATGTTTTCATTAGTTTTTATGTTAAATTCACATTTCTGGACTTTACTATGAGTTTGTGTGTTTTTCTGTGATTTCAGGTATTTTCTGGCTGAAATTGAGGGACTTGAGCAGAAATCAGATTCAGAGGTTGAAAAAGGACTGCTGATGCTGTTGGATTCTTCTCATCTGTTTTCGAAAAAAATAAAAATGTTTTCAAAAAAAAATTTTATTCAAAATTTTTAAGAATGAATTCTAGTGTTTCATGAAGCATGTTGAAGCCTGGCTGGCTGTAAAGCCATGTCTAAATTCTTTTGGACTGAGGCTTCAACTAATCACTTCAATGCATGTAATTCCATATATCACAGCTTGGCTGGCCATTGGCCATGTCTAGTGTTTTGGACTGGAGCTTTCATTGAAAGCTTGGCTGGCTAGTGAGCCATGTCTAATTCTTGGACTGAAGCTTTAGACTAACATGGCAAGATTCCTGGAATTCATATTAAAAATTTCGGAATCCTTATTTTTCTTTTTCAAGACTATTTTCGAAAAATATAAAATAAAAATCCAAAAAAATTAGAAAATCATAAAAATAAAAAATATTTTGTGTTTCTTGTTTGAGTCTTGAGTCATTTCATGTTTTCTTAGGTTCATGATCATGTGGAGTCACAAAATAAATATAAAAATTGAAAACGGAATCAAAAACAGCAGAAGAAAAATCACACCCTGGAGGAAGCATCTGCCTGGCGTTCAACGCCAGAACAGAGCATGGTTCTGGCACTGAACGCCCAAATGGGCAGCATCCTGGCGCTGAACGCCCAGAACAAGCATGGTTCTGGCGTTCAACGCCAGAAATGGCAACAAATGGGTGCTGAACGCCCAAAATGGCCACCAACCTGGCGCTGAACACCCAGAGTTGGATACAAAGGCATTTTTACATGCCTAAGGGGTGCAGGGATGTAAATTCTTGAAAACCTCAGGATCTGTGGATCCCACAGGATCCACTCAGGATCTGTGGACCCCACAGGATCCCCACCTACCTCCACTCACTTCTTCTCACCACTCTCTTTCACACAACCCCATAAACACTCTTCCCGAAAAGCCCTTCACCAATCACCTCAATCTCTCTTCCCCATTAAACCTTCACCACTCATATCCACCCACTCTTCCCCATAAACCTACCTCATAAAACTCCACCTACCTTCAAAATTCAAAACCAATTTCCCACCCAAACCCACCCATATGGTCGAACCAATAACCCCCCTCCCTTCCCTATATAAAGACCTCCATTCTTCATCAAATTCACACAACACACCCCTCTACACTCCTCTTGGCCGAAACCACATCTCCCTCTCCCTCTCCATTTTTCTTCTTCTTCTTCTTCTATTCTTTTGTTTATTGCTCGAGGGCGAGCAATATTCTAAGTTTGGTGTGGTAAAAGCATAGCTTTTTTGTTTTTCCATTACCATTGATGGCATCTAAGACCGGAGAATCCTCTAGAAGAGGGAAAGGGAGGAAAGGGA
>NC_029791.2:45953704-45959647 GCF_000816755.2 Arachis ipaensis | reverse complement strand
TGATTGGATGAAGATAGCAGGAAAGCAGAGGTTCAGAGGAACGAAAAGCATCTCCATTCGCTTATCTGAAATTCCTACCAATGATTCACATAAGTATCTCTATCTCTATTTTAATATTAATTTCGAAAACTCCATAACTGTTTTATATCCGCCTGACTAAGATTTACAAGGTGACTATAGCTTGCTTCATACCAACAATCTCCGTGGGATTCGACCCTTACTCACGTAAGGTATTACTTGGACGACCCAGTGCACTTGCTGGTTAGTTGTATCGAAGTTGTGACAATTATGAATTAAGATCAGAGCACCAAGCTTTGGAGCCATTACCAGGATTTGTTCGAGCCTGGAGATCACAATTTCGTGCACCAGTGTACAACCTCCAAGGCATATCATGGTTGAAGACTTTGAAGGGGATGATCAGGAGATGGATTCAATCATTGATGAATTCTTATCTACATTTGAATCCTCTGCCATTGGACTTGACATGGAGATTGAAGAAGAAGAAGCAAAACCTCCCATGCCCTTGGTAAACAATGAAGAAGAGATCGAATTGGAAGAAAGCTACCAAGAGGAAGAGGTTGATATTAAAGAAGCTTGCAAAGAAGTGGAAGTTGTCAAAGAGGAGCCCGAGGGAATGGAGCTAGAGATCACCTTGCCAAGGTTGTTGGAGACGTCTCCCCCAAAGCCATCACCATCCATCCCTTCATTCAAGTGGGTAAATCTCTCATCTCTAAGCTTAATTAGCTCACTTGAATATGCTTTACTTGAGACAGATGGTCAGCTTAGAGCTCTTTGTGGCTTTAAGAGTAAGAGGGAGATGGTTAGTGGTTGGCAACACAATCCTAGGTTCATTATGGTTGGGAGCTCAAAATCTAAATGCAAGGGTTGGTGTAGAGCTCGAATGAATGGGTCTAGGAGGATGTTTGGGTGCCTAAATGAGAGTTCTAAGGCTGAACCACCCGGATGGAATCATCATGATCCACTTGAAGACGGGTGTAGAAACAAGATTTAGGATCCGGGAATATATGAGGATCAAATTTGGGAGCTCAACGCTTGTGAAGAATTCCATCAAAGCTTGAGAAATTTACTTGGTATTGATAGAGCTTATTGGAAGTCCAAGCATTGGTGGAAGTTTCAAGATGAGTTCAAGCACAAGCCACCATGACAAGGAGCTCACCAAATGTCCAACTTAAGGACTATAACTAAAAGTGCTAGGTGGGAGACAACCCACCATGGTATAATCGTTCCTTTTTTATTCTTAATCTTATTTTATTTTATTTTTACTAGTGTTCATTCATAATTTCTGCATATTCACCTACATTCTGCATTTGCATCTGCATATTGCATAAAAAAAAGAGAGAAAAATGCACGCGATGCGCAAGCGTCGCTGACGCATCCGCGTCGTAGGTGCATTCGGAAGAAAAGAGAATTGAATAGAAAGTCACGCGAAAGCGTGGCTGGAGGCGTGCCTTAGGCACAAATATGCCCACGTGACTGCGTCAATGACACGTCTGCGTCATTCTGAAAAAGAGCCTCCCACGCGACCGCGTGGCCCTACAAAATCGACGTAAAGAGGTGTATGGCAGAGAGTTATGATGGAGCTGGGCTGGAATGATGCTAGAAGCACAAGCCCTATCACGCGAACGCGTGCCCCACGCATCCGCGTCATTTTTCAAAGTATGGTTATTCACGCGATCGCGTCAACCACGCGAACGCGTCACCCTAAATTTTGGCAAAATGCCTTTAAAACAGAGAGTTGTGTGAACGCGAGGCTGCACTCGCGCCACTAGCACAAATCGAGTCACGCGTCCGCGTGCCCCACGCGTCCGCGTCACTTGAGAATATCGCCAATCACGCAACCGCGTCACGTGCGGTGCACAGCTTATCCAGATCAGCCAAATATCTTATCTTTTCTTCCCCGAATCCTAATTTTTCTTATCCTTTCTTATTTCTTTCTTCTCTCTTCTTCCTTTTTTATTCTTTCTCACTTTTTACTTCTCCCGTCCCTTATTTTTCACATCCATTATCAAGGTTTTTTTTTCTTCTTCCTTCTTTACTTTTTCATTATTATTTTTCTTTTATTCATGATTTCTCATTTATTTTTCCTTTTACTTTCATTATCTATATTTTCTTTTTCTTTCTTTTTTTTTCTTTTTATTCCTTTAATTGGTGTTAGAAAATTAATTTGGGTGATTATTTTCTTCTATATTTTGCTTGTAAATTATTCTGGAATTGTTTGACAATTAATATTACTTCTTAAAGGGTTGCTTGCATGTTCATTTTAATACTTTCAATAACATATTTACCATGCATGCTCTGTGTTTGTAAAAAAGCCCATATGGCATTGTTCATTATTTTAAATTATTCTACTACTCTAATGCCTGTTTTTCACAAAACCTGTTTTATATTTTATTGATTAAATATAATTGTCAATACAAACAGATTGTTAGTTTGAAAGGATTGGTAATCTAACTTGGACATTGAATGCTTGATCTATGCTACTCATGCCTTTCCCAGCATGCCAATAAACATCTTGCATTTAATTGCCATCACATGCACTTGCTATATTTCCGTTGATGAACTTTTCACATGTAGTCATGACCATGTGTTAACGACATCCTTCTTTACCGTGCATTGATTATCACCTATACCATCCTCTTCCTTGCTCAAACCCCTAGCTTTACATGTTACTTTCTTTTTCCCTTTTCAAGATGGCCACCAAGAAGGGTAAAGAGAAAGCTACTCCCAAACCACCAGCAAGGAAAGGAACAAAAAGAGCACTAGCTGCGGAGCAACCCGTCCACTTGTACATCTCTGCATGTACCGAGGACGGTGCAATCTTTAAGTGTGTGGAGGTCAATACCGATCTCCATGGGTTAGTTATTTCCTTCTCAACACCAATGTTTAAATTTTCTTTGTTAAATGAGCTGTTGCATTTGCATGTTTATTTGATTTTTGTGCATATTTTACCACTTGGTTGAAGTAATATTTTCTTTTTCAAGAAACTTTTTATAGCATTTCACTAATTTGAATTAAACTTTTTATTGAACTTGTTTGAAGAAATATTATACTGGAACATGGTTTAGAGCTCGAACACACAAAACCTGTGAGATTTTTGAGCTGATTTGAATTGGTTGCATTTTATCAACCAATATTTTATTTTTGGTGTATGTTGTTCTCTCTAAAATTGTGATCTTTGTCTTGCTTAATTCTATATTTCCATTGTTTGATGTATGCATGCACTTATATGATTGAGGCCTTGTTTCACTGAGCTTACATACCCATATGGCCTTAACTTTCATTATCCCTTGCAAACTAATTTTGAGCCTATTTTACCCCTTTATTCTTTACTTTAGCTCATCACTAACTCTAAGCGGAAAATAATAATGTCCTTAATTTGAATCCTTGGTTAGCTTAGACAAGTGAGAGTGTTCATGATTTAAGTGTGGGGAAAAGTAGGTTTGGAAATATTTGGTTTAGGAATTGGGTGTTATATATCTTTATGAAAATGTGAAAGAAATGTTTAGGACATATTCATGCATTCAATAATTTAATCATATGCATTGAGAAAAACAAAAGAAAGAAAATAAAAAAAAGTAAAAAGAAGAAAAATAAATAAATAAATAAAGAAGAAAAAGAGAAAAAGAAAAGAAAAAAAAGAGCAAATAAATAAAAGGGGATAAAATGCCCCAAAGTAAATGTTGGTAGCAATGCATATGAGTTGTACTAAAGTTGGGATGCATGAATATGTGGTAAACATAGTTAATGGGCAGTTAGATTTTGCACAGTAATTACATGGATTGTCTAAAGTTAGGTGGAAAGTTTAATTTAGGTTAATTAAAGATTCAGATTTTAGCCCACTTGGCTAAATACAATCCTACCTTGACCCTAACCCCATTACAACCCTTAAAAGACCTCTTGATATGTGTATTTTGTGCATTAAATTTTTGTTGATTGTTATATGAAGAGCAAGCCTTAGAAAGCAAGATTAGTAGAGAATTGAGAGATTGAACCTTAAATACCTGAGCAATTAGAGTGTATACACTTCCGGTGAGGGTTCGATGCTCGATTCTTTGTTCCTGGCTTTCATGAGCTATCTTCTTGCAAGTCTATTTGTACTTCATTTTTTATGATTTGAATTAGTGAAATCCAGTTCATGTATGTTCTTGGAGGATTTATTTACTTTTAACTAAGTAGGTAGAAACATTCTGCATATAGTTGCATTAATATATATAGGTTGCATTTCATACTTTCTACCATTCCTCTTCACTCTTATAGTTTCTCTTAAGCTTAGCATGAGGACATGCTAATATTTAAGTGTGGGGAGGTTGATAAACTGCTATTTTATGGTTTATCTTGCACTCAATTGAGCGGATTTTATCAATCTTTCATACACTTGTTCATAGAAAATGCATGGCTTTACATTCTCCTTCCTGATTTTGTGCTATGATTGAAAACATGCTTCTTTGACCTTATATTTGCTAATATTAATCCCCTCTTATTACCATTCGATGCCGTGATATGTGTGTTAAGTGATTTCAAAGATTACAGGGTAGGAATAGCTTAGAGGATGGAAAGGAAGCATGCAAAAGTGGAAGGAATATAAGAAGTTGAAGAAATTGCTAAGTTGTCCAGCCTGACCTCTTCACACTCAAACGGTCATAACTTGAGCTACAGAGGTCCAAATGACGCGGTTCTAGTTGCGTTGGAAAGCTAACGTTTGGGGCTTCGCAACGATATATAATTTGCCATAGCTGCCTTGAAGCCAGGTGACGCAAACGCGTGGATCACGTGGACTCATGACCTAGCAAAAACCCAATCCATGCTAACGCGTGGACGACGCTTCCACGTGACGTTGCAGCGACCTGAACGTACCAAAAATTGCTGGATGCAATTTCTGGGCTGTTTCTGGCCGAGTTTTTGGCCTAGAACACACAGATTAGAGGCTATAAAGTGGGGGAATGCATCTATTCATAAAAAAATACAATAATTCAAACAACAATTCATACAACTTTCATAATTCACAATTTTAGGTTTTAGATGTAGTTTTAGAGAGAGAGAGAGAGGCTCTCTCCTCTCTCTTAGGATTTCTCTTAGGTTTTAGAATTAGGATTTCTCTTATTTTATGGTTATTTCTTCATCTCAGGTTCTATATTTCTTTAATTTATGTTTCTCTTTTACTTTTAGATACTCTAATACTTTTACTTGTTGATTATTTATGTTGCCAAGTTGGCTTATGAATCTTTTCATGTTAGATTTGAATATTCTATTTAATATAATTTGAGGTATTTCAGATTTATGATTGTTTATTTATAATGCTTTTAATTTAATTTAAGATATTTTTCCCTTTTGGCTTTGGTTAAGTAATTGGTAACACTTGAGTTATTAGACTCAGCAGTTGATTGAAAATTGGGAATTGCTGATTGATTTGGATCGCTCTAAAGCTAGTCTTTCCACAGGAGTTGACTAGGACTTGAGGATTGATGAGCGGATATTTTATACGCTTTTTGGGGTTAATTTCATATAGTTTTGAGTATGTTCTAGTTAGTTTTTAGTCTATTTTCATTAGTTTTTAGGAAAAATTCATATTTCTGGACTTTACTATGAGTTGTGTATTTTTCTGTAATTTCAGGTATTTTTCTGGCTGAAATTGAAGGAGCTGAGAAAAAATCTAATTCAGGCTGAAAAAGGACTGCTGATGTTATTGGATTCTGACCTCCCTGCACTCAAAGTGGATTTTCTGGAGCTACAGAACTCGAAATGGCATGCTTCCAATTGCGTTGGAAAGTAGACATCCAGGGCTTTCCAGCAATATATAATAGTTTATACTTTGCACAAGGATAGATGACGTAAACTGGTGTTCAACGCCAGTTCTTTGCCCAATTCTGGCGTCCAGCGCCAGAAAAGGATCAAAAGCTGGAGTTGAACGCCCAAACTAGCACA
>NC_029791.2:45933965-45952664 GCF_000816755.2 Arachis ipaensis | reverse complement strand
GCCAGTTCTCTGCCCAATTTTGGCGTCCAGCGCCAGAAAAGGATCAAAAGCTGGAGTTGAACGCCCAAACTGGCACAAAAACTGGCGTTCAACTCCACAAATGGCCTCTGCACGTGAATTGCTTAAATCTCAGCCCCAGCACACACCAAGTGGGCCCCAGAAGTGGATCTCTGCATCATCCATCATAGTTTACTCATTTTTTGTAAACCTAGGCTACTAGTTTAGTATTTAAACAACTTTTAGAGACTTATTTTGCATCTCATGACATTTTAGATCTGAACTTTGTACTCTTTGATGGCATGAGTCTCTAAACTCCATTGTTGGGGGTGAGGAGCTCTGCTGTGTCTCGATGAATTAATGCAAGTATTTCTGTTTTCTATTCAAACACGCTTGTTTCTATCTAAGATGTTCATTCGCGATTAACTGTGATGAAGGTGATGATCCGTGACACTCATCACCATTCTCAACCAATGAACGTGTGCCTAACAACCACCTCCGTTCTATATCAGATTGAATGAGTATCTCTTAGATCTCTTAATCAGAATCTTCGTGGTATAAGCTAGAATTGACGGCGGCATTCATGAGAATCCGGAAAGTCTAAACCTTGTCTGTGGTATTCCGAGTAGAATTCAAGGATTGAATGACTGTGACGAGCTTCAAACTCCTGAAGGCTGGGCGTTAGTGACAAACGCAAAGGAATCAAGGGATTCTATTCCAACAGGATCGAGAACCAACCGGTGATTAGCCGTGCTGTGACAGAGCGCGTGAGCGTAGTTTTCACTGGAAGGATGGAAGGTAGCCATTGACAATGGTGATCCACCAACACACAGCTTGCCATAGAAGGACGTGCGTGCGTGAACAAGAAGACAGAGGAAAGCAGAAATTCAGAAGACAAAGCATCTCCAAAACTCCAACATATTCTCCATTACTGCATAACAAGTAACCTTTAATCCATGCTCTCTTGTTTATTTGCAATTCAACTGATAAACATAATTGACTTCCTGACTAAGATTTACAAGATAACCATAGATTGCTTCAAACCAACAATCTCCGTGGGATTCGACCCTTACTCACGTGAGGTATTACTTGGACGACCCAGTGCACTTGCTGGTCAGTGGTACGAGTTGTGAAAAGTGTGATTCACAATTTGTGCACCAAGTTTTTGGCGCCGTTGCCGGGGATTGTTCGTGTTTGAACAACTGACGGTTTATTTTGTTGCTTAGATTAGGAAAAATTTTTCTTTTTTGGTTTAGAGTCTTTTATTATTTATCCCTTGTTAAAACACTTTAAATTTATAGCTCAATTAGTTAGAACGTGGTGCTTATGTTCATGGTAATTGGCTATCATATTTTTAAAATCTTTTTCAAAAATATTTTTTTCTATTAAATCCTGTGCCAAACTTTAAGTTTGGTGTTTTCTTGTTGATTTTTCAAAAAAAAAAATTCAAAAATTTATTTTGGTTTTCTAAAAAAAATTTTAAGTTTGGTGTTCTTCCTTTGTGTTCTTGTGTTCTTGTGAGTCTTCAAAGTGTTCTTAAGTTTTCCTTGTGTCTTGATCTTAAAATTTTTAAGTTTGGTGTTCCTTGGTGTTTTTCTTATTCAGATGCTGAAAAAGGACTGCAGATGCTGTTGGATTATGACCTCCCTGCACTTAAAATGGATTTTTTAGAGCTATAGAAACCCAATTGGTGCGCTCTTAATTGCGTTGGAAAGTAGACATCCTGGGATTTTCAGAAATATATAATAGTCCATACTTTGAAACAGTTTAAGCAAACAAAGCAGCAGCTGTCAAGACAAATAACAGAAGAATGCCAAGCAGTTCAATTAAGAAGTGGGAAAACATTAAATACCCCACCTCAAGGCAGCAAAAAGCTAAGGAATGAGCAAACCACCCAAAATTCACCTGAGGACAGTAAAAGCCCAAGAAAAAATAATTCTGGCACTAAAACGCCAGAAAATTGGTGGAAGGCTGGCGCTGAACGCCCAGACCATGCCCAAAACTGGCGTTCAACGCCAGAAACAAGGCAAAACTGGCGTTCAACGCCAGAAATAGGCAAGGATCTGGCGTTGAATGCCCAAACTGGGCAAGATCTGGTGCTGAACGCCCAAAATGGGCACAATTCTGGCGTTCAGACGCTAGGAACAAACAAGGAGTTGGCGTCTAACGTCACTCCAGTTTCTAACTCTGGCACTCAATTGCCAGTGAGGGATCAGACACACACAAGGGATCATTTTCCTTTACCATTCAGAGACCAGATGCTAGAAAGACTGGCAGGTCATGATTATTACTATTTTTTTGGATGGCTACTCAGGCTATAACCAGATTGTAGTAGATCCCCAGGATCAAGAGAAAACAGCATTCACATGTCCATCTGGAGTGTTTGCTTATAGAAGGATGCCATTTAGGTTGTGTAATGCACCTGCAACCTTCCAGAGATACATGCTCTCGATTTTCTCTGATATGGTGGAAAAATTTCTGGAAGTCTTCATGGATGACTTCTCAGTATATGGAGACTCATTTAGCTCCTGTCTGGATCACCTGAAACTTGTTCTGAAAAGATGCCAAGAGACCAACCTAGTTTTAAACTGGGAAAAATGTCACTTCATGGTGACTGAGGGGATTGTCCTTGGGCATAAAATCTCAAAGAAGGGAATAGAGGTGGATCAAGCAAAAATAGAGGTAATTGAAAAATTACCACCACCTGCCAATGTTAAGGCGATCAGAAGCTTTCTGGGGCATGCAGAATTCTATAGGAGGTTTATAAAGGATTTTTCAAAAATCGCAAAACCTCTAAGCAATCTGCTAGCTGATGACACGCCATTTGTGTTTGACACAGGGTGTCTACAGGCGTTTGAAACGCTGAAAGCTAAGCTGGTCACAGCACCAGTCATTTCTGCACCAGACTGGACATTACCATTTGAGCTAATGTGTGATTCCAGTGATCACGCCATTGGTGCAGTACTGGGACATAGGCATGAAAAGCTTCTGCACGTCATTTATTATGCTAGTCGCGTTTTAAATGATGCTCAGAAAAATTACACAACCACAGAAAAGGAATTACTTGCAGTGGTTTATGCCATTGACAAGTTCAGATCATACCTAGTAGGATCAAAAGTGATTGTGTATACTGACCATGCTGCTCTTAAATATCTACTCACAAAGCAGGATTCAAAACCCAGGCTTATCAGATGGGTGTTGCTTCTGCAAGAGTTTGATATAGAAATAAGAGACAGAAAAGGGACAGAAAACCAAGTGGTTGATCATCTGTCCCGGATAGAGCCAGTAGAAGGGACGCCCCTCCCCTCTCTTGAGATCTCTGAAACTTTTCCGGATGAGCATTTATTCGCCATTCAGGAAACCCCATAGTTTACCGATATTGCAAACTATAAAGCTGCAAGGTTCATACCCAAGGATTACAACAGTATAAAAAAGAAGAAATTAATCACTGATGCAAAGTACTACTTGTGGGATGAACCTTATCTCTTTAAGAGAGGTGCAGACAGAATAATCCGTAGGTGTGTGCCTAAAGAAGAAGCACATAGGATCCTATGGCACTGCCATGGATCTCAATATGGAGGCCATTTCGGAGGTGAGCGAACAGCCACCAAGGTCCTCCAATGTGGCTTCTATTGGCCCACACTCTATAAAGATTCCCGAGAGTTTGTACGTAATTGTGACAGTTGCCAAAGAGCTGGTAATCTGCCTCATGGTTACGCCATGCCTCAACAAGGAATCTTGGAAATAGAGTTGTTTGATGTATGGGGAATTGACTTCATGGGACCTTTCCCACCATCATACTCAAACACTTATATTCTGGTGGCAGTTGATTATGTATCAAAATGGGTTGAGGCCATTGCCACACCCACCAATGATACTAAAACAGTGTTGAAGTTCCTCCAGAAACATATCTTTAGCAGGTTTGGTGTCCCTAGAGTGTTAATCAGTGATGGGGGCACTCACATCTGCAATAAACAGCTTTACTCTGCCATGGTTCGGTATGGAATTCGCCACAAAGTGGCCACTCCATATCATCCACAAACCAACGGGCAAGCTGAAGTTTCTAACAGAGAATTAAAGAGAATCCTGGAACGGACAGTAAATACCCGTAGAAAGGATTGGGCAAGGAGCTTGGATGATTCTCTGTGGGCTTACAGAACAGCATTCAAGACCCCTATAGGGACCTCTCCATACCAACTTGTGTATGGTAAGGCATGTCACCTGCCCGTGGAACTGGAACATAAGGCTTACTGGGCAACCAGATCCCTAAACTTTGATGCCAAATTAGCAGGAGAAAAAAAATTGCTCCAGCTAAATGAGCTAGAGGAGTTCAGATTCACAGCTTTCGAAAATGCCAAGCTTTATAAAGAGAAATAAAAAAAATGTACACCATGGAGGAAGCACCTGTCTGGCGTTCAACGCCAGAACAGAGCATGGTTCTGGCGCTGAACGCCCAAAATGGGCAACATCCTGGCGCTGAACGCCCAGAGCAAGCATGGTTCTGGTGTTCAACGCCAGAAATGGCTAGTAAATGGGCGTTGAACGCCCAAAATGGGCACCAACCTGGCGCTGAACGCCCAGAGTTGTGTGCAAGGGCATTTTGCATGCCTAAATTGGTGCAGGGATGTAAATGCCTTGACACCTCAAGATCTGTGGACCTCACAGGATCATTTCAAGATCTGTGGACCCCACAGGATCCCCACCTTCCCTCCTCATAATCCTAGTTTTTTTTCCACATCTTCTTCTTCATCTATTCCTTCTTCTTTTGCTCGAGGGCGAGCAACATTCTAAGTTTGGTGTGGTAAAACAATTATGTGAAGGATCTATAGCTCAGTGGTAGAACATGTGGCTGCAAATCAAGAGATCCCTGAGATACCTCAGGGGATGCACTTCCCTCCACATAATTATTGGAAGCAATTGAGGATAGAAATACCAAAAATCACTAGGAATCAAGCCACAAAGGCAAGGAAGAGACATAAAAGAGCTCAAGAACATCATTGGTTCCTCAAGAAGGAAATGCCATCATCACTAAGGTGGACTCATTCCTTGTTCTTACTTGCTCTGTTTTTTGTTTTCTCTATGTTAAGTGCTTATCTATGTTTGTGTCTTCATTACATGATCATTAGTAGTAATTAGTGTCTATTTTGATGAGAATCAATAACACTATCTGAATTCTAAGTTCCTATAGATGCCAATCACTCTGAGCTTCAATGGATAAAGTGAGATGCCAAAACTGTTCAGAAGCAAAAAGCTACTAGTCCCGCTCATCTAATTAGAATCTGAGCTTCACTCAAAAACTCTGAAATATTATTCCTTCTCAACCTATTAGTCTTCTATTTTATTCGTCTAGTTGCTTGAGGACAAGCAACAGTTTAAGTTTGGTGTTGTGATGAGATGAACACACAGCTTGCCATAGGAGGACGTGCGTGCGTGAACAAGAAGACAGAGGAAAGCAGAAATTCAGAAGACAAAGCATCTCCAAAACTCCAACATATTCTCCATTACTGCATAACAAGTAATCTTTAATCCATGCTCTCTTGTTTATTTGCAATTCAACTGATAAACATAATTGACTTCCTGACTAAGATTTACAAGATAACCATAGATTGCTTCAAACCAACAATCTCTGTGGGATTCGACCCTTACTCACGTGAGGTATTACTCGGACGACCCAGTGCACTTGCTGGTCAGTGGTACGAGTTGTGAAAAGTGTGATTCACAATTTGTGCACCAAGGATCAAATTAATTAGTCCACTTGACTTTCCTTTATTTAGTAAGGGTTAACTAAGTGGGAGCAATAACAATTCTCATCACACCTGATAAGGATAACTAGGATAGAATTTCCAGTTCTCATAACTTGCCAAGAGATTCTATAATTATTAATTTATTTTTTTTGTCATTTAAATTACTTGTTCTCTATTTTAAAAAACCCAAAAATATACCTTTTTCCATAGCCAATAATAAATCATACTTCCCTGCAATTCCTTGAGAGACGACCCGAGGTTTAAATACTTCGGTTATTATTTTTATTGGGTTTGTTACTTGTGACAACCAAACTTTTGTACGAAAGGATTCCTTGCTGGTTTAGAAACTATACTTACAACGTGAATATTTTTACAAAATTCTTTACCGGCAAGAATTCGATCGTCATTATTCTACGCTTAGAATAATGGAGGTGAACTTTGGAAGCGAGAATGATCCTTTGTTTCAAGAAAAAAGGGATCAAAACAGCGTAAACAAACCTTCGGATAGCATGTAATTTATGTTTCTAATACCAGTTGCTTAATTCTTTTGTTACCATCTCCTTCTAATTATGTGTATATTTCTTTTAGAAAAAAAAGTCCTTTAATGATTTATTCAAGAAAAAAAAGTAGGAAAAAAAAAGAAAAATCTGCAACTACGTAAGTTCTCAAAAAAATAGATCCTGTGTTTATTTTCATTGCTTTAGGTGTATTTTAACATTATTTGG
The DNA here is from genome assembly GCF_000816755.2 of Arachis ipaensis. Taxonomy (NCBI): domain Eukaryota; kingdom Viridiplantae; phylum Streptophyta; class Magnoliopsida; order Fabales; family Fabaceae; genus Arachis; species Arachis ipaensis. The sequence continues at coordinate 45,946,198 of NC_029791.2, read as the reverse complement.
GTGGATTTCAGGTTGGGTCTCGAAGAAGAATTAGTCATTGACCTTGCTCAACAGAAGATTATCGTTGTTCGGATGGAGACACATTCACAATCTGACCCGCTTGATATCTGAGTTTTACAAATAAATTTCAACCTTCTAATCATCTATTTTAAGGGATTTTCTTAACTTTTTATTTTTGTCTTGTTTAGAGTTCTGATTCAAGTATGCATGCCTCTGTCCCAGACAGCAGCAGCAAGCCTTGTGCCACCAATAGAACCATCCCCCTAAAAGTCCCTGAGCGAAAAAATTAGTGAAGAAACAACTCAGTGGTGAGTAATAGTATTTGGTTATTATTTGGGTGTATTGTTTTCTTATTTGGGTGTATTTATTCAGAATTGAGCTATAATTGATTTTATTATAATTTGAATCTTTTTCTCTAACCCTACAACACTCTACAACCCCAGAGACCTGCTCAAAGCACACCCACAGTGCCACCAGCTCCATCTAAAATGTAAATTCTACACAATATAACTCTCTTTCGATAACATTTTTCTATTCTTGTTTTTATAATATCATATATGTCAACACGAAGCAAACCACCCCCTGAAGCCACTACTGCATTAATGATGATCGCCAACATAGCATCCTATGTACTAAAACAATTTCCAGTGCCATCATTCAGCCTCGGCTTCACTGATTCAAGTCAAGAAAAAACGCTGACTCAAGAGGGGCAACCAAGATTTCAGAAGGGAAAAAAGTCCTAAGACACCTATACTAATTGAAGAATTAGAGGAGCTAGTGCAGAAAATTGCAAACGCTGGGGTTAAGGCAGCAATGGACTTTGCAGAGGGTAAAAGTCCCCTGCTCGAAAAGCAGCCGGCCGAGATGAAAGACAAGTTTAAAAAGTTTGAAACTCCTGTAAAGAGGAAAGAATTGTCGGCTGAGATGAAAGAGAAGTGCTACCTTTGGGCCACATGTATAAAGACATACGGGGATGGAAGTACTAATGAGTATGACCCAGTGTGCACCATCGATGCCCAACGACCATTGCCACTGTCAAAAATCCATTTGCGTCTCTAAAACCTAGTACCTATATCGAATCTGAGGTGATATTAGAATAAGATTAATTATTTTATTATGACATATGACAGCAATGTTGATTGATGTAATAGATTTGGGTTTTTTGTTTTTCTAGATCGTCAATGCTATTTGTCTGATTCTGAACCAACAAAATATTAGAAGATTCGAAGAAGAAATTTACTGTCTCCCCCCTAATATTGTAGTAAGGTGTACTAAACTAAAATTTGGGTGTATTTGATTCATGTTTTGGGTGTATCAAATATTTCTTTCAGTGTTTCACAAATGCTGCAGAACATGGCTATTGAGAATCACGAGGGCGGCGAGTTCTTACAACCAAAAACAAAAAAGCCATTTAATATTGAGGACTACAAAATGTTCATACCTTATCTGGACTTGAAAAAATTGGCATCCCATCCATATGTAAGTTTTTGTTCTAAAACTTCTTATCACAATTCTTTGGTTATGTGCCAATTAAGCTAAAACACTGTTCAATGTGACCATACTTTAGATATTTGCACATGTTTACTACGCGGAATATTGGTGGATACGGGTGGCTGATATTAGAAGGAAAAAATTTTGTATCCTTGACCCGTTTCACAAAAAGTGTCCCTCCAAAACCAGAATGAAGCTTAATAAATTTGTTGTAAGTTATTTTTGTTGGTTGCATTTTAATATTTGGGTGTAGTTCTGTTCAATATAAGGTGTACTATGGGGTCCATTGGGTGTGTAATCTGGTATTAATTTTAGTCTTTCTTATATTTTGCTTTGTTTCCATTTTTAGGGGTATGTGATATCCAGAATGAGGGTATATGCTAACGGAGCACCTCTCAAGAAAGATGATCGTGAAATTGAACCGCCATACATCAACATTTCAGGAAAAAGACAGAGTATAAAATCTTTCTCTCTGAAAATTGTCTTTTCTCTTACTGTCCCCTTTTTATTTGCTAATTTATTTTTGGTTTTCAGCTATGATTATGCTATTTATGTAATAAAATGGCTTGAAATAATCGAGTCTCAAAACATTAAAAAGAGAAAATATAACTGGGACAATTGAACACAGATAATTGTGTTTAAAGCTCCATAACTCTCTATTACTTTACTAAATTAACATAGTTCATTAAACGAATATTCTTTTAAACTGTAGGCAGAGGTGGACCACTTTCGAGTTGAATATGCTTCACATATTCTGTTTTATAAGATGAATCAAGACAGAGATATAGGAATTAGAGAAAGTGAAGCAATAAGATTGTCCAAGCCATCTACAGTGTTATTGAGTCCATAATCAAATAGAATCAAATGATATTGAAAGTGATTAGTTTGAGTGGTGTTTAGTCTTGGAATATTTTAAACATTTTTTTGTAAATTTTGTGGATATTTAATCCAGTCTTATTAAAAATTGCTTTTGCATAAATAAACTGTCTGTACTATATTCAAAAGCTGTCAATTACAGGTTCAAAAAAATGAGGCAAAACAACAACAAACATGCTAATACTCCAATTACTTTAATAATACACCCAAATATAACCGGTATATTGAGTCCTCAAATTTCCATGGAAAAACCAACCAGGATGTATGGGAATTCAGATATTGGAATTGTTAACCTCTTTAAGATTTGATTGTATATGTATTGTAAATTTAAAACAAACAAATATAAACAAGATACTAATTACCAACACAAACAGTAACATCTCAAAAAATATATATATAAAAAAAGAAAATATCAAAAACAAGAGAATGAATAGATACACCCAAAAAATTAATCCTTAAACCCAAATAATGTCACTCTACACCCAAACCCTATACACTGCTGCTGGATCTCTGAACTGATAATTCATAACATGTCCATGATATTGGCTGGAATTCAGTTGCATCACTGATGCGCCATCAAAAAGGTTCAACTGGAGAAAATAAACTCACATATTATCAAAACTATTAACAAAAAAAAAACTCAATTACCCCCTGTGTAAAGAACATCACTTTTACCTAACTTAGAGCTTTCGTTTTCTTTTTCTCTTAAGCATTTGTAATCTGTTTGTTCAATTTTAAACTAGTCTATTTTTGGGATGTCCTCTTGTTCTCACCCTTGGAGGGCTTTGAAGCTCATTAACGGATTCCAAGTTAGCATCTTCATGAGATAACGACCATGTCCCCTTCCTTTTGGCTTTCAGTTCTTCCATCTCAACCACGACGTTATTGTAGGTGCAGTGCAGAATGGCAGTGAGCTTCTCGGATTCTGATGCAAATTCGCATATATTGTGTGAACGAAACACTAATTTGTCAAACCTCTTGCTTCTTGGCGCCAACAGTGGCTCGTCGTGGCTGCTCTTGATGTGTGTGTGTCTCCTATTTATGTTCTTGCTCCATTGTTCCAATATGTATCTCGGTGACATGTTGGTTACTCGTTCAAAGCTTAACACGCTTAGGGTGTGACGGTACAATATCCCTCTTGACTCGAATAATAAGCACTGGCATTTCACTTAGGCTGCTACCGAGTCATACGTAATTGCAAACTTGTTGAATGTTGAGCTGGAAACTTGTTCTCCAACTTCGTATATCGAATAGTCTAAGGTAGAGTTCGTTAATCTTGTGATGCAATTCACCTTCCTTCTGAATTGTGGTTTGGTGCACAAAACTGACTCCACACATTTCGCACAGATAGACCGACAAGTATACCGGGTCGTCCAAGTAATACCTCAGGTGAGTGAAGGTCGATCCCACGGAGATTGTTGGTTTAAGCAAGCAATGGTTACCTTGTAGATCTTAGTTAGGCAGATAGAAATTATAGTTTGTCACGAAAAATGCATAAAACTGAATAAATAAATAAAAAAGTTACAAGATAGATGAGAAATTAATGGTATGAGAACGGTTGAGGCTTCAGAGATGCTTTGTCTTTCTGTATTAACTTTTCTTGCTATCTACTTCAATAACTTTCTGATTCCTTCAATGGCAGCCGTAAGTGATTCACTCATGTCCTCTCATCAAGTTAACCTCCTCCACTGCAGCAATCCACCACGTTGAGATGACTCATGTCCTCTCATTAAGCCACCTCTAGGTTTCTCACTGTAGCAGAAGATGAAGCTCTAAGCAATCCACTCCCCTTCACGATCCTACTCAAGGTGCCACAGACAAGGCAGATCTTTCAGATCAGAAAGTGCTGCTTCTTTGACTCTAGCCTTAATGCCACAGAGGCCTCACTTACCCATGGTCAACGGGATTTTATGTCACGTATCCAAAGTTGTCCAGTTACTCTATTGGAAACCGTAATACAATCTCTAGCTTTGGTTCAATGCTATCCGGGTCAAGACTCGCACGGAACCCATGTAGAACAAGGGTGATTGTCACGGGTCACCCTCAATTCATGAGATGAAGAACGAGGATGCATAAGAGAATAGAATCAGACATATTGAACTAGAAAAGTAATATTATTAATTCGTGAAACTCAGCAGAGCTCCTAACCTTAACCTTAGGAGGTTAATGACTCATAATATTCGAAAATACAAAATGGGGGAGGAAGAAGATTGGTGGAACCCCTAAACAAGGGTGATCTTCTCCTATATATACTAATCTGCTAACTAAGAATTACAGAATTAAGATAAACTAGTCTTGTAGTACGAAATCCACTTCTGGGGCCCACTTGGTGAGTGTTTGGGCTGAGCTTTGAGTGTCTCCATGAGCTAGTACCCCTTAGGGGTGTTGAACGTTGGATAGGGATTCCCTTTTGGGCATTGGATGCCAGCTGCTCCCCTGTGGGCGCTGGACGCCAGGAATGGGGCTGGTGGCTGGGGTTGAACGCCAGTTTTGGGCCTTCATTTACAAAGTAAAGTATAGACTATTATATATTTCTAGAAAGCTCTGAATGTTAGCATTTGATAGCCATTGAGAACACAGTATTTGGACTACTACATCTCTAGAAAAACTCTTTCGAGTGTACGGAGGTCAGATCTTGACAGCATATACAGTCCTTTCTCTGTCTTTGAATCAGACTTTTGCTCAAACTTCTCAATTTTTGCCAGAAAATACCTGAAATCACCATAAAACACACAAACTCAAATTAGAATCCAAAAATGTGATTTTTTCACTAAAACCTATGAAAAAATAATAAAACTTAAACAAAACATAAAGAAAACTATATGAAAATGATGCCAAAAAGCGTATAAAATATCTGCTCATCAAAAATACCAAACTTAAACTATTGCTTGTCCCCAAGAAACCAAAAACAAAGTAGGATAAAAAGAAGAGGAGGATACAATAAATCTCAAAGTTCTCAATGAAGCCCGGTTTCAATTAGATGAGCGGAACTAATAGCTTTTTGCTTCTAAATAGTTTTGGCATCTCACTTTCCATTGAAGTTCAGAATTATTGGCATCCTTAGGAACTTAGATTCTAGATGATACTATTGATTCTCCTAGTTTAGTTCTTTTTTATTCTTGAACACAGCTTCTTTAGAGTCTTGACCGTGACGCTAAGCACTTTGTTTTCCAATATTACCACCGGATACATAAATGCCACAGACACTTAACTGGGTGAACCCTTTCGGATTATGATTCAGCTTTGCTAGAAACCCCAGCCAGTGGTGTCCAGAGCTCTTCAGCACACTCTTTGCTTTGGATCACAACTTTAACTGCTCAGTCTCAGGTTTTTCACTTGACACCTGATATGTGAGTATCTTTCTTGTCTTTTCCTAGTGAATTTACATTTGAATTAATAAGTTTAATCAAGATTTAATATGTTTTAGCCAATATGAATGCTACTTTGAGTTGTGTACAATTCTATTAATTTTATGTAGCATTTTGGACGAATTTGACAGAGTTGGAGACAAAGAGGAAGAGGGGAGAAACTATTTGCTCGTTACTTGAAGCCAAACTTGAGAATACTCAAGTTTGGTGCCAACCAAGAAAGAATGAAGAATGCAAGGCTGCTCACCCCATGCCAAACTTGAGAAAGCTCAAGTTTGGCGCCACCAAGGTTTCTCCAAGGAAGGCAATTCGGACAACTCCACACCAAACTTGAAGAAGTTCAAGTTTGGTGTCACAACAAGAAGCTCCAAGGAACACACGCTGCCATCTCCACGCCAAACTTGAGATTACTCAAGTTTGGCGCCAACTCAAAGATCCCAAGGAAAGCTTGCGTGCAACCTGACACCAAACTTGAGTTCACTCAAGTTTGGTGCCACAAGCGAAGAAGCAAGGGGAACTCTCTGCCCACTCCACGCCAACCTTGGATTCTTCCAAGTTTGGCGCCAACCCTTAGTGCAATAGTGGTCCTCATTCGTCCAAAGGGCTTTTGCGAATCAATTAGAAATTTTGATTTAAACTTTTATTTTATTTATAATTAGAAAAAGATATTATTTAGTTTTAGGAAATTTATTTTACCTTAATTAGGATTTGATACAAAAGGGAAAAGAATCAGCCCTTCGGGCTCTTCTCTTCTCTTCTTCCTCATTCCGCAATTTACAGATTTTCAGAATCCTAGTTTTTGTCTCTGAATCATGAGCAACTAAACCTCCACTGTTAAGGTTAGGAGCTCTATCTATTGTATGGATTGATACTATTATTTTTCTATTTTAATTCATGTACTGATTTCTATTTCAAGAATTATTTTTGTTCTTTATCTAATGAATTTGGGTGGAATGGAAGTATGACCCTTGTTCTAATTGAGTTCTTGTATAACTTGGAAAAGCTCTTTTCTTGAGAAACAGCTTGAAAATAATTTCTCCTAAATTTTTAATTATGTGGACTTAACAGGATACCTGACATATAATCCTCTTATATTTGGGTAATTAGGGTTTTTGTGGCGTATAAACTAGAATTGAACTTCACCCTCTAATTGGAATTAAGTGACCAAGGAATTGGCGGTTGATGAAGGTTAGAGGAGACTAAAAAGGTCTAAGGAATTAGGGTTTAGTCACATATAATTTGCCATGAATAGAATCTTGCATGATTAAAGTAGTTAATAAGAAAAGTCAATCCAGAAGATAGATATCTCTGAAGCCTTAACTGTTTTCTCCATATTATTCACACCAATTTACTGCTTGCTTTCTGATATTCTGAATTTACTGTTAATGCTTTTGAACTCTCAAAACACCATTTTATTTTTATCTGACTAAGCCAATCACTCAATCATTGTTACTTGATCCATCAATCCTCGCGTGGGATCAACCCTCACTCACCTGAGGTATTACTTGATACGACCCGGTGCACTTGCCGGTTAGTTTGTGGATTGTAAATTCCGCACCAAGTTTTTGGCACCGTTGCCGGGGATTGACTGTGATTGACAACCATTAGTTGTTTGATTACTTAGATTAGGAATTTTAGCTTTAAATTTATTTAATTTTTGCACCTTATTTTCGAATTTTTCTAGCTTTATTTTTCCTTAATTTCTGAAATTAAGTTTGGTGTTACCTAATTAATTTTATTTTAATTTTTTGTTTAATTTTCCTTAAAAATTTTGAAATTTTTAGCTTGCTTTCTGATCATTATTTTCAAAAATTTTAGCACTAAATAGTAAGTATTTTTAATTTATTATTTTATACAGGTTACCTCACTGGAAATTCTCTACACTCTGACGTAGAGAGTCCCATCTTTTCTTGTCTGCTATCTGTTTATGAACAGGAACAGGGATAAGGAACCTCTTATAGACTTTGATCCTGAACCTGAAAGGACTTTGAGGTGGCGTTTGTAACAAGCTAGACTATACAAAGCTAGTGATGCTCTTGAAAGGGAAGCTACAAAGTCCACTATGGATCACAATCGTGATGTGAATGCCAATATGGCAAATCTGAATGAGAATGAGCAGCCTAGAAGAGTGTTTGGCTCTTACACTGCTCCCAATGCAGATCTTTATGGAAAAAGTATTGTGGTGCCTCCTATAGCTGCAAACAATTTTGAATTGAAGCCTCAACTTGTCACTCTTGTGCAACAAAATTGTCAGTACCATGGACTTCCTCATGAAGACCCAAATCAATTTATCTCTCTGATTTCCTGCAGATTTGTGATACTATGAAGACCAATAGAATGAATCCTGAGGTGTACAAACTCATGCTCTTCCCATTTGCTGTGAGAGATAGAGCAAAGCTGTGGTTAGACTCTCAACCCAAGGAGAGTTTGGATACTTGGGACAAGGTGGTCATTTCTGACTAGATTTTCCCACCACAAAAGCTGACTAAGCTAAGGGTGGAGGTTCAGACTTTCAGAGAAAAAGATGGTGAGACCCTTTATGAAGTTTGGGAGAGATTCAAGCTACTGACTAGGAAAAGCCCTCCGGATATGTTCTCTAAGTGGACTCAGCTAGATATCTTTTATGAGGGCTTAGGTAAAATGTCCAAGATGTGTTTAGATAATTCTGCAGGTGGTTTATTGCACATGAAGAAGACACCAGAGGAGACTGCTGAGCTTATTGAGTTGGTTGCTAACAACCAATATTTATACACATCTAACAGGAATCTTGTGAACTCTGGAACTCCTTAGAAGAAAAGTGTTATGAAGGTGGAAGCTTTTGATACTCATCTTGCTCAGAACAAAATTTTGTCTCAGCAAATGAATTTAATTACTCAACAATTGAGTGGGATGCAGGTTTCAGCTGTCAACACTCAGAATGCACCTCAAGAGGTCCCTTATGACATGACAGGTAACTCTATCCAAAATGAGAATCATGATTATGCTCAATCTTCTTCTGAACAGGTCAATCACATGAGGAGTGCTCCTAGAAACCCCAATAATAATTCATACTCTGAGACCTATAATCATGGGTGGAAAAATTACCCAAATTTTGGGTGGAGAGATCAACCTCAGAGACCACAGAATTTTCACAACAATTCTCAAGGCGGTTTCCAACAGAATAAGCATAATAACTGCCAATTTCAATCTTATCAACAACAACCATCTCAGCAGGCAACTTCTCAGCCCCAAACGAACACTAACTGGGAGACAGTGATGAATAATTTTATGCAGGAAACTAGAGCTTCCATTAGAAACTTAGAGGTACAAATGGGCCAATTAAGCAAGAAAATACCTGAGAGGTCTCCAAGTACATTTCCTGGTGATACAGTGGTGAACCCAAGAGAAGATTGCAAGGCTATTCAATTGAGAAGTGGTAAAGTAGCTGGTTCTGAGATCAAGGTCAATGAGGAGCTAGTTGAAAAAGAAGCTCCAGAGGAGAAGAAGGAAGAAGTGGAGCACGCCCCTCCAAAACGTGCAGACAACCTATTCCCAGACTCTCTTGACACTCATGCTACATTGCCAAAGGCTCCTGAATACAAGCCTAAAATGCCATACCACCAAAGGCTTCAGAAGGCTTCCAAGGACAAGCAATTTTCTAGATATTTAGAAGTCTTCAAGAAGCTACAGATCAACATTCTTTTTGCAGAGGCTCTTGAGCAAATGCCTCTCTATGCTAAATTCATGAAAGAATTGTTGACTAACAAGAGGAATTGGAAGGAACAAGAGACAGTGGTGCTTACTAAGGAATGTAGTGCTATTATTCAACATAACCTTTCTGAGAAGATGTAGGATCCAGGGAGCTTTGTAATTCTTTGCACCATTGGAGATGTCACCATTCAGAGAGCTTTATGTGATCTTGGAGCTAGCATCAATTTCATGCCACTTTCAGTCATGAAAAAGCTCCAAATTGAGGAGGTAAAACCCACTTGTATTTCTCTTCAAATTGCTGATCTTTCAATTAAATTTCCTATGGGTGTTGTTGAATATCTACTTGTGAAAGTAGGACCATTTATTTTTCCTGCGAATTAACCCCTGAGGGTCAATGAAGAACAAGTGGTCCTAAATGTATTTGAAGCCCTCAAACACCCTAATGATTCTGAAGGGTGCATGAGAGTTGATGTTGTTGAACCACTTGTTCAAGAGGTACTGGAAGCCGAGGTACTTGATGATATTCTGGACCCTCTTTCTGAATATGAATTAGTTTAAATTGATGATTCACCACCCCAGAAAGAGTTGGTGAACACACCTAAAGCAGAGAAGGAGGTTCCTATGCTTGAGCTAAAACCTTTGCCTCCTTCCCTGAAATATATGTTCTTGGGTAAAAATGATTCATATCCAATTATTATCAGTTCCTCCTTGAATCCTGGAGAGGAAGAGGCGCTTATTACAGTGCTCAGGAGCCACAAAATAGCTCTTGGGTGGACCATTGGTGATTTAAAGGGGATTGGTCCCACCAAGTGTATGCACAAGATCCTTCTTGAAGAAGATGTTAAACCGGTTGTGCAACTACAAAGGAGACTCAATCCAACCATGAAAGAGGTGGTCCAAAAAGAGGTAATGAAACTATGGGAAGCCGGCATTATATACCCTATTTCTGACAGCCCTTGGGTAAGTCCTGTACAGGTAGTTTCCAAGAAATGAGGGATGACAGTGATCAATAATAAAAAGAATGAGCTCATTCCTATGAGGACAGTCACAGGATGGAGAATGTGCATAGACTACAGGAGGCTCAACACTGCTACAAGGAAGGATCACTTCCACTTGCCTTTCATTGATTAGATGCTTGAGAGGTTAGCTGGTCATGCTTTTTATTATTTTCTAGATGGATATTCTGGATATAATCAAATTACAGTAGACCCTCAAGATCAAGAGAAGACATCATTCACATGCCCTTTTGAAGTTTTTTCTTATAGGAGAATGCCATTTGGACTTTGTAATGCTTCAGCAACTTTTCAGAGGTGTATGCTTTCAATTTTTTCTGATATGGTTAAAAAGTTCATTGAGGTATTCATGGATGATTTTTCTATCTTTGATAATACTTTTGAATCCTGCCTTAAGCATTTATCTCTGGTCTTGAAATGGTGTCAAGAATCAAACCTTGTTTTAAATTGGAAAAAATGTCATTTTATGGTTACAGAAGGTATTGTTCTTGGACAGCGGATTTCAAGCAAGGGAGTTGAGGTTGATAGAGCCAAGGTGGAGGTAATTGAAAAATTACTACCACCATCTAATGTTAAGGCAGTCAGGAGTTTCTTGGGTCATGCAGGATTTTATAGAATATTTATAAAGGATTTTTTAAAAATTGCTAAACCATTGAGCAACCTCTTAGTTGCTGATGTTCCTTTTGTATTTGATGCTGAATGTCTGCATGTTTTTGAAACTCTGAAAGCAAACCTTTCCTCTGCTCCCATTATAGCTCCCTGTTCATACCCTGGGTCGAGCTGTCCGACCTGGGATGTTTAGTGGTGCACGAAATTGTGATCTCAACGGCGCCAACAACTTGGTACGCACGATTGTAATCTCAATTCTTTTTCACAACTCCGCACAACTAACCAGCAAGTGCACTGGGTCATCCAAGTAATAAACCTTACGTAAGTAAGGGTCGATCCCACGGAGATTGTCGGCTTCAAGCAAGCTATGGTCATCTTGTAAATCTCAGTCAGACAGATTCAAATGGTTATGAGGTTTTGGTAATTAAAAGATAAATAGAATATAAAATAAGATAGAGATACTTATGTAGTTCATTCGTGAGAATTTCAGATAAGCATATGGAGATGCTTTGTTCCTTCTGAATCTCTGTTTTCCTATTGCCTTCATTCAATCATTCATACTCCTTTCCATGGCAAGCTATATGTTGGGGGATCACCATTGTCAATGGCTACTGTCCGTCCTCTCAGTGAAAATGGTCCATCTACGCTGTCACTGCAGGGCTAATCAGCTGTTGGTTCTCGATCATGTTGGAATAGGATCCATTGATCCTTTTGTGTCTGTCACTACGCCCAACACTCGCGAGTTTGAAGCTCGTCACAGTCACCCCATCCCAGATCCTACTCGGAATACCACAGACAAGGTTTAGACTTTTCGGATCTCAAGAATGCTACCAATTGATTCTAGCTTATACCACGAAGACTCCGATCTTTCAGAATGGAGGCTAAGAGATACACACTCAAGCTATTGCAGATAGAACGGAAGTGGTTGTCAGGCACACATTCATAGGTGAGAATGATGATGAGTGTCACGGATCATCACATTCATCAGGTTGAAGTACGAGTGAATATCTTGGAACAAGAATAAGCTTGAATTGAATAGAAAAATAATAGTAATTTGCATTAATTCATGAGGAACAGCAGAGCTCCACACCTTAATCTATGGTGTGTAGAAACTCTACCATTGAAAATACATAAGTGATGAAGGTTCAGGCATGGCCGAATGGCCAGCCCCCTAAACGTGATCTCA
>NC_029791.2:45928084-45933940 GCF_000816755.2 Arachis ipaensis | reverse complement strand
GGACCTGTGGAGATTAACCCCTGAGATCGTTTCGACTCAGTGTTAGACTTTTCCAAGTGGGTCAATACACAGACACCGTAAATACATAGGTCACCATTATGACCTTTTATTTCACGAATCCCGGTGCCGGTTCTGAATATTTCATCGACACAAGTTCTTAGTTGTATGACTTGATCCTCTTACTTATTGTGATAGACTTAAGACTCAAGGATATCTACGGTTAACTATTTGGGGTTAAAGCACTAAATAGAACACGAATAAAACCCCCTAAAATGGTGGAAAAAGGTGTAAATGAGTCACTTTATCGTACCAAAACATTAAGAGAGAACTTAAAACGAATTCACATTTTTATACGAAAAATCCGGAATTTAACCATTTAAAATTAGGCGAAATTAAGGTAAGCTACGGAACTATACACACACCTCACTAAAGTCCAAATATTCCGTTCATAACCTACCTTCTTTACTCATCTTTTCGTACGTTTCCCCTCTTACGTACTTCTTTGTTTCTAACCCTTACGGAGTTTCCTGCGCGTGCGCGTGTTCCGCGCGTGCACGTTTTCACCAGAGCGGATATCTGCGGCTGCGCATGTACGGCGCAGGCACGCCTACCTCTTAAACGATTAGCTGCGCGTGCGCGTGTGCTGGGTGAATTTCCGTTTTACGACCCCCGTTAAAGACTCGACGGGTCCGAGTTTAGGTTGAACAAAGACTCACATAAAGTACGTCTTAACTTCAGGTTCGTTGCCCCTCGTTAATCAAATCGGTTGTACTCGGAAATCAATCAAAAGATCTCTCTCTTCGAGGGAGAAGAGAGATCTTAATCCAATCCTAATCCAATATAATAGAATCTAAGTACAAATTAATGAACTAGAGTAGAACAAAGAAAATATTAAAGAGTAAAGCTGTAGAACTAGGAGAACAAACACTACCATTAAAGAGTAAAACGAGAGAAAACACTACTACTTGAGTACAATCTAAACCAAATGTAAATTACGTTAAACTACAACTACAAAGAAATTAAGTACTTAACTCAACACTAGAGTGAAAAGAACGTTAATCATCACCATCTAAAATAATAAGAACGTTAAATACTACAAATAAAAATAACGTGAGATACACAAACTACTTTACAAGAGGAATCAAAAACTCATCAAAACAGTTGAGAACCGGATTCGGTTCCCTTAACCTGTTTGATCTCAGTAACCCATATTACCTAAACCACTAAACTCTTGGGTACCACTAGTTAAACTGCGGGTAACTGCGATTGGGTGATGATTCAATTAATCATCCATCCAATCCTGAATTCCCACCTATACTAGTTCGGATAAACTGTATGAAGTTCGAATCCTCATTTACAATGCATGAATTTCGAAAACCCTTCATCTTAATTACCCAACCGGAGAGTATTAATAGTTATAAGCCAAACAACTGTTCCTACCCCTAGAGTTAATGGATTCAGAATCGGTTCTCAACAAATAGAACGAAAGAAATGAATGAACAAATTAAATGAAAGAACGGTAGAGTACTTGGTTTTGGGGGAATGGGGAAATATCGGTTATTAATTCGTAATGTAACAAAGGATCCCTCTGCTGGGCCTCAGATTTATGAAGCCAATTAAAAATAACCCCAAACAATGTACACTGTTTTGTTTTTTAAATCAAACTACACTCTTAACAAACAACCAAACCCCGATATGAACGTTGCATTTATAAAACACTTTAAGGAATGGCTGTTATTAAAAACACAGTGGTTAGTAAGACTTGAAGTTTCCTATTTCACTCTACGGTTTTAACAAGTCTCCGTTTTTCGATGATCAGGGTGAGTAGATTAATCTCGATTCAAAATGACTATAAAACCTTAAATATCATATAAGAGAAGTTCTTAAGCACACTCTTTTTGCTTTGGATCACGACTTTAACCGCTCAGTCTCAAGCTTTTCACTTGACACCTTTACGCCACAAGCATATGGTTAGGGACAGCTTGGTTTAGCCGTTTAGGCCAGGATTTTATTCCTTTGGGCCCTCCTATCCACTGATGCTCAAAGCCTTGGATCCTTTTTACCCTTGCCTTTTGGTTTAAAGGGTTACTGGCTTTTTGCTCTTGCCTTTTGGTTTAAAGAGCTTTTGGCTTTTTCTGCTTGCTTTTTCTTTTTCTTTCTTTTTTTTTTCTTTTTTTTTTCGCAAGCCTTGTTCTTCACTACTTTTTCTTGCTTCAAGAATCAATTTTATGATTTTTCAGATTATCAATAATATTTCTCCTTTTTCATTATTCTTTCAAGAGCCAACAAATTTAACATTCATAAACATCAATATCAAAAATATGCATTGTTCAATCATTCATTCAGAAAATAAAAAGTATTGCCACCACATCAAAATAATTAAACTAATCTCAAGGATGAATTTGAAATTCATGTACTTCTTGTTGTTTTGCTTTTAGAACATTTTTCATTTAAGAAAGGTGATGGATTCATAGGACATTCATAGCTTTAAGGCATAGACACTAGACACTAATGATCATGTAATGAAGACACAAACATAAACAAACATAAAGCATAGAAAACAAAAACAGAAAAAAATAAATAGACAAGGAGATTAAGGAACGGGTCCACCTTAGTGAGGGTGGCGTCTTCTTCCTCTTGAAGAACCAATGGTGCTCTTGAGCTCCTTTATGTCTCTTCCTTGCCTTCGTTGCTCCTCTCTCATGGCCCATTGGTCTTTTCTAATTTCATGGAGGAGGATAGAATGCTCTTGGTGCTCCACCCTTAGTTGTCCCATGTTGGAACTTAATCCTCCTAGGGAGGTGTTGATTTGCTCCCAATAGTTTTGTGGAGGAAAGTGCATCCCTTGAGGCATCTCAGGGATTTCATGATGAGGAACTTCCTCATGCTCTTGTTGAGGTCCATGAGTGGGCTCTCTTGTTTGCTCTATCCTTTTCTTAGTGATGGGCTTTTGAGATGAATCTTTCCATCTTCCATGACTCGGAGGTGGAAGCAATTGTCTTCCTTTTCCTCTTTCTAGAGGTTTCTCCGGCCTTTGGTGCCATTAGTGGTTATGGAAAAACAAAAAAGCAATGCTTTTTCCACACCAAACTTAAAATGTTTGCTCGTCCTCGAGCAAAAGAAGGAAGAAAGGAGGAGAAGAAGAAGAAATGGAGGAGATGGAGGTGTGTGGTGGGTTCGGCCAAGGGTGGGGGAAGTGTGTATGAAAAGGTGTGAAGAGGAGAGAAGAAGAAGTGAAGTAGGTGGGGATCCTGTGGGGTTCACAGATCCTGAGGGGTCAAGGACTTATCATCCCTGCTCCATTTAGGTGTGTAAACACCCTTAGAGTGCAATCCTGGCGTTTAACGCCAGACTGCTGCTTGTTTCTGGCGTTAAACGCCAGCTTTTCTCCCTTTCTTGGCGTTAAACGCCAACTTGATGCTCTGTTCTGGCATTAAACACCAGTCTGGTGCCTGTTTCTAGCGTTTAACGCCAGCTTGATACTTCTTTCTGGCGTTAAACGCCAGTCTGATGCTTCTTACTGGTGTTTAAACGTTAGTAAGCTTATCCTCCAGGGTGTGCTATTTTTAATGCTGTTTTTCATTCTGTTTTTTATTTTTTAGTTGTTTTTGTGACTTCACATGATCATCAACCTAAAGAAAACATAAGATAACAATGGAAAATAATTAGATATAATTAAATAACATTGGGTTGCCTCCCAATAAGCGCTTCTTTAATGTCAATAGCTTGACAGTAAGCTCTCATGGAGCCTCACATATAATCAGGGCAGGGTTGAGGCCTCTGGTATGCAAAATTGTTACTCAGGTTGTGAATTATTGTTCGAAATTGATTCCCTGGCGATGGCACCAAAAACGGATGCACAGAACCATGGTCTAAACATATCTTCACAACTTCGCATAACTAACCAGCAAGTGCACTGGGTCGTCCAAGTAATACCTTACGTGAGTAAGGGTCAAATCCCACGGAGATTGTTGGTATGAAGCAAGCTATGGTCACCTTGTAAATCTCAGTCAGGCGGATATAAAATGGTTATGGAGTTTTCGAAATTAATAATAAAATAAGGATAGAAGTACTTATGTAGATCATTGGTGAGAATTTCAGATAAGCGCATAGAGATGCTTTCGACAAGGTTTAGACTTTCCGGATTCTCTTGAATGCCGCCATCATTCTAGCTTACACCACGAAGATTCTGATTAAGATATCTAAGAGATACTCATTCAATCTAATGTAGAACGGAAGTGGTTGTCAGGCACGCGTTCATAGGGAATGATGATGATTGTCACATTCATCACATTCAGGTTGAAGTGCGAATGAATATCTTAGAAGCGGAATAAGTTGAATTGAATAGAAAACAGTAGTACATTGCATTAATCTTTGAGGAACAGCAGAGCTCCACACCTTAATCTATGGAGTGCAGAAACTCTACCGTTGAAGATACATAAGTGAAAGGTCCAGGCATGGCCGAGAGACCAGCCCCCAAAACGTGATCACAGGATCAGAATACAATCCAGGATGTCTAATACAATAGTAAAAAGTCCTATTTATAATAAACTAGCTACTAGGGTTTACAGAAGTAAGTAATTGATGCATAAATCCACTTCCGGGGCCCACTTGGTGTGTGCTTGGGCTGAGCTTGAGTGTTACACGTCTAGAGGTCATTCCTGGAGTTGAACGCCAGTTTTGGTGCCAGTTTGGGCGTTGAACTCCACTTTGCAACTTGTTTCTGGCGCTGGACGCCAAAATTGGGCAGAGAGCTGGCATTGAACGCCGGTTTGTGTCATCTAAACTTGGGCAAAGTATGGACTATTATATATTTCTGGAAAGCCCTGGATGTCTACTTTCCAACGCAATTAAAAGCGCGCCATTTTGAGTTCTGTAGCTCTAGAAAATCCATTTTGAGTGCAGGGAGGTCAGAATCCAACAGCATCAGCAGTCCTTCTTCAACCTCTGAATCTGATTTTTGCTCAAGTCCCTAAATTTTAGCCAGAAAATACTTGAAATCATAGAAAAACACACAAACTCATAGTAAAGTCTAGAAATGTGAATTTTAACATAAAAACTAATGAAAACATCCCTAAAAGTAACTAGATTCTACTAAAAACATACTAAAAACAATGCCAAAAAGCGTATAAATTATCTGCTCATCACAACACCAAACTTAAATTGTTGCTTGTCCCCAAGCAACTGAAAATCAAATAGGATAAAAAGAAGAGAATATACTATAAATTCCAAACTATCAATGAAGCATGGCTTCAATCATATGAGTGGGACTTGTAGCTTTTTGCCTCTTGAATAGTTTTGGCATCTCACTTTATCCATTGAGGTTCAGAACCACAGGATACATAAATGCCACAGACACATAATTGGGTGAACCTTTTCAGATTGTGACTCAGCTTTGCTAAAGTCCCCAATTAGAGGTGTCCAGGGTTCTTAAGCACACTCTTTTTTTTTTTGGACCTTGACTTTAACCGCTCAGTCTCAAGTTTTCACTTGACACCTACACGCCACAAGCACATGGTTAGGGACAGCTTGGTTTAGCCGCTTAGACCAGGATTTTATTCCTTTAGGCCCTCCTATCCACTGATGCTCAAAGCCTTGGGATCATTTTTATTTGCCCTTGCCTTTTGGTTTTAAGGGTTATTGGCTTTTTCTGCTTGCTTTTTCTTTCTATTTTTTTTTTCGCCTATTTTTTTTCTGCAAGCTTTGTTCTTTGCTGCTTTTTATTGCTTCAAGAATCATTTTTATGATTTTTTAGATTATCAAATAACATGTCTCCTAGTCATCATTCTTTCAAGAGCCAACATATTTAACATTCATGAACAACAACTTCAAAAAACATATGCACTGTTCAAGCAT
>NC_029791.2:45926478-45926648 GCF_000816755.2 Arachis ipaensis | reverse complement strand
AGGGCGTTCATCTCCTTGCATCATGGGCAAGTTAAACGCCAACCTCACATTTTCCGGACTAAAATCCAAGTATTTCCCCCAAACCATTGTAACATAGTTCTTTGGATCCAGGTTCTTACTTTGATCATGGTTCTTGGTGATCCATGCATTGGCATAGAACTCTTGAACCA
>NC_029791.2:45923947-45926177 GCF_000816755.2 Arachis ipaensis | reverse complement strand
TTCTTGTTCTTTTGAATTAAAACATTTTTCATTTAAGAGAGGTGATGGATTCATAGGACATTCATAACTTTAAGACATAGTTACTAACTACTAATGATCATGTAATGAAGACACAAACATAGATAAGCACTTAACATAGAGAAAACGAAAAACAGAAGAAATAAGAACAAGGAATGAATCCACCTTAGTGATGGTGGCATTTCCTTCTTTGAGAACCAATGATGTCCTTGAGCTCTTCTATGTCTCTTCCTTGTCTTTGTTGCTCCTCCCTCATTGCTTTTTGATCTTCTCTTATTTCATGAAGGATGATGGAGTGCTCTTGATGTTCCACCCTTAATTGTCCCATGTTGGAACTTAATTCTCCTAGGGAGGTATTGATTTGCTCCCAATAGTTTTGTGGAGGAAAATGCATCCCCTGAGGTATCTCAGGGATCTCTTGATTTGCAGCCACATGTTCTACCACTGAGCTATAGACCTTTGAGATGAATCTTTCCATCTCCCATGACTCGTAGGTGGAAGCCTTTGTCTTTCCTTCCCTTTTTCTAGAGGTTTCTCCGGTCTTAGGTGCCATCAATGGTAATGGAAAAACAAAATGCTTATGCTTTTACCACACCAAACTTAGAATGTTGCTCAACCTCGAGCAAAAGAAGAGAGAATAGAAGAAGAAGAAGATATAGAGGAGATGGAGGGATGTGTGTATGGATGTGAGTGGTGAATGGAAAGCAGAAGGGATGATCATGAATGGAGAGAGAGAGAGAGGGTGAGGTGGGTGGGGATCCTGTGGGATCTACAGATCCTGAGATGATCCTGTGGGGTCCACAGATCCTGAGATGATCATGTGGGGTCCACAGATCCTAAGGTGTTCAAGGATTTACAATCTTGCACCAAATTAGGCATGTAAAATGCCCTTGCACACAACTCTGGGCGTTCAGCGCTAGGTTGGTGCCCATTTTGGGCGTTCAACGCCCATTTGTTGCCCATTTCTGACGTTGAACGCCAAAACCATGCTTGTTCTGGGCGTTCAGCGCCAGCTCTTCTCCAGGGTGCAATTCTGGCGTTCAACGCCCAGATGCTACCCATTTTGGGTGTTCAGCGCCCAGATACTGCCCATTTTGGGCGTTCAGCGCCAGAACCATGCTCTGTTCTGGCGTTGAACGCCAGACAGGTGCTTCCTCCAAGGTGTGATTTTTCTTCTGCTGTTTTTGATTCCATTTCTAAATTTTTTGTTTATTTTGTGACTCCACATGATCATGAACCTAAGAAAACATGAAAAACAAAAATAAAATTAGATAAATAAACATTGGGTTGCCTCCCAACAAGCGCTTCTTTAATGTCAATAGCTTGACAGTGGGCTCTCATGGAGCCTCACAAATGTGCAGAGCTTTGTTGAGACCTCCCAACACCAAACTTAGAGTTTGGATATGGGGGTTTGACACCAAACTTAGAGTATGGTTGTGGCCTCCCAACACCAAACTTAAAGTTTGACTGTGGGGGCTTTAGTTGACTCTGCTTTGAGAGAAGCTTTTTCTGCTTCCTCTCCATGGATGCAGAGAGAGATCCTTGAGTTGTAAACTCAAGGTTGTCCTTATTTAATTGAAGGATCAATTCTCCTCTGTCCACATCAATCACAGCTCTTGCTGTGGCTAGGAAAGGCCTTCCTAGGATGATGGATTCATCCTCTTCCTTTCCAGTATCTAGGACTATCAAATCAGTAGGGATGTAAAGGCCTTCAACCTTTACTAACACGTCCTCTACTTGTCCATAAGCCTGTTTTCTTGAATTATCTGCCATCTCTAATGAGATTTTAGCAGCTTGCACCCCATAGATTCCCAGTTTCTCTATTACAGAGAGGGGCATGAGGTTTATCCCTGAACCAAGCTCACACAGAGCCTTAAAGATCATGGTGCCTATGGTACAAGGTATTATGAACTTTCCAAGATCCTGTTTCTTCTGAGGTAATGTCAGTTGATCCAGATCACTTAGTTCATTGGTGAACAAGGGAGGTTCATCTTCCCAAGTCTCAATACCAAATAATTTGGCATTCAGCTTCATGATTGCACCAAGAAACTTGGCAGTTTGCTCTTCAGTAACATCCTCATTCTCCTCAGAAGAGGAATACTCATCAGAGCTCATGAATGGCATAAGGAGGTTCAATGGAATCTCTATGGTCTCTAGATGAGTCTCAGATTCCTTTGGTTCCTCAGAGGGAAACTCCTTATTGATCACTGGA
>NC_029791.2:45921675-45922546 GCF_000816755.2 Arachis ipaensis | reverse complement strand
GGAGTGGATGGTGGAAAAGGCTTGCTATTGCTAAACCTGTTAAAGCCTTGTTGAGGCTTTTGATCCTTCCATGAGAAATTTGGATGATTTCTCTATGATGGATTATAGGTGTTTCCATAAGGTTCACCCATGTAATTTACCTCTACTATTGCAGGGTTCTCAGGATCATAAGCTTCTTCTTCAGAAGATGCCTCTTGAGTACTGTTGGATGCAGCTTGCATTCCATTCAGACTCTGAGAAATCATATTGACTTGCTGAGTCAATATTTTATTTTGAGTCAATATGGCATTCAGAGTATCAATTTCAAGAACTCCCTTCTTCATAGGCGTCTCAGTACTCACAGGGTTCCTCTCAGAAGTGTACATGAACTGGTTATTAGCAACCATGTCAATGAGTTCTTGAGCTTCTGCAGGCGTTTTCTTTAGGTGAATGGATCCACCTGCAGAAGTATCCAATGACATCTTTGATAGCTCAGATAAACCGTCATAGAATATATCCAGGATGGTCCATTCTGAAAGCATGTCAGAAGGACACTTTTTGGTCAGCTGCTTGTATCTTTCCCAAGCTTCATAGAGGGATTCACCTTCTTTCTGTCTGAAGGTTTGAACATCCGTTCTAAGCTTGCTCAGCTTTTGAGGAGGAAAGTACTTGGCTAAGAAAGTCGTGACTAGCTTATCCCAAGAGTTCAGGCTGTCTTTGGGTTGAGAGTCCAACCATATTCTAGCTCTGTCTCTTACAGCAAAAGGGAAAAGTATGAGCCTGTAGACTTCAGGATCAACTCCATTAGTCTTAACAGTATCACAGATATGCAAGAATTCAGTTAAGAACTGAAAAGAATCTTCAGATGGAAGTCCATGAAACTTGCAGTTCT
>NC_029791.2:45869551-45920517 GCF_000816755.2 Arachis ipaensis | reverse complement strand
GCTGTCTTTGGGTTGAGAGTCCAACCATATTCTAGCTCTGTCTCTTACAGCAAAAGGGAAAAGTATGAGCTTGTAGACTTCAGGATCTACTCCATTAGTCTTAACAGTATCATAGATCTGCAAGAATTCAGTTAGGAACTGAAAAGGATCTTCAGATGGAAGTCCATGAAACTTGCAGTTCTGCTGCATCAGAGAAACTAGCTGAGGTTTCAGCTCAAAATTGTTTGCTCCAATGGTAGGAATGGAGATGCTTCTTCCATGTAAATTGGAATTAGGTGTAGTAAAGTCACCAAGCATTCTCCTTGCATTATTGTTGTTGGGTTCGGCTGCCATCTCCTTTACTTGTTCGAAATTTTCAATAAGGTTGTCTCTGGATTGTTGTAATTTAACTTCTCTTAGTTTCCTCTTCAAAGTCCTTTCAGGTTCTGGATCAGCTTCAACAAGAATGCCTTTTTCTTTGTCCCTGCTCATAAGAAAGAGAAGAGAAAAAGAAAAGAAGAGGAATCCTCTATGTCACAGTAAAGAGGTTCCTTATTGTTAGTAGAAGAAGAGAAGAAGAAAAAATTCGAACACAGATAGAGGAGGGGGTTCGAATTTGGTGAGTGATGTGAGGAAGAGATTTTAGTAGATGAATAAATAAATAGAATAAGATGAGAGAGGGAGAGGATTTTCGAAAATAATTTTTGAAAAAGAGTTAGTGATTTTCAAAAATAGTTTTTGAAAAAGGTTAGTAATTTTTCGAAAAATTAGAAATCAAGAATTAAAATAATTAGTTAATTAAAAAGAAATTTTGAAAAAGAGGGAAGATATTTTCGAAAATTAGAGAGAGAGAGAGTTAGTTAGGTAGTTTTGAAAAAGGTAAGAAACAAACAAAAAGTTAGTCAGTTAGTTGAAACAAATTTTGAAAATCAATTTTGAAAAGATAAGAAGATAAGAAGTTAGAAAAGATATTTTGAAATCAAATTTTTGAAAAAGATAAGATAAGAAGATATTTTTGAAAAGATATGATTGAAATTAGTTTTTGAAAAAGATTTGATTTTTTAAAATCTCAATTAATGACTTGATTCACAAGAAATCACAAGATATGATTCTAGAACTTAAAGTTTGAATCTTTCTTAACAAGTAAGTAACAAACTTGAAATTTTTGAATCAAAACATTAATTGATGATGTTATTTTCGAAAATATGATGTAAAATTAAGAAAAAGATTTTTGAAAAATATTTTTGAAATTTTCGAAAATAACTAAAAAAAATTGAAAAAAGATTTGATTTTTGAAAAAGATTTTGAAAAAGATAAGATTTTTTTAAATTGAAAATTCGATTTGACTCATAAAAACAACTAGATTTTAAAATTTTTTGAAAAAGTCAAATCTAATTTTCGAAATTTTAAGAGAGAAAAAAGGGAAAGATATTTTTTTGATTTTTGAATTTTTATGTTGAGAGAGAAAAACAAGAAAAATGATGCAATGCATGAAAGTTATGGATCAAAACAATGAATGCATGCAAGAATGCTATGAATGTCAAGATGAACACCAAGAACACTATGAAGATCATGATGAACATCAAGAACATATTTTTGAAAAAAAAAAATTTTTTATGCAAGAAAAACATGCAAGACACCAAACTTAGAAATCTTTGATGCTTAGACTCTATGGATGCAAGAATGCATATGAAAAACACCATACAACACAAAACAAGAAAACATCAAGATCAAACAAGAAGACTTACCAAGAACAACTTGAAGATCATGAAGAACACTATGAATGCATGAATTTTCAAAAAATGCAAGATGCACATGCAATTGACACCAAACTTATAACATGACTCAAGACTCAAACATGAACACAAAAAAAATTTTTTTTTGTATTTTCTTATAAATTTTTTTTTGAAAATCATTTTGAAAAAGAAAAATAAGGATTCCAAAATTTTTAATATGAATTCTAGGAATCTTATGCTCTTTAGCCTAAAGCTCCAATCAAAGGGTCAGGCATGGCTTAATAGCCAGCCAAGCTTTAGTATGTAACTCAGACATGACACGCCTGACATGCCCTACACAGGAATTAGACATGGCTTTACAGCCAGCCATGCTTCAACATGCTTCATGAAACACTAGAATTCATTCTTAAAAATTCTGAAGAAAAATATATTTTTTTTTCTTTTTGAAAACATTTTTATTTATTTTTTTTTTCGAAAACAAAGGAGAAATTTTTGAAAGAATTTTTTTTTTTGAAAAATTTTTTGAAAACTTTTTGAAAAGAAAATGAAAAGAAAATTACCTAATATGAGCAACAGGATGAACTGTCAGTTGTCCAAACTCAAACAATCCCCGGTAACGGCGCCAAAAACTTGGTATGCGAAATTGTTACTCAGGTTGTGAATTATTGTTCGAAATTGATTCCCTGGCGATGGCACCAAAAACGGATGCATAGAACCATGGTCTAAACATATCTTCACAACTTCGCATAACTAACGAGCAAGTGCACTGGGTCGTCCAAGTAATACCTTACGTGAGTAAGGGTCGAATCCCACGGAGATTGTTGGTATGAAGCAAGCTATGATCACCTTGTAAATCTCAGTCAGGCGGATATAAAATGGTTATGGAGTTTTCGAAATTAATAATAAAATAAGGATAGAAGTACTTATGTAGATCATTGGTGAGAATTTCAGATAAGCGCATAGAGATGCTTTCGTTCCTCTGAACCTCTACTTTCCTGCTGTCTTCATCCAATCAGTCTTACTCCTTTCCATGGCTGGCTTTATGTAAGGGCATCACCGTTGTCAGTGGCTACATCCCCTCCTCTTGTGAAAATGGTCCAAGATGCCCTGTCACAGCACGGCTAATCATCTGAGGTTCCCGATCATGCTGGAATAGGATTCACCCTCCTTTTGCGTCTGTCACTACGCCCAGCACTCGCGAGTTTGAAGCTCGTCACAGTCATTCAATCATTGAATCCTACTCGGAATACCACAGACAAGGTTTAGACTTTCCGGATTCTCTTGAATGCCGCTATCATTCTAGCTTACACCTCGAAGATTCTGATTAAGAGATCTAAGAGATACTCATTCAATCTAATGTAGAACGGAAGTGGTTGTCAGGCACGCGTTCATAGGGGATGATGATGATTGTCACATTCATCACATTCAGGTTGAAGTGTGAATGAATATCTTAGAAGCGGAATAAGTTGAATTGAATAGAAAATAGTAGTACTTTGCATTAATCTTTGAGGAACAGCAGAGCTCCACACCTTAATCTATGGAATGCAGAAACTCTACCGTTGAAAATATATAAGTGAAAGGTCCAGGCATGGCCGAGAGGCCAGCCCCCAAAACGTGATCAAAGGATCAGAATACAATCCAGGATGTCTAATACAATTGTAAAAAGTCTTATTTATAATAAACTAGCTACTAAGGTTTACAGAAGTAAGTAATTGATGCATAAATCCACTTCCGGGGCCCACTTGGTGTGTGCTTGGGCTGAGCTTGAGTGTTACACGTGTAGAGGTCATTCCTGGAGTTGAACGTCAGTTTTGGTGCCAGTTTGGGCGTTAAACTCCACTTTGCAACTTGTTTCTGGCGCTGGACGCCAGAATTGGGCAAAGAGCTGGCGTTGAACGCCAGTTTTAGTCATCTAAACTTGGGCAAAGTATGGACTATTATATATTGCTGGAAAGCTCTGGATGTCTACTTTCCAACGCAATTAGAAGCACGCCACTTTGAGTTTTGTAGCTCCAGAAAATCCATTTTGAGTGCAGGGAGGTCAGAATCCAACAGCATCAGCAGTCCTTCTTCAACCTCTGAATCTGATTTTACTAAAAAGCGTATAAATTATCCGCTAGATTCTACTAAAAACATACTATAAACAATGCCAAAAAGCGTATAAATTATCCGCTCATCAGCCTCTCAACACCAAACTTAGAGTTTGGTTGTGGCCTCCCAACACCAAACTTAGAGTTTGAATGTGGGGGTTTTGTTTGACTCTGTATTGAGAGAAACTTTTCATGCTTCCTCTCCATGGTTACAGAGGGAGAACCTTGAGTCTTGAATACAAGGTAGTCCTCATTCAACTGAAGGACCAACTCTCCTCTGTTAACATCAATCATAGTTTTTGCTTGGCTAGGAAGGGTCTGCCAAGGATGATGGATTCATCCTCATCCTTCCCAGTGTCTAGGATTATGAAATCAGCAGGGATGTAAAGGCCTTCAACCTTCACTAGCACGTCCTCTACTAGTCCATAAGCCTGTTTCATTGATTTGTCTGCCATCTCTAGTGAGATTCTTACAGCTTGTACCTCAAAGGTTCCTAGTTTCTTTATTACAGAGAGTGGCATGAGGTTTATCCCTGACCCCAGGTCAAACAGAGCCTTCTCAAAGATCATGGTTCCTATGGTACAAGGTATAAAGAATTTTTTGGGAGCCGGTTTCTTCTGAGGTAATGTCTGCCTCATTAATGCATTCAGTTTATTGGTGAGCAAGGGGATTCATCCTCCCAAGTCTCATTACCAAATAACTTGGCATTCGGCTTCATGATTGCTCCTAGATACTTAGCAACTTGCTCTTCAGTGATGTCTTCATCCTCTTTAGTGATGTCTTCATCCTCTTCAGAGGAAGAATATTCATTAGAGCTCATGAATGGCAGAAAGAAGTTCAATGGAATCTCTATGGTCTCTGTATGAGCCTTAGATTCCTTTGGTTCCTCAAAGAGAAACTCCTTTCTGTCCAGAGGACGTCCTATGAGGCTTTTCACACTAGGACTCACGTCCTCCTCACTCTCTCCAGGTTCGGCCATGTTGGTCATGGTTATGGCCTTGCACTCTCTCTTGGGATTTTCTTCTGTATTGCTTGGGAGAGTATTGGGAGGAGTTTCAGTAATCTTCTTACTCAGCTGACCCACCTGTGCCTCCAAATTTCTAATGGAGGACCTTGTTTCATTCATGAAACTTAGTGTGGTCTTGGATAAATCAGAGACTATGGCTGCCAGGCCAGAATGGCTCTGTTCAGAATTCTCTGTCTGTTGCTGAGAAGATGATGAAAAAGGCTTGCTATTGCTAAACCTATTTCTTCCACCATTATTGTTGAAGCCTTGTTGAGGCTTCTATTGGTCCTTCCATGAGAAATTTGAATGATTTCTCCATGAAGGATTATAGATGTTTCCATAGGGTTCTCCTATGTAATTCACCTCTACCATTGCAGGGTTCTCAGGATCATAAGCTTCTTCTTCAGAAGATGCTTCTTTAGTACCGTTGGATGCAGCTTGCAATCCCTTCAGACTTTGAGAAATCATATTGACTTGCTGAGTCAATATTTTGTTCTGAGCCAATATGGCATTCAGAGTATCAATTTCAAGAACTCCCTTCTTCTGAGGCGTCCCATTGTTTACAGGATTCCTCTCAGAGGTGTACATGAACTGGTTATTTGCAACCATTTCAATGAGTTCTTGAGCTTCTGCAGGGGTTTTTAGATGAAGAGATCTTCCTGCAGAATGGTCCAATGACATTTTTTTGACAACTCAGACAGACCATCATAGAATATACATATGATGCTCCATTCTGAAAGCATGTCAGAAGGACACCTTTTGATCAATTGCTTATATCTTTCCCAA
This sequence comes from Arachis ipaensis, assembly GCF_000816755.2. NCBI lineage: Eukaryota > Viridiplantae > Streptophyta > Magnoliopsida > Fabales > Fabaceae > Arachis > Arachis ipaensis. Next base: position 45,914,920 of record NC_029791.2, on the reverse strand, counting down.
GCTTCATAGAGGGACTCACCTTCCTTCTATCTGAAGGTTTGGATTTCCACTCTAAGCTTGCTCATCTTTTGAGGTGGAAAGAATTTGGCCAGGAAAGCACTGACTAGCTTTTCCCAAGAGTTCAGGCTTTCCTTAGGTTGTGAATGCAACCATGTTCTAGCTCTGTCTCTTACAGCAAAAGGGAAAAGCATAAGCCTGTAGACCTCGGGATCAACTCCATTGGTCTTGACAGTGTCACAAATTTGCAAGAATTCAGCTAAGAACTGATGGGGATCTTCCAATGGAAGTCCATGAAACTTGCAATTCTGTTGCATTAGAGAAACTAATTGAGGCTAAAGCTCAAAGTTGTTTGCTCCAATGGCAGGAATTGAGATGCTTCTTCCATAGAAGTTAGAAGAGGATGCAATAAAGTCACCAAGCATCTTCCTTGCATCTCCACCATTGTTATTGGGTTTGGCCATGTCTCCTTCTTTTTCGAAAATTTCTGTCAGGTCCTCTCCAGAGGGTTGTGCCTTAGCTTTCCTTAGCTTCCTCTTCAGAGTCCTTTCAGGTTGAGGATCAGCTTCAAAAAGAATGTTCTTATCCTTGTTCCTGCTCATATGAAAAAGAAGAGAATAGCAAAGAAAAGGAATCCTCTATGTCACTGTATAGAGATTCCTTTATGTGAGTAGACGAATAGAAGAGTAGAATGAAGAAAAGAGAAGATAAAGAATTCGAACACAGAGAGGGAGAGAGGGTTCGAAAATAATTAAAAAAAAAGGAAAAATATTTTTGTTTTTATTTTAATTATTAGTTAAAATTCAAAAATTAAAAAGAGAAATAAAATTAAAATTAATAATTGAAATAATTAGTTAATTAAAAAGGAATTTTAAAAAAAGAAGTTAATAATTTTCAAAAATTAGAGAGAGAAAAGTAGTTAGATGGTTTTGAAAAAAAGATAAGAATTTTAAAAATCAAACAAAAAGTTAAGTAGTTAATTGAAAAATATTTGAAAATCAATTTTGAAAAGATAAGAAGTTAGAAAAGATTTCGAAATTAAGTTTTGAAAAAGATATAATTGAAAAATATTTTGAAAAAGATTTGAAAAAGAAATTTAAAAAGATTTGATTTTGAAATTAAAGTTGATTACTTGACTAACAAGAAACTAAAAGATATGATTCTAAAATTTAAAGATTGAACCTTTCTTAATAGGCAAGTAACAAACTTTAAAATTTTTGAATAAATCACATTAATTGTTAGTAAAGATTTTGAAATTATGAAATGAAATTAAGAAAAAGATTTTGAAAATCATTTTAAAAATTTTCGAAAATCATAAAAGAAAAATGAAAAAGATTTGATTTTTGAAAAGTTTTGAAAAGATTCGATTTTTAAATTGAAAATTTGACTTGACTCATAAGAAACAACTAAATTTTAAAAATTTTTGAATAAGTCAACTCAAATATTCGAAATTTATGAGAAGAATAAGGGAAAGATATTTTTTTGATTTTTGAATTTTTAATGAAGAAAGAGAAAAACAATAAAAAGACTTAAAACATTAGAATTTTAAGATCAAAATAAGAAATGCATGCAAAAACACTTTGAATGTCAAGATGAACACCAAGAACTTATTTTTGAAAATTTTTAAGAAAAGACACACATGCAAGACACCAAACTTAGAAATATTCAATGTTTCGACACTAACAAATTGAAATTGAATATGAAAAACAAGAAAAGACACAAAACATGAAAATGCAAAGATCAAATAAAGAAAATCATCAAGAACAACTTGAAGATTATGAAGGACACATGCATGAATTTTCGAAAATTTTTAGGAAACTAAAAAGATGCAATTGACACCAAACTTAAAAATTGACACTAGACTCAAACAAGAAACACAAAATTTTTGGTTTTTATGATTTTACTAAAATTTTTTGTATTTTTTTCGAAAATTAATTTGGAAAAGAAAAATAAAGAAATTCAAAATTTTTAATAAGAATTCCAGGAATCATGCAATGTTAGTCTAAAACTCCGGTCCAGGAATTAGACATGGCTTACTAGCCAGCCAAGCTTTCAGTGTAAGCTTCGGTCCAAAACACTAGACATGGCCAATGGCCAGCCAAGCTTTAGCAGATCATTACATAGAACAGCTAAATTGATGAGAAAGACAAAGAAGCTCTTCTAAGGATAAGTGAAACCTCGATCCAAAAGATTAGACATGGCTTAACAGCCAGCCAGGATTCAACATATCTCATGAAACTCTAGAATTCATTCTTAAAAATTTTGATGAATAAAATAGAAAAATTTTTTTGAAATTTTTTTTCGAAAATAAAAAGAATAAGAAGTTTAAAAGTAAAATAAAATTACCTAATCTGAGCAACAAGATGAACCGTCAGTTGTCCATACTCGAACAATTCCCGGCAACAGCGCCAAAAACTTGGTGCACAAAATTGTGATATCAACAGCGCCAACAACTTGGTACGCACGATTGTAATCTCAATTCTTTTTCACAACTCCGCACAACTAACCAGCAAGTGCACTGGGTCGTCCAAGTAATAAACCTTACGTGAGTAAGGGTCGATCCCACGGAGATTGTTGGCTTGAAGCAAGCTATGGTTATCTTGTAAATCTCAGTCAGGCAGATTCAAATGGTTATGAGGTTTTGGTAATTAAAAGATAAATAGAATATAAAATAAGATAGAGATACTTATGTAGTTCATTGGTGAGAATTTCAGATAAGCGTATTGAGATGCTTTGTTCCTTCTGAATCTCTGCTTTCCTACTGCCTTCATTCAATCATTCATACTCCTTTCCATGGCAAGCTATATGTTGGGGGATCACCGTTGTCAATGGCTACCGTTCGTCCTCTCAGTGAAAATGGTCCATCTGCACTGTCATCGCATGGCTAATCAGCTGTTGGTTCTCGATCATGTTGGAATAGGATCCATTGATCCTTTTGCGTCTGTCACTATGCCCAACACTCGTGAGTTTGAAGCTCGTCACAGTCACCCCTTCCCAGATCCTACTCGGAATACCACAGACAAGGTTTAGGCTTTCCGGATCTCAAGAATGCTGCCAAATGATTCTAGCTTATACCACGAAGACTCCGATCTTTCAGAATGGAGGCTAAGAGATACACACTCAAGCTATTGCAGATAGAACGGAAGTGGTTGTCAAGCACGCGTTCATAGGTGAGAATGATGATGAGTGTCACGGATCATCACATTCATCAGGTTGAAGTGCGAGTGAATATCTTGGAATAAGAATAAGCTTAAATTGAATAGAAAAACAATAGTACTTTGCATTAATTCATGAAGAACAGCAGAGCTCCACACCTTTATCTATGGGGTGTAGAAACTCCACCGTTGAAAATACATAAGTGATAATGGTCCAAGCATGGCCGAATGGCCAGCCCCCTAAACGTGATCAACATATCAAAAGTGATACAAAGATAGTCTCAAAAATGATCTAAAGATGTAAATACAATAGTAAAAAGTCCTATTTATACTAAACTAGTTACTAGGGTTTACAGAGATAAGTAAATGATGCAGAAATCTACTTCCGGGCCCACTTGGTGTGTGCTTGGGCTGAGCATTGAGCTTTACACGTGTAGAGACTTCTCTTGGAGTTAAACGCCAGGTTGCAGCCTGTTTGTGACGTTTAACTTTGGTTTGTAACCTGTTTCTGGCGTTTAACTTCAGAAGAGGGCAGGAAGTTGGTGTTTGAACGCCAGTTTGCGTCGTCAAAACTTGGGTAAAGTATAAACTATTATATATTGCTGGAAAGCCCTGGATGTCTACTTTCCAACCCAATTGAGAGCGTGTCAATTAGGTTTCTGTAGCTCCAGAAAATCCACTTCGAGTGCAAAGAGGTCAGAATCCAACAGCATCTGCAGTCCTTTTTCAGCCTCTGAATCAGATTTTTGCTCAGGTCCCTCAATTTCAGCCAGAAAATACCTGAAATCACAGAAAAATACACAAACACATAGTAAAGTTTAGAAATGCGAATTTTGAATAAAAACTAATAAAAATATAGTAAAAACTAACTAAATTATACTAAAACTACTTAAAAACAATGCCAAAAAGCGTATAAATTATCCGCTCATCATTTAGAGACAAGGCGACCAACCTCTTCAGGTCAGACTATCCAACTTCTTTTCAAAGAGCTCGGCCAAATTGCCAGAAAAGCCTAATAAAGGGCTCAGATAGAGGAACACGACCCAAATCCAAAGGCATCCCATGCCTATAGAGATAAGGGCGGTTCCCTTGAAGATAAGATGACTTCACTCAAAGATAAGATAAGATAAGATAACTATCTTATCCCCAGAAAGGTCATCCTCTACTATTATAAATATACTGGAGCACCCAGGTATAACTCATACTCTGATTCTACTAAAAACCTGCTTAATACCCTTGCTAACTTAAGCATCGGAGTCCCTTGCAGGTACCACCACCCTCCGGTGACAAAGGATCAGCAGCATTGCCAGTCCAACAAGTCGGACACGACAGCTCCGGCCACCACCCACCAGCCGGACACGTCAGCTCCGACCAGTACAAAAGATCTCGTCCGAGATCGACCTACAGTTTCAGGTAACCCTCGGAACATTGGTGCCGTTGTCGGGGATCCTGGAAGTCATCCCATCATGGCGGACGACCATGACAACGATCACGACTCTGATCTAGAAGACCGGACGCCGCACAAAAATACGGACACCACACCAAAAGATATTCCTCAACCTAACAACGACAAGAATTCACCAAATACGGGAGCCATGGAGGCACTTCAAGATCGCTTAAAATAGCTGGAAAAAGAGGTGGAGCATCAACGAGAAGCGGGGAGAGACTTACGAAGGGAAGTTACGCGATGCCGCGAGCTAGAGGACAAGCTCCTAAAACTCAAAGCAGATCTCAAGGCCAAAACTACTCGATCCGGTCACGAAGATAGCTCCCGCAAGGATCAAGACCCATTCACTAAGGAGATCATGAGGACCAAAATCCCAAAGGACTTCAAACTTCCTGACATGACTCTATACGATGGCACAGCAGATCCTAGTCATCATCTCAGTAATTTCAGAAGTCGAATGTACCTTACTGACACCTCAGATGCAGTCCGCTGCAAAGCCTTCCCGACTACCCTAACAAAGACGACAATTAAATGGTTCGACAATCTACCCCCTACGTCCATCTCCAGCTTCGACGACTTAGCCAAGAAGTTTCTAGCCAGATTCTCCATTCAGAAAGACAAAACTAAGCACGCCCCAAGTCTACTAGGAATCAAACAAGGAGATCAGGAATGTCTCCGTAGCTACATAGAAAGATTCAACAAAGCATGTCTGGACATACAAAGTCTGTCCACAGAAGCAGCAATTATGGGTCTCATCAATGGCTTGCGAGAGGGACCTTTTAGCCACTCTATATCAAAAAAACATCCCACATCTCTAAACAAAGTACAGGAACGAGCAGAGAAGTACATCAACATGGAGAAAAACTCTCGACTAGGAGAGACCTCAAAATCCGGATTCTCCTACTCCTCCCACAAGGACAAAGAATCCAAGAAAAAAGAGGATCAACATAGGGAAAAGATCAAGAAATACCATAATTATACCCCTCTTCGGGTATCTCTTGTAGATGTCTACCGAGAAGTATGCCATACTGAAAAGATACCCCCAGCTCGACCACTCAAAAGCAAAAAGGGAGGAGGAAATCGGGCCAAATATTATGAATACCATCGAATCTATGGACATTCTACCAATGAATGTTTTGACCTAAAAATATCATAGAAAAACTGGTAAGAGAGGGAAAGTTAGATCGATACTTAGCCAGCCGAGCAGACGATCCAAGAAAAAGAAGAAGGGACGAAGATGTCGGGCAGGCTGAACGACCACCTCGAACACCCGAGAGACATGTCCACATAATACACGGAGGATTTGCGGGAGGAGGGATCTCCAAATCATCTCGAAAAAGATATCTTAAAGATGTATATCATAATCAAGGGAAAAGAGGAAGCACCTGACATCCCCACAATCACTTTTACTAAAGAGGATGCAGCCGGCATCACCTCGGGACATGACGATCCCATGGTCATAACTATCATATTGGTCAATGCAAATCTCCACCGCACACTGGTAGACCAAGGAAGCTCGGCCGACATCTTGTTCAAAACTGCCTTCGACAAACTCGACCTGGAAGAAAAAGAACTCAGAGCATATCCGAATAGCCTATTCGGGCTGGGAGACGCTCCGGTCCAACCATTCAGATACATCTCACTACACACGACCTTTGGAATATGAAGCCAGCCAAGGACGCTCAAAATATACTACATCGTGGTCGACGTGAGTTCAGCCTACAATGCCTTAATAGGTCGAACAACATTAAATCAACTCGGCGCAATAGTCTCGAATCCACATCTATGCATGAAGTTCCCAACTGCAGAAGGGATAGCTACAATAAAAGCAGACCAGAAGACGGCGCGCCGCTGTTATAATGAAAGTCTAAGCCTTAGAGGCAGAGGAGAAGAATTCCACACCATCGAACTCGGTGGAGTTCAGAGGTGGGAAGAACTCTGTCCACAACCCAAAGGTGAAGTAGAAAAAGTCCAGATCGGAGATATCCCGGACAAAATAACCAATATCGGTACAATCCTAAAAGGAGACATAAAAGAATAACTCGTACAGTTCTTACGAGATAACGTCGACCTCTTTGCATGGAAGGCTGCAGACATGCCAGGCATAGACCCTAAGTTAATGTGCCACAAGCTAGCAGTCTACCTGGGATCTCGGCCAGTACAACAGAGATGTAGAAAGCTCAGACCAGAACGATCCCAAGCTGTGGAAGAGCAGGTACAAGCTCTATTGGAGGCAGGATTTATAAGAGAAGTCAAGTACCCACTATGGCTAGCTAACGTCGTCTTGGTGAAAAAATCAAACGGGAAGTGGCGGATGTGCACCGACTACACTGATCTCAACAAAGCCTGCCCAAAGGATCCCTATCCACTCCCAAGTGTCGACGCTCTGGTGGATGCCTCCTCCGGATACAAATACCTCTCGTTTATGGACGCCTATTCGGGATACAATCAAATCCTGATGTACCCACCCGACCAAGAAAAAACCTCATTCCTAACCCCAAAAGCAAACTACTGCTACATCGTCATGCCTTTTGGACACAAAAACGCGGGAGCTACGTATCAGAGATTAATGAATAAGGTTTTTACAGACCACATCGGGAAAACAATGGAAGTCTATGTGGACGACATGTTAATAAAGACACAAAGTGAAGATGCGTTACTGATAAACCACTATTTTATGGTTTATCTTGTGCTCAATTGAGTGGATTTTATCAATCTTTCATACACTTGTTCACACAAAATGCATGGCTTTAATTCTCCTTCCTGATTCTGTGCTATGATTGAAAACATGCTTCTTTGAACTTATATTTGCTAATATTAATTCCTCTTTATACCATTTGATGCCGTGATATGTGTGTTAAGTGTTTTCAGAGATTATAGGGCAGGAATGACTTAGAGGGTGGAAAGGAAGCATGCAAAAGTGGAAGGAATACAAGAAGTTGAAGGAACTGCAAAGCTGTCAGCCTGACCCTCTCGCACTAAAACGGTCATAACTTGAGCTACAAAGGTCCAAATGATACGGTTCCAGTTGCGTTGGAAAGCTAACATCTGGGGCTTCGATTTGATATATAATTTGCCATAGTGGCCATATCGCTAGATGACGCGAACGCGTGCTCCACGCGGACGCGTCGCAGTGACAAAAATCAGCGTGGCAGATTTCTTCTCCAGCGATTTCTAGGTTGTTTTCGACCCAGTTTTCGGCCCAAAAAATACAGATTAGAGGCTATAAAGTGGGGGCCGGAATCCATTCATTCATAGATCATGCTTTCATACACATAATTTTAGATTTTAGATGTAGTTTTTAGAGAGAGAGGTTCTCTCCTCTCTCTTAGGATTTAGGATTAGGATTCCTCTTAAAGGACTTAGGACTATTTCTTCTCAATTTCCAGGTTTAATGTTCCTTTTATTTATTTTCTCAATTTAGTTTATGAACTCTTTATGTTTAGATTGATTTTCTTAATTAATATAATTTGAGGTATTTCAGATTCGATATTGCTTTGCTTTATTTATGTTATGGATGCTTTTAATTTAATTTAGATATTTTCTTCCTTTTGGCTTTGGTTAAGTAATTGGTAACACTTGAGTTGTCAAACTCATCAATGATTGAAATTGGCAGATTACTGATTGATTTGGATCGCTCTGAAGCTAGTCTTCCCACAGTGATTGACTGGGACTTGAGGATTAAATTAATTAGTCCACTTGACTTAACTAAGTGGGATTAAAATCCAATTCTCATCACTCCTGATAAGGATAACTAGGATAGAACTTTCAATTCTCATACCTTGCCAAGAGATTTTATTATTATTAATTTATTTTTCTTGTCATTTAAATTACTTGCTCCTTATTTCAAAAACCCCCAATTTACAAAACTCATAACCAATAATAAGAACATACCTCCCTGCAATTCCTTAAGAAGACGACCCGAGGTTTGAATACTTCGGTTATAAATTTTAAAGGATTTGTTACTTGTAACAACCAAAACATTTGTAAGAAAGGAATTCTTGTCGGTCTGGAAGCTATACTTACAACGCGATTATATTTTTGTGAAAATTCTAGATCACGTGAGAGTTTCGTTTTCAGTTACTATCCGACCTCACCCAAGTATTCGACACCATAAGAAGGCATGGCATGCGACTTAACCCTGCAAAATGCACCTTTGCAGTAGAAGCTGGCAAATTCTTGGGTTTTATGCTCACACAAAGAGGAATCGAGGCAAATCTGGATAAATGCCGGGCAATACTCGATATGAAAAGCCCGACTTGTGTCAAAGAGGTACAACAACTCAATGGAAGGTTGGCAGCCTTGTCCAGATTTCTAGCTGGATCGGCAATAAGATCTCCCATCTTCTACGCCATTCTAAGGAAGGGAAAAAGGTTTGAATGGACAATGGAGTGCGAGCAAGCTTTCCAAGATTTCAAAAGATTCCTGGGACAACCACCTATTCTAACTCGGCCACGGGAAGGAGAACCACTTATATTGTACCTCGCAGTAGGAAATCAGGCAGTAGCCTCAACACTAGTCCAAGAAGACGACAATGGGCAACAACCTGTATACTTCATCAGCAAGGCATTACAAGGATCCGAGCTGAACTATCAAAAAATAGAAAAATTTGTCTATGCTCTCATATTAACATCTCGACGACTTTGTCCATATTTCCAAGCCCACATTATCAGGGTTCGGACCAACCAGCCAATAAAAGACATTCTGCAGAAAACGGATTTAGCATGAAGAATCTTACAATGGGCAGTCGAGTTGTCTGAATTTGACCTTCAAGATGAAGCTCGGACAGCCATCAAATTGCAATATTTGGCCGACTTCATTGCAGAATTCACAGACACCCCGGAAATCCCTACAGAATGGAACCTCTATGTAGACGGTTCCTCAAATAAAACTGGAAGCGGCGCGAGTGTGATAATTGAAAGCGACCAGGAAACCCAAATCAAACTTTCCCTCAAATTCGGGTTTCCCGCCTCAAACAACCAAGCTGAGTATGAGGAACTACTGGCTGGTTTGAAGCTGGCTAAGGAGGTTGGAGCTTAAAAGCTCATCATCTTTAGCGACTCACAGGTGGTCACTTCACAAATAACAGGGAGCTACCAAGCCAAGGATCCCAACATGAAAAAGTACTTGGACAAAACCAGGGAACAGCTCGGACAACTCGGGAAATATGAGGTTCGCCACATACCCCGAGAACAGAATGCCCGAGTTGATGCACTCTCAAAACTAGCCAGCACCAAACCAGGGGGCAACAATAGAAGCCTCATCCAGGAAATGCTGCAGAACCCGTCAATCTCAGAAGAAGAAAAATCCTAGCCATAACAGGTCTGGATCAAGGATAGATGACTCCCATAATTAACTACCTCAAAATAGAAACACTTCCTACAGATAAGAAGGAGGCAAAGAGGTTAAAACAAGAGGCACAATACTACACTATCATAAACAATACTCTATACAAAAGAGGGATTTCAATACCATTGTTAAAATGTGTGCCGACCTCAAACACAAAGGAAGTTTTAGAAGAAGTACACAGTGGCATTTGTGACAATCATCTCGGAGCACAGGCACTTACTAAAAAAGTACTCCGGGCCGGATTTTATTGGCCAACACTACAAAAGAAGCCATAGAGTTCGTAAAGACATGTCAACTTTGTCAGAAACATGCTAATTTTCACAACGCCCCGCCAGAGGAACTCATCAGCGTAACCTCACCTTGGCCATTCGCAAAATGGGGACTCGACCTTCTCAGACCTTTCCCTCAGGGATCAGGACAAGTCAAATTTCTCATAGTGGGGGTAGACTATTTCACAAAATGGATCGAGGTAGAACCCCTAGCTAACGCCACTGCTCAAAGAAGTCGAAAATTCCTATATAGAAACATTGTCACAAAGTTTGGGGTTCCATACTCCATCACCACAGACAACGGCACCTAGTTCACAAATGCAGGCTTCAGAAAGTTGGTGGCCGATCTGAACATAAAACACCAATTCACTTCCGTAGAACATCCCCAGGCCAATGGACAAGCCGAAGCTGCCAACAAAGTCATATTGGCTGGGCTAAAACGGAGATTATAGGAGGCAAAGGAAGCCTGGGCCGAAGAGCTCCCACAAGTCCTATGGGCATATCGGACAACTCCACACTCCACCAAAAAGGAATCACCTTTCAGATTAGCTTACGGGATGGAGGCAATGATCCCAGTGGAGGTCGAAGAAGGGTCGCCCAGAGAGATTCACTATAGTGAAGAGGCCAACTCCCAACTTCAAAGGGAAGAACTCGACCTACTTCCAGAAATCTGAGAAAGAGCTCGGATCAAGCAAGAGGCATTAAAACGTCGAATGGCTTCAAGATACAATCAAAAGGTAGTGCCGTGAGGTTTTGCCGAGAACGACCTCATCCTAATCCGAAATGATATCGGAACAACTCGACCTGTAGAAGGAAAGCTGGCAGCGAATTGGAAAGGACCCTACTGAGTCATAGAAGTACTAGGAAAGGGCTACTACAGATTGTCCGAACTCGAAGGGCGAGAGCTTCCTAGGTTATGGCACGCCTGCAACCTAAGAAGGTACTATAGTTAGAGGTAATAAAGATCTTAGGATAAGGCGCACTCTTTTTCCTGAAAAGGTTTAATAATGAGGTGCCAAGCCAAGATCTACAAATTGCCCGACTTAGAGGGATAAAGCTCCACATGTATATATCTGCATTTTCTTTTAAATAAAATTTTTTTAGATTTTCTACAAATTCTCAAGACGCATTAATCTGAAACGCTAAAAAATTCATCGCCCGATTATAAAGCTAGAAGATCGGCAGAAAGTGAAGATCAAATTCACTGTCCGATCACAATAAAGACCGAAGAAGATGAAAACCAAATTCATCAAAAGGTCGACCAAACAAGGATCAAACCTAACTTCGACAAAATCGGCAAGGATGAAAAGGCAACAAAAGTAGAATAATGCAAGAAGTTATCGAAAGTGATCCATAGAATGGACCTGACGAGGTCTTAATAAAATGGGTTGCTAAAAATAACTTAAAAGATAGGTCGACATAAAGAAGTCGGATCAGTCGACCACAATAACCAAAGTTATAAAAAGTCAATCCCTGGAAAGAGGCCTGGCCAGCCCTAAAAAAGAGGATTACTAGAAATAACTTAGAAGAGACCGACATGATGTAGTCGGCCTCCCACAAAGAAGTTATGAAAAGTAATCCCTAAAAGAGACCTGACAAAGGTCCAAAAAGAGGATTACTAGAAATAACTTATAAGAGACCGACATGATGAAGTCGGCCTCCCACAAACAAGTTATAAAAAGTAATCCCTAAAAGAGACCTGACAAAGGTCCAAAAAGAGGATTACTAGAAATAACTTAGAAGAGACCGACATGATGAAGTCGGCCTCCCACAAACAGGTTATAAAAAGTAATCCCTGAAAGAGACCTAACAAAGGTCCAAGAAAGAGGATTACTAGAAGTAACTTAGAAGGGACCAACATAAAAGAAGTTGGCCCAAAAACCAAAACGTTATAAAAAGTAATCCTCAACAAAGACCTAACAAAGGTCCAAACAAAACGGATTACTATAAATAACTTCAGGCCAAAGTGAGGAAGTCGGCATACAAGTTGGACCCAAACATCCACGACCTCAAAAGAATCAAGCTACAAGTATGAAAATACAAAGGCAATCAAAAGAGGTCAGATGACAAGGTTCCAACACTCCAAAAGAACTTAAAAGATATCGGACAGGTGCAGACAAGCATACAATAAAAGAAACAAGCTTATAATATTAACAAGGCTCAAGAGGCCACCCGAAGTCGACCCCAAAAGGACTAAGAAAATACTTTGTTTTTCCCAAAATAAAGTTGCTAACAGCAAAGCAACTAAAGTGTTCAGAAAACAAAACAACAAAACTACAAACCGAAAAGAGTTTAAGACCCACAGATCGGGCCATACACATCAAAAGTTCACAAAACTACATTGGATTCAAAGATTCTCCAGTGGCAGCATCCCGGGGTGAAGGAGGACGAGTCTGAAGGGGCACCGCATCTACTGTTCCATCATCCCGGTTCAGAATTTGAACATCGGGATCAGACTCCGGTTGAGCAACTTTAGTTGAAGCAGAGGAGGGCAGAATATTAGAGGTTTTGGCAGAAGATACAGCAGGAGGGCCGATGTCATCATCGTCGTCAGGATCATCAGGAACAATCTTACCATCCCTAACAATGTTGTCCAGACTAAAAAGGGAAAGGTCAAGCTCTGGCGCAAGAACTCAAACTTGCTCCTTTAAATTCTCATAAGTAGCATTAACACTGCCTACAAGGTGACCTTGGAGTTTGGCATAATCAGCCCGGACAGACTCCAAACTATTCCTGGGATCCATCATCTCTCTATAGGTGGTAACATAGCTCTCCTTATGTTTCAACGCTATATCCTCAGCTAATTTCACAGAGGCCGCCAAACCAATAGCCCGAGTCTTCTCTCCCTCCAACTCCTTCTTCATCTTGGTCACTTTCACCTCGAACTCTTCCTTTAAACCCTTCATCCGGTCGAACTCCAACTTAGCCTCCTCCATGAAGGCCTTTGTAGCATGAATAGGAAGATCCTGGGCCGTTCGATATAAAGATGCCCCCATATGAGCTATCTTAATACTGCTCCAATTTATAAAATCCAAATGACGAAGAAGAGAAACATTGTCAGTAGGAATGGCCCCATAAGGACCGATTTGCTGGTCAACAAACTCGACAGCATCAAAGTCAGGGGCATCAAGGTTAAAGGGCTCAGCTGTCTTTTGTTTTTTCAGAGGAGGAGCGCCAGAGGTAGCAACAGAAGCCTGTGGAGGATCAACCAAACGAACCCGAGGAGTAGGGATCATCCTCCTCGGTCCAGGAGAGCTCGATGCGGATGGCTTCGACAGAACCTGAGAGGACCTTTCCCCAGCCACTTTGGCCGAGATGTTTTGAGCCGCAGTATCCTTCCTCGCCTTTTTGAAGGCTTTCATAGAGTCATTATTTTTGGCCATCTCTGAAAAACAAAAACAACCATAAAAGCAGGTTACAAGCTGCTAAAAGAAGGAAGCAAAGTAAAAACAAAGCAAAACATATCAATTAATACCCAACGCAGTTCGGACAAGGGATGGGTCCCCCAAAAATTTCTTAGTGTCAAGATGAGGAGGTTTCCCCCAAATATCCTCCAAAACATTTACAAAGGCCTGCTCGACTTCGTCAAGCATCTCCCACGTGTATCGAGACACCACTACATTCTGTTGCTAACACAAGGGGAAGGCAGGCTCATCATTCGCTTCCAGAAAAAATGGTCGAGCTCTGAAAGAGCGGAAGATTGATGGTTTAGAAGTTATAGTAAATACTCGTTGCAAGTATAGTTACTAAACCAAGCAATCAACCTTTCTTTAAATCCTAAGAGAGAGAGAGAGGAGAGAACCTCTCTCAAAACTAGATCTAAATCATGGAAAGTAACTAAATTGGCGTGCTCCCTGAATGGATACATTCCCTCACTTCATAACCTCTGGTCTATGCCTTCTGGACTTGGATTTGGGCCAAAAAGGGCTTCAGAAATCGCTGGGAGCGTTTTCTACAATTTCTGGTGCGTGGCCACTGTCACGCGTCCGCGTGGGTCACGCGGTCGCGTCGTTCGGAGCTTTTCCTTGCCACGCGGTCGCGTCAGTCATGCGACCGCATCATATTCGTTCTGCTTAAGGCGCGCGGTCACATTAGTCATGCGGCCGCGTCGATGTTGATTCGCGCTTGGCACGCGATCGCGTCGTCCATGCGATCGCACGGATGCCAGTTTCTTCAAGGACTCCGTTTTGTGCTTTCTTTCCATTTTTGTATGTTTCCTTTCCATCCTTTGAGTCATTCCTACCTTAGAAGATCTGAAACTACTCAACACACTAATCACGGCATCAAATGGAAATAAAAGTAATTAAAATAATTAATTTTAAAGCATAGGAAATATGTTTTTCACATACATCACATAATAAGGAAGGAGAAGTAAAATCATGCAATTAATATGAATAAGTGGGTAAAGGATTGAATAAATCACTCAAATTAAGCACAAAATATATCATAAAATGTGGGTTTATCAAGCTCCCTCAACCGCTCGGACCTTAAAAAAGTAGTTCTTGTAGTCCCTAAAGGACTCGTCATACATGGCAAAAACTTTATGTCCTTGGGCAGATCTAAAAGAAATCCAAGAGGCTTTCTTTTTTGAAGAAATCCTAGGCTTAGTTAAGACAAAAAGGTAAAGAAAGAGAGTCTGGGACGGTGTGACGTCCAACTCTTGGCAAAACAGCTGAGAGATCTTGATAAAACCCCAGGAGTTCAGATGGAGCTGGGATGGAGCTACGTTACACGACCACAACAAATCAGTCTCAAAGAAAGTGAAAGGAAAAGTAATATTCAACTGGTTGAAAAAATAGTCATAAACATAAAAGAAAGGGTGCTCCCCCCGGGTCAGAGCAGGAAAGCAAACCCTCTCCTCAGAACCAGGCACCACCAATTCATAGTTCTTTTCCTGATCTCTACTCTTACAGAGACAGTGATATTTCCTAAGTTCCACACAAAACGCAACATTCACCATGGAAACACACATTAACACAAGAGAGTCCAACCAGTCAGACATCCCCTCAGGAACCTTAAAAGACGTTTCAATAATATTTTTGCGAGAAGACATGGCCAACTAGTCCTACAAACAAGAAAAGAAAACGGATTACTAACCAAAAACAGCTCGGGTGAAATCAGAACAAGTCGGACAAACATGACACAGAGCAATACAAACAGCAAAAGGAAAACCCCAAGACACACACCAAGGTCTAGGGGCATCCTTTGGAGGCAAAGACAAGGTGAGGAAGACTCCGGAAAGGGCTATGAAGCTACACCCCAAAACTTTTAGCAAAAAAAATCCCCTTCCAGACAAACAACAACACGAGAAGAAAATCAAAGCTACCCAACAAGATGAATATTCTTTCAGTCAACACTCCGAAAAGAAAGCCACAAACCAAATAAGCCACCTCTCAAACTACAGTTTCAGTCTATCAGCAAAGGAACTACCAAGCAAACAAAACATGCCAAGTGGAAATCATCAAAGACGTAAACCTTTTTATAGAATCAAAACGAGCCACCAGAAAAATCGTTACTCTCTACAAAATTCATCAGTAAAATTACTAACATGGCGAAAGTCATCAAATGAACAATCTTTTGGGTTTATCAACCAAAATATAGCACAAAATATATCATAAAATGTGGGTTTATCAACCTTCCCACACTTAAACAATAGCATGTCCTCATGCTAAATCCAAGGTAATAAGTAAGGTTAAAGTGATGGGATGTCATGCAATGCAATCTAATCTAAATGCAACTACCTAAATGAATGATGCATCATGCAATTCTACTTTATTCACTCATATATAAAGCTTACAGGTAGTTAAATTAATTCACATTCTCAAGGAGACTTTTCTACCTTTTGTTTTTATCATCCATGTTCCCAATAGGTTTCCCACATTTTAAACTATTCATAATTCTCTATCTTAAGCTAACCAAGGATTCAACTTGGGATTTTATTTTGTTTTTCTGCTTAAAGCTAGTAGTGTGGCTAATATAATAAAAGGGGATTTAAAGGCTCAAGGGGGCTAACAAGGGTGATGTGAAAGGTAGGTTAATTTGGGATAAGTGAGCTAAAATCAAATGACGGCCTCAATCATTCTTTTGGTATGTATGGTAAACTATACTAATCAATCCACAATTTCTATAACTAATAAGTTAGAATTGCAACTAAGTGGCTAAAATATGAACTAAAAATGCAAAATACAGAAATAGAGTAAAAATACATAAAAGTAGCAATGTATAAATACTCAGAAAATAAAAATAAAAATAAAGAGAAAAGTACATAAAAATATCCAAAATAAAAGAAAAAGAGTCTGTAGTGGTTCACCAAGATAATACGCCAGAGATGGCGACCTCCCCACATTTAAAATGAAGCATCGTCCCTGATGCTCACTCAAGCAGGGTGTGAAGGGGTGTCATCACTGGAAGGGATGGTAGCTGGTGTCTCTGTGGTGGCTAGCTGAATGTCCGGCTGCTGGAGAGGAGGGGCTGTCTGAATGGGGATCTCAGGATCTGCTGCCTGGATCTGCTGGGGTGCTGCTTGCTGGGTGTCTGCCTACTCTGCCTCTCCCTGGGGATAGGTCTTTGCCTCGGGCGCATCCGCCTCCTCCTCAGATGCCTCGGATGGTGTGTCAGGCTCGGAGGGGATGTCGTCGGATCATATCATCAGCTTCAGGTGCTCATAGCGTCGCTTGTTGCGACGCTCCATCTGGTCAAGTCGTCGAAACAAGCGGTGCACCAGATGATAAACAGGCTCTGTGGCAGGTGGAGGTGCAGTGGTGGTGGCAGGGGTAGGTGGTGCAGCAGTGGAGGAAGAGGGACCGGCAGATGGTGTAGCTGTATCATCAGCAGTGGCAGTCAGGAATGGAGGTCTGTAGCCCAAGGCCAGGAAGTTCCTGCTGTGTGGGATAAGCTTCTTGCACTCTGCAGCAGGTGGCCTCTCATCAGCATCCTCCCATGGCACGTCAGCTCGACGGCCCAGCTGTGTAACCAGATAGGGAAAGGGAAGAGTGCCGTGGACGTGGACCCTGGCCATATAGTACCGGATAAAGCGTGGCAGGTACAAGTCCTTGCCCTCCATCACACACCAAAGGAGGGTGATCATAGCGGCTGGTATCTCAATCTCGTGAGTACTCGGCATAATGTAGTTAGTGAATATCTGATGCCATAGCCGAGCCTCATCGTTCAAGTAAATTCGCTTGATCCCTTTGGGCATGGTGGTGTTCTGGCCCATGATCCAAGGAACTATCGGGTCAAGGGCAATCCTCGCCTTTACTACGTCCCAGTCAAATCGCATATAGCGCATATCCTCCTTAGCTTTTTGATAGCCATGTGTCTGATCAGTCTTAGGCAGAAGCTTCAGAACCTCTTCTATTGCCTCCTCAGTAACCAGAATCTGCTTCCCTCTGAGGTTCACTGCATCTAGGGAAGTTTTGTAGTAGTTGCAGTAGAATTCCCTAACCCAAGATGCATTAACCTCAGTTAGAGGTTTCTCCAGAAAGAACCAGCCTCTTTGTTTGATCTGATTAGAGGTATATTGCTGGAGTTCTTCTGGGATCTTCAAAGTCCGCTCTAGGTATAGGTTCCTGGAGTTTGCGAACACCGGATACTTCAGCTCACAGTATCGGTTTGCAAACTTTACTGGGTCAGTGGCGGGAAGTAGCTGGTCGGCCTTCTCCTGCGGGGTAAAGGCTTTCTCCCGCAAGGAGGCATCATGCATGAGGTCGATTATAGACACGGAGGCTTCGCCTCTTTTCCTTTTTCCAGTAGTGGCCTTGCCTTTTCCCCTTCTCTGGGAATCTGACATCCTGAAAAAAAGAAAACCAGGATATAATAAAAATAGGAAAGCAAATAGGCAAATAATCAAAGAAAACACAAAGTGGCAAAGGAGCAATAGGATAAAGAATATGAGTTAAGTAAAATGTGCATTTAGGATTGTATATGAGTGAAAAGTCTGAAAAGAAGAAATCACAATCCAAAATGTAATTGAATGCAAGTTAAATAGAAAAATTAACATCACGCCTTGGTTAAAATGTTAAAAGAAAGTGAAAGAAAAGCAAAAAAAAAAAAAAAGAAGTTTTGAAAAGGTTAGGTTGGTTAGAGTTAAAATTAGTGAGTTAGTGAAAAATGGGTTAAAGTAAGAGGCATAATGAAAATAGTCCAAGTAACAAGTAATCACAGGTAGAAGCTATAGGTAACTCATATTCACACAAGTAAAACAGTTTGATGATGATTCAAATAGAGATGAAGAAAGCAAAAATAGGAATCAAACATCAAAATTGCAGTTTAGGAACCAGGAAATCAAAGAGGATAAGAATGCATGTCCTGGCATTCATGAATGGTTTGGTTAAAGCAGAGGAAAACAGAGTTCAAGATTCCAAAATCAAAACATGAATGAAAGTCAAAAAGATTTATAAAAAATTTTGGGCAGCATTTCTGATGCACATAAACTAGTTATGCTACGATTTAGGAAATTGCACGATCGGCAAAATTCCTTCCGGCAAGTGCACCGGTTATCGTCAAGTAAAAACTCACAATAGAGTGAGGTCGAATCCCACAAGGATTGGTTGAGTGAGCAATTCGGATTAGAAGTGTGTTCTAGTTGAGCGGAATCAAGATTGAGATGAGTATTGCGGAATGTAAAATTGGCGGGAAAAGTAAATGACAAGAAATTGAAATGGCGGAATCTTAAATTGCATGAATTAAAGAGCAGAAACTAAATTGCTGAAATTAAAAGGGAATGGGGGTGATTGCATGAATTGAGTAGCAGAATGTAAAGAGAAAGTGGAAATCAGATAATAGATATCCAATTTGTGCTTCTAGCTTTTGAATGGCAGCACCTTGATTTTGTAAGTTGGATATCACTTCTTCCTTAAAGCCTTTCCGGCTAAAATTGGATTTTCTCAAAAAATAAACAGCAATCAAACAGCTCATATGAATTAAAAAAATTCAAGCTGCAGTTACATATAATGAATATAAGCATGAAAATTCAGTGTAAAGAGCAGCAATATACAAGAAATACAGCATATGAACAAGATCACAGCAGCAGCAGATTCGCAAATTTGATAAAACAGAAACATGAACAGTGCAAGTAAACACACCTAAATCCACTAACCACATCCTAGGCTACCTAACAACCTAAAATCCACTACAACATGCATGTCTAACTAGCCTAAACATGAACATAAACGGAAAAATAAGAATAACTACGAATGGATAAAAGGGATTGCGTGTTGCGGAACCTAGAAGGCCGAATAATGAGAATAGGCAGAAAGGTGGCTGGGGGTGGTGATGATGGTGGCGTCCGGTGGTGGGCACGGCGGCTGGCGGTGGTGGGCACAGCGGTGCGGCTATTCGGGGCAGGGGGAAGAAAGGGAGAAGAAGAGTTGGGGGGGTGTCGCGACTGATGGGGTTTCGCGTGACTGGGGGGGTTATATTTTTGAATCCACGCAGCCGCATGGGGCACGCGGTCGCGTGGCTGGAGCGAAAAAGGTGGTTGACGCGATCGCGTGGATGACGCGATCGCGCGGAGGGCAAAAAGAGTAAATGACGCAATCACATGGGCAGGCGATCGCGCCGCTGGAATTTGTGCTAAACGCACAAATCCAGCGTCGTTTCAGCGTAACTCTCTGTCTCCTTGGGGGTGTTCGTGCAATCCATGCAACGCGGTCGCGTCGCTCACGCGGTCGCGTGGGATTGATTGTGTGCAATTGACGCGATCGCATGGGGCATGCGATCGCGTGGGCCATTTTGTGCTAGACGCACAATGGCCGCACGATTCCAGCCCAACTCTCTGGACGTTGGATCTTTACGCCGATCTCCAGGTCGCGTGGGTGACGCGATTGCGTGGGAAGTGTAGTTCGCCTTTTGACGCGATCGCATGGATGATGCGGTCGCGTCGCGCACCCTTTTTTTTTATGCAGTATCCAGAATGCAATGCTTAATGTGAATGCTATGCATGATTCCAGGTTCAATAAAATAAAAATAAAATTTAAAAACAAACAAAACAAAATAAAATTAAAATTGCAAGAGGAACGATCATACCATGGTGGGTTGTCTCCCACCTAGCACTTTTAGTTAAAGTCCTTAAGTTGGACATTGGAGGAGCTTCCTGTTATGGCGGCTTATGCTTAAATTCATCCAAAAATCTCCACCAATGCTTGGAATGCCAATAGCCTCCGAGGTCTCAAACTAGGCATGTAAAGCTTCTGAGCAGTTTCAAATAGAGTCTCTGGCTCCCGGGGTGATGAATATCAGAATATTTTCCAGGATCCCAAACTTTGGTTCTAAATCCGCCTTCGTTTTGATCTATATTTTTCCATCCGGGCGGTTTAGAAAGTAGATTCTCACCATAGTGACCAAACATTTTCCAAGATCCATTCATTTGAGCATGATACCAATCCGTGCATTTCAAGTTGAAGCGTAGAACCTTATTGAACCTTGTACACTAGCTCTGAGCACGAGCCATTTCCCTCTTACTCTTAAAGCCACAGAGAGCTCTAAGCTGGCCATCTGTTTCAAGTAAACCATATTCTAGTGAAAAAATACAGTTAAAGGTTAAGGATTGTACCCACTTGAAGCTTGTATTGGGTGGTAATGGCCTTGGGGTAGGTGATTCCAATGGTTCTGTGAGTTCTACTCCCTTGTGTTCTTCTATGAATTCCTCCACTTCCTTGTAAGGTTCTTCAAATGCATCTGAGTCCTGGTCAAAGTCTTCTATGTCTTCCTCATCACTTGAGTCATAGATTGGAGGTTGGGAGAAATCTACCTCTGCATCATCTTCGTATTCATTTGGGGAAGATTCTTCGATCTCAGAGAATTCACTTGCGGATGCAAGTTCATTACTAAGAGAGCTGACTTGCGACTATCATCATCAAGGGAATTTGTGTCCTGGGTTATTCCGTCTAGTTCTTCATAAACGACTTGTCTTGGGGGTTGTGCAATATCCTCCTTAGCATAAACTGTAACGTCCTTGACGAAGTTTTCCTCAACTCTGGATTCCCATGGAGGTTCAGCGTCTCCTAGATCTTCAACCAACTCTTCTTCTTGTACAATGACAGCTTCTTCTACTTGTTCTAGTACGAATTCATGCTCTGTCTTATCCACTGCAGTTTCTAGTGTCTCCTTCATGCTACGCTCTTCATTAGATTGTCCACATGGGGCTGTGGTTGGTCCTTGAATGTTCGTGCGTCTAGAAGCTAATTGAATTACTGCTTGCTCCAGTTGTCGAATGGTTGTTTGAAGTTTCTTTACTGTTTCCTTGAGGCAAACCTCTGATTCTCGGGGTGATGGATTTGGACATGAGACATAGGGAAGTGGTGGTGCTTGGGAGTGATTGGATTGGAACTGGGGTAGGAAAGGATCATACGGTGGCTCCCCGGCAACGGCGCCATTTTGAAAGAGCGGAAGATTGATGGTTTAGAAGTTATAGTAAATACTCGTTGCAAGTATAGTTACTAAACCAAGCAATCAACCTTTCTTACAAACGTTTTGGTTGTCACAAGTAACAAACCCCTTAAAATTGATAACCGAGTATTTAAACATCGGGTCGTCTTCTCAAGGAATTGTAGGGAAGTATGTTCTTATTATTGGTTATGGAGATTGTAAATTGGGATTTCAAGAATGAGGAACAAGTAACTTAATGGCGGGTAAATTAAATGGCAATTAAAATAAATAAATAACTGCAAAGCAAACTTTTGGCAAGGTATGAGAAATTGGAAGTCCAGACTTAGTTATTCTTATCAACAACAATGAAAGTTGAATCTTAATTCCACTTAGTCAACCTTTACTAAAGTAAAGGAAAGTCAAGGGACTAATTAGTTTGATCTTCGAATCCTATTTATTTCCTAAGAAAAGGTTGGGATTATTGAAGCTCAGTTCAATTAGCAAAGATAACAGTTATCAATTATGTTGAGATAAGATAACTCCTGAGTTACTGCTTTCTTAACCAAGACCAAAAGAGAAAAAAGTAAATTTGTTGGAATAAAAATGCCTTTGGTGCACGAAATTGTGATCTTAGACAACGGCGTCAAAAACTCTGTACGCACGTCTTAATAAATTGTTTTTCATTCACAACTTCGATACAACTAACCAGCAAGTGCACTGGGTCGTCCAAGTAATAAACCTTACGTGAGTAAGGGTCGATCCCACGGAGATTGTTGGTATGAAGCAAGCTATGGTCACCTTGTAAATCTCAGTCAGGCGGATATAAAATAGTTATGGAGTTTTCAAAAATAAATAATAAAATAAGGATAGAAATACTTATGCATATCATTGGTGAGAATTTCAGATAAACGCATAGAGATGCTTTCGTTCCTCTGAACCTCTGCTTTCCTGCTGTCTTCATCCAATCAATCTTACTCCTTTCCATGGCTGGCTTTATGTAAGGACATCACCATTGTCAATGGCTACTTTTGATCCTCTCTGGAAAATGGTCCGATGCGCTGTCATTGCATGGCTAATTGTCTGGAGGCATCACCTTTGTTAATGGCTGCATCCCATCCTCTTGTGAAAATGGTCCAAATGCTCTGTCACAGCACGGCTAATCATCTGAGGTTCTCGATCATACTGGAATAGGATTCACCCTCCTTTTGCGTCTATCACTACGCCCAGCACTCGCGAGTTTGAAGTTCGTCACAGTCATTCAATCCCAGAGTCCTACTCGGAATACCACAGACAAGGTTTAGACTTTCCAGACTCTCATGAATGCCGCTATCAATCTAGCTTATACCACGAAGATTCTGATTAAGAGATCCAAGAGATACTCATTCAATCTAAGGTAGAACGGAAGTGGTTGTCAGGCACGCATTCGTGGGGGAATGATGATGATTGTAACGTTCATCACATTCATGTTGAAGTGCGAATGAATATCTTAGAAGCGGAATAAGTTGAATTGAATAGAAAAACAGTAGTACTTTGCATTAATTCATGAGGAACAGCAGAGCTCCACACCTTAATCTATGGAGTGTAGAAACTCTACCGTTGAAAATACATAAGTGAAAAGTTCAGGCATTGCCGAATGGCCAGCCTCCATGATCTAAGAACTAGGCGTCCCAAGATGTGTAATACAATAGTAAAAAGTCCTATTTATAATAAACTAGCTACTAGGGTTTATAGGAGTAAGTAATTGATGCATAAATCCACTTCCGGGGCCCACTTGGTGTGTGCTTGGGCTGAGCTTGAATGTTACACGTGCAGAGGCTCTTTCTGGAGGTTAACACCAGGTTGTAACGTGTTTCTGGCGTTCAACTCTGGTTTGTGACGTGTTTCTGGCGTCTAACTCCAGACAGCAGCGTAGAACTGGCGTTCAACACCCTTTTGCGTCATCTAAACTTGGGCAAAGTATGAACTATTATATATTGCTGGAAAGCCCTGGATGTCTACTTTCCAACGCAATTGGAAGCGCGCCATTTTGAGTTCTGTAGCTCCAGAATGCGGGACTTGTAGTTTTTTGCCTCTTGAATAGTTTTGGCATCTCGCTTTATCCATTGAAGTTCAGAATGATTGGCTTCTATAGGAACTTAGAGTTCAGATAGTGTTATTGATTCTCCTAGTTCAATATGATGATTCTTGAACACAGCTTCTTTATGAGTCTTGGCCGTGGCCCTAAGCACTTTGTTTTCCAGTATTACCACCGGATACATAAATGCCACAGACACATAACTGGGTGAACCTTTTCAGATTGTGACTCAGCTTTGCTAAAGTCCCCAATTAGAGGTGTCCAGAGTTCTTAAGCACACTCTTTTTTTTTTTCTTTGGATCTTGACTTTAACCGCTCAGTCTCAAGTTTTCACTTGACACCTACACGCCACAAGCACATGGTTAGGGACAACTTGGTTTAGCCGCTTAGGCCAGGATTTTATTCCTTTAGGCCCTCGTATCCACTGATGCTCAAAGCCTTGGGATCTTTTTTATTTACCCTTGCCTTTTGGTTTTAAGGGTTATTGGCTTTTTGCTCTTGCCTTTTGGTTTTAAGAGCTTTGGCTTTTTCTGCTTGCTTTTTCTTTTTCTTTCTATTTTTTTCGCTATTTTTTTTTCTCTTTTTTTTTTCTGCAAGCTTTGTTCTTTGCTGCTTTTTCTTGCTTCAAGAATCATTTTTATGATTTTTCAGATTATCAAATAAAATGTCTCCTTGTCATCATTCTTTCAAGAGCCAACATATTTAACATTCTTAAACAACAACTTCAAAAGACATATGCACTGTTCAAGCATTCATTCAGAAAACAAGAAGCATTGTCACCACATCAATATAATTAAACTAAGTTCAAGGATAAATTCGAAACTCATGTACTTCTTGTTCTTTTGAATTAAAACATCTTTCATTTAGGAGAGGTGATGGATTCATAGGACATTCATAACTTTAAGACATAGTTACTAACTACTAATGATCATGTAATAAGACACAAACATGGATAAGCACTTAACATAAAGAAAACGAAAAACAGAGAAAGTAAAAACAAGGAATGAGTCCACCTTAGTGATGGTGGCGTTTCCTTCTTGAGGAACCAATGATGTCCTTGAGCTCTTCTATGTCTCTTCCTTGTCTTTGTTGCTTCTCCCTCATTGCTTTTTGATCTTCTCTTATTTCATGAAGGATGATGGAGTGCTCTTGATGTTCCACCCTTAGTTGTCCCATGTTGGAACTTAATTCTCCTAGGGAGGTGTTGATTTGCTCCCAATAGTTTTGTGGAGGAAAATGCATTTGAGGAATCTCCGGGACCTCATGGTGATGAGCTTCATGCGCCTCTTGAGCTCCATGAATGGGCTCTCTTGCTTGCTCCATCCTTTTCTTAGTGATGGGCTTCTCTTCCTCAATGGGAATATCTTCTTCTATGAAAGCTCCAACTGAGTAACATAGATGGCAAATAAGATGAGGAAAAGCTAGCCTTGCCCAAGGAGAGGGCTTTTTGGCTATTTTGTAGAGTTCGAGGGAGATGACTTCATGAACTTCTACTTCCTCTCCAATCATGATGTTATGAATCATGATGGCCCGATTCATAGTAACTTCAGATCGGTTGCTAGTGGGGATGATGGAGCGTTGGATGAACTCCAACCATCCTCTAGCCACAGGCTTGAGGTCCAATCTTCTTAGTTGAACCGGCTTGCCTTTGGAGTCAATCTTCCATTGAGCTCCTTCCACACATATGTCCATGAGGACTTGGTCCAACCTTTGATTAAAGTTGACCCTTCTAGTGTAGGGGCGTGCATCTCCTTGCATCATAGGCAAGTTGAATGCTAACCTCACATTATCCGGACTAAAATCTAAGTATTTCCCCCGAACCATGGTAATATAATTCTTTGGATTCGGGTTCTTACTTTGATCATGGTTCCTAGTGATCCATGCATTGGCATAGAACTCTTGAACCATTAGGATGCCGACTTGTTGGATGGGGTTTGTTAGAACTTCCCAACCTCTTCTTTGGATTTCATGTCGGATCTCTGGATATTCATTTTTCTTGAGTTTGAAAGGGACCTCGGGGATCACCTTCTTCTTGGCCACAACATCATAGAAGTGGTCTTGATGAGCTTTGGAGATGAATCTTTCCATCTCCCATGACTCGGAGGTGGAAGCTTTTGTCTTTCCTTTCCCTTTTCTAGAGGATTCTCCGGTCTTAGGTGCCATCAATGGTAATGGAAAAACAAAAAGCTTATGCTTTTACCACACCAAACTTAGAATTTTGCTCGTCCTCGAGCAAGAGAAGAAAGAATAGATGATGAAGAAGAAGAAAATATGGAGGAGAGGGGGGAGAGGTGTATTCGGCCAAGAAGAGAAGAGAGGGTTGTGTTGTGTGAAAATGAGGAAGAATGGAGGGCTTTATATAGGGAAGGAAGGGGGGTAAAGGTTTGGCCATTTAGGGTGGGATGGGTGGGAAATTGTTTTTGAATTTTGAAGGTAGGTGGGGTTTATTGGGAAGTGAAGATGGATGTGAGTGGTGAAGAGGTGATAGGGAAGAGAGATTGAGGTGATTGTTGAAGAGTTTTGGGGAAGAGTGTTTCTGGGATTGTGTGAAAGAGGGGTGAGAAGAAGTGAGTGGAGGTAGGTGGGGATCCTGTGGGGTCCACAGATCCTGAGGTGATCCTGTGGGGTCCACAGATCCTGAGGTGTTCAAGGATTTACAACCTTGCACCAAATTAGGCATGCAATATACCCTTGCACACAACTCTGGGCATTCAGCGCCAGATTGGTGCTTGTTCTGGGCGTTGAACGCCCATTTGTTGCCCATTTCTGGCATTGAACGCCAGAACCATGCTTGTTCTGGGCGTTCAGCGCCAGCTCTTCTCCAGGGTGCAATTCTGGCGTTCAAACGCCCAGATGCTGCCCATTTTGGGCGTTCAGCGCCAGAACCATGCTCTGTTCTGGCGTTGAACGCCAGCCAGATGCTTCTTACTAGCGTTTAAATGCCAGTGAGATCCTCCTCCAGGGTGTGATTTTTCTTCTGTTATTTTTGATTCCGTTCTCAATTTTTTTGATTTATTTTGTGACTCCACATGATCATGTACCTATAAAGACATATAACTAATAAAAATATAATTAAATAAAGATTGGGTTGCCTCCCAACAAGCGCTTCTTTAATGTCAATAGCTTGACAGTGGGCTCTCATGGAGCCTCACAGATGTTCAGAGCATTGTTGAGACTTCCCAACACCAAACTTAGAGTTTGGTTGTGGGCTCCCAACACCAAACTTAGAGTTTGACTGTGGGGGATCTGGTTGACTCTGCAGTGAGAGAAGCTTTTTATGCTTCCTCTCCACGTTTACAGAAGGATGACCTCGAGTTTAAAACACAAGGGATTCCTCATTCAATTGAAGGACTAGTTCACCTCTGTCAACATCAATCACAGCTCTTGCTGTGGCTAGGAAGGGTCTACCAAGGATGATGAATTCATCCTCATCCTTCCCAGTATCTAGGATTATGAAACCAGTAGGGATGTAAAGGCCTTCAACCTTTACTAACACGTCCTCTACTTGTCCATAAGCTTGTTTTCTTGAATTGTCTGCCATCTCTAATGAGATTTTAGCAGTTTGCACCCCAAAGATTCCCAGTTTCTCTATTACAGAGAGGGGCATGAGGTTTATCCCTGATCCAAGGTCACACAGAGCCTTTTCAAAGATCATGGTGCCTATGGTACAAGGTATTAAGAACTTTCCAGGATCCTGATTCTTCTGAGGCAATCTCAATTGATCCAGATCACTTAGTTCATTGCTGAATAAGGGAGGTTCATCTTCCCAAGTCTCAATACCAAATAATTTGGCATTCAGCTTCATGATTGCACCAAGGTACTTGGCAACTTGCTCTTCAGTAACATCCTCATTCTCTTCAGAAGAAGAATACTCATCAGAGCTTATGAATGGCATAAGGAGGTTTAATGGAATCTCTATGGTCTCTAGCTGAGCCTCAGATTCCTTTGGTTCCTTAAAGGGAAACTCCTTATTGATCACTGGACGTCCCAGGAGGTCTTCCTCACTGGGATTCACATCCTCTCCTTCCTTTACAGGTTCGGCCATGGTGATCAGTTCAATGGCCTTGCACTCTCCTTTTGGATTTTCTTCTGTATTGCTTAGGAGAGTACTAGGAGGGATTTCAGTGATCCTTTTACTCAGCTGGCCCACTTGTGCTTCCAAATTTCTAATGGAGGACCTTGTTTCATTCATGAAACTCACAGTGGCCTTGGACAGATCAGAGACTAAGTTTGCTAAATTAGATGTATTTTGTTCAGAGTTCTCTGTCTGTTGCTGAGTGGATGATGGAAAAGGTTTACTATTGTTAAACCTATTTCTTCCACCATTATTAAAGCCTTGTTGAGGCTTTTGTTGATCCTTCCAAGAGAAATTTGGATGATTTCTCCATGATGGATTATAGGTGTTTCCATAAGGTTCACCCATATAATTTACCTCTGCTATTGCAGGGTTCTCAGGATCATAGGCCTCTTCTTCAGAAGGCGCCTCTTGAGTACTATTGGATGCAGCTTGCATTCCATTCAGACTCTGAGAAATCATATTGACTTGCTGAGTCAATATTTTGTTCTGAGCCAATATGGCATTCAGAGTATCAATTTCAAGAACTCCCTTCTTCATAGGCGTCCCATTACTTACAGGATTCCTCTCAGAAGTGTACATGAACTGGTTATTAGCAACCATGTCAATGAGTTTTTGAGCTTCTGCAGGCGTTTTCTTTAGGTGAATGGATCCACCTGCAGAAGTATCCAATGACATTTTAGCTAATTTAGATAGACCATCATAGAATATATCCAGGATGGTCCATTCTGAAAGCATGTCAGAAGGACACTTTTTGGTCAGTTTCTTGTATCTCTCCCAAGCTTCATAGAGGGATTCACCTTCCTTCTGTCTGACGGTTTGGACATCCACTCTAAGCTTACTAAACTTTTGAGGAGGAAAGAACTTGGCTAAGAAAGCCTTGACCATCTTATCCCAAGAGTTCAGGCTATCCTTAGGTTGAGAGTCCAACCATATTCTAGCTCTGTCTCTTACAGCAAAAGGGAAAAGCATGAGCCTGTAGACTTCAGGATCTACTCCATTAGTCTTAACAGTGTCACATATCTGCAAGAATTCAGTTAAAAACTGAAAAGGATCTTCAGATGGAAGTCCATGAAACTTCCAGTTTTGTTGCATTAGAGAAACTAGTTGAGGTTTAAGCTCAAAATTGTTTGCTCCAATGGTAGGGATGGAGATGCTTCTTCCATGTAAATTGGAATTAGGTGCAGTAAAGTCACCAAGCATCCTCCTTGCATTATTATTATTTTCGGCTGCCATCTCCTCTTCCTGTTTGAAAATTTCTGAAAGGTGCTTGCTGGATTATTGTAATTTAGCTTCTCTTAGTTTCCTTTTCAGAGTCCTTTCAGGTTCTGGATCTGCTTCAACAAGAATATTCTTGTCTTTGCTCCTGCTCATATGAAAAAGAGGGAACAGAAAAATAATAATAGGGATCCTTTTTACCACAGTATAGAGGTCCCTTTGTGAGTAGAAGAAAAGAAGAAGAAAAGAATGCAATGTAATGAAAGAAACACAAGGGTGAGGATAGCAGAGATGTGGGATGAAGAGAGGTGTTAGTAGATGAATAAATAAATAGAAGGAGATGAGAGAGAAGGAGAATTTTCGAAAATTATTTTTGAAAAAGAGTTAGTGATTTTCGAAAATAGTTTTTGAAAAAGGTTAGTAATTTTTTGAAAATTAAAAAAAATTTAAAATAACTAGTTAATTAAAAAGAAATTTTGAAAAAGATGGAAGATATTTTCGAAAATTAGAGAGAGAGAGAGTTAGTTAGGTAGTTTTGAAAAGGATAAGAAACAAACAAAAAGTTAGTTAGTTAGTTGAAACAAATTTGAAAACCAATTTTGAAAAGATAAGAAGATGAGAAGTTAGAAAAGATATTTTAAAATCAAATTTTGAAAAAGATAAGATAAGAAGATATTTTTGAAAAGATATGATTGAAATTAGTTTTGAAAAAGATTTGATTTTTAAAATCACAATTAATGACTTGATTCACAAGAAATCACGAGATATGATTCTAGAACTTAAAGTTTGAATCTTTCTTAACAAGCAAGTAACAAACTTGAAATTTTTGAATCAAAACATTAATTGATGATGTTATTTTCGAAAATTAGGAGATAAAGATAAGAAAAAGGTTTTTGAAAAATTATTTTGAAAATTTTCGAAAATAAAAAAAATGAAAAAGATTTGATTTTTGAAAAAGATTTTGAAAAAGATAAGATTTTTAAATTGAAAATTTGATTTGACTCATAAGAAACAACTAGATTTTAAAAATTTTTGAAAAAGTCAACTCAAATTTTTGAATTTATGAGAAGAAAAAGGAGAAAATATTTTTTTGATTTTTGAATTTTTAATGATGAGAGAGAAAAACATGAAAATGATGCAATGCATGAAAGTTATGGATCAAAACAATGAATGCATGCAAGAATGCTATGAATGTCAAGATGAACACCAAGAACACTTTGAAGATCAAGATGAACACCAAGAACTTATTTTTGAAAAATTTTTTGATGCAAAGAAAACATGCAAGACATCAAACTTAGAAATCTTTCATGTTTAGACTCTATGGATGCAAAAATGCACATGTAAAACAAGAAAAGATGCAAAACAAGAAAACATCAAGATCAAACAAGAAGACTTATCAAGAACAAACTGAAGATCATGAAGAACACTATGAATGCATGAATTTTTCGAAAATTTTATGCAAACTTTAAAACATGCAATTGACACCAAACTTAAAAATTGACTCAAGACTCAAACAAGAAACATGAAATATTTTTTTTTATTTTTATAATTTTATGAAATTTTTTTTTTGGATTTTTCAAAAATTATATGAAAAAGAAAAAATAAGGATTCCAAAATTTTTAATATGAATTCCAGGAATCTTGTGCTCTTTAGTCTAAAGCTCCAATCTGAGGGTTAGGCATGGCTTAATAGCCAGCCAAGCTTTAGTATGCTATTACATGCATTGAAGTGATTAGTTGAAGCCTCAGTCTAAAAGAATTTAGACATGGCTTTACAGCCAGCCAGGATTCAACAAATCATCATGAAACACTAGAATTCATTCTTAAAAATTCTGAAGAAAAATATATTTTTGAAAAGATTTATTATTATTATTATTTTTTTTGAAAACAAAAGAAAAATTTCTGAAAGATTTTTGAAAAATTTTTGAAAAGAAAATGAAGAGAAAGTTACCTAATCTGAGCAACAAGATGAACCGTCAGTTGTCCAAACTCGAACAATCCCCGGCAACGGCGCCAAAAACTTGGTGCACGAAATTGTGATCTCAGGCAACGGCATCAAAAGCTCTGTACGCACGTCTTAATAAATTATTTTTTATTCATAACTTCGATACAACTAACCAGCAAGTGCACTGGGTCGTCCAAGTAATAAACCTTACGTGAGTAAGGGTTGATCCCACGGAGATTGTTGGTATGAAGCAAGCTATGGTCACCTTGTAAATCTCAGTCAGGCGGATATAAAATAGTTATGGAGTTTTCGAAAATAAATAATAAAATAAGGATATAAATACTTATGCATATCATTGGTGAGAATTTCAGATAAACGCATAGAGATGCTTTCGTTCCTCTGAACTTCTGCTTTCCTGCTGTCTTCATCCAATCAGTCTTACTCCTTTCCATGGCTGGCTTTATGAAAGGACATCACCATTGTCAATGGCTACTTTTGATTCTCTCTGAGAAATGGTCCGATGCGCTGTCACTGCATGGCTAATCGTCTGGAGGCATCACCCTTGTCAATGGCTGCATCCCATCCTCTTGTGAAAATGGTCCAAATGCTCTGTCACAGCACGGCTAATCATCTGAGGTTCTCGATCATACTGGAATAGGATTCACCCTCCTTTTGCGTCTGTCACTACGCCCAGCACTCGCGAGTTTGAAGTTCGTCACAGTCATTCAATCCCAGAGTCCTACTCGGAATACCACAGACAAGGTTTAGACTTTCCAGACTCTCGCGTCCCAAGATGTCTAATACAATAGTAAAAAGTCCTATTTATAATAAACTAGCTACTAGGGTTTACAGGAGTAAGTAATTGATGCATAAATCCACTTCCGGGGCCCACTTGGTGTGTGCTTGGGCTGAGCTTGAATGTTACATGTGCAGAGGCTCTTTCTGGAGTTGAACGCCAGGTTGTAACGTGTTTCTGGTGTTCAACTCTGGTTTGTGACGTGTTTCTGGCGTTTAACTCCAGACAGCAGCGTAGAACTGGCGTTCAACACCCTTTTGCGTCATCTAAAATCGGCCAAAGTATGGACTATTATATATTGCTAGAAAGCCCTGGATGTCTACTTTCCAACGCAATTAGAAGCGCACCATTTTGAGTTCTGTAGCTCAATAAAATCCACTTTGAGTGCAGGGAGGTCAGAATCCAACATCATCAGCAGTTCTTCTTCAACCTCTGAATCTAATTTTTGCTCATGTCCCTCAATTTCAGCCAGAAAATACCTGAAATCACAGAAAAACACACAAACTCATAGTAAAGTCCAGAAATGTGAATTTAACATAAAAACTGATAAAAACATCCCTAAAAGTAACTAGATTCTACTAAAAACATACTAAAAACAATGCCAAAAGGCGTATAAATTATCCGCTCATCAGCCTTCAGATGTAAAGCAACAATAACATAAATTAAAGAAAGCAATCATGAATTGAAATACCTCAAATAACATTAATAAGGGAAATTATAATCTAACATGAAGAGTTCATAAACTAAATTAGAAGAATAAATAAAAATAAAGAACCTGGGATTGAGAGTCACTCCTAAAACTAAGAGAAGTCCTAAATCCTAAGAGAGAGAGAGAGGAGAGAACCTCTCTCAAAACTAGATCTAAATCATGGAAAGTAACTAAATTGGCGTGCTCCCTGAATGGATGCATTCCCTCACTTCATAACCTCTGGTATATGCCTTCTGGACTTGGATTTGGGCCAAAAAGGGGTTCAAAAATCGCTGGAAGCGTTTTCTGCAATTTCTGGTGCGTGGCCTCTGTCACGCGTCTGCGTGGGTCACGCGGTCGCGTCGTTCGGAGATTTTCCTAGCCACGCGGTCGCGTCAGTCATGCGACCGCGTCATATTCGTTCTGCTTAAGGTGCGCGGTCGCGTTAGTCATGCGGCCGCGTCGATGTTGATTCGCGCTTGGCACGCGATCGCGTCGTCCATGCGATCGCGCGGATGCCAGTTTCTTCAAGGACTCCGTTTTATGCTTTCCTTCTATTTTTGTATGTTTCCTTTCCATCATTTGAGTCATTCCTGCCTTAGAAGATCTGAAACTACTCAACACACTAATCATGGCATCGAATGGAAATAAAAGTAATTAAAATAATTAATTTTAAAGCATAGGAAACATATTTTTCACATACATCACATAATAAAGAAGGAAAAGTAAAACCATGCAATTAATATGAATAAGTGGGTGAAGGATTGAATAAATCACTCAAATTAAGCACAAAATATATCATAAAATGTGGGTTTATCAAGCTCCCTCAACTGCTCGGACCTTAAAAAAGT
This sequence comes from Arachis ipaensis, assembly GCF_000816755.2. NCBI lineage: Eukaryota > Viridiplantae > Streptophyta > Magnoliopsida > Fabales > Fabaceae > Arachis > Arachis ipaensis. The sequence goes on along the minus strand of NC_029791.2, from coordinate 45,881,690 downwards.
AGTTCTTGCAGTCCCTAAAGGACTCGTCATGCATGGCAAAAACTTTATGTCCTTGGGAAGATCTATAGGAAATCCAAGAGGCTTTCTTTTTTGAAGAAATCCCAGGCTTAGTTAAGACAAAAAGGTAAAGAAAGAGAGTCTGGGATGGTGTGACGTCCAACTCTTGGCAAAGCAGCTGAGAGATCTTGATAAAACCCCAGGAGTTCGAATGGAGCTGGGATGGAGCTACATTACACGACCACAACAAATCGGTCTCAAAGGAAGTGAAAGGAAAAGTAATATTCAACTGGTTGAAAAAATAGTCATAAACATAAAAGAAAGGGCGCTCCCCCGGTGTCAGAGCAGGAAAGCAAACCCTCTCCTCAGAACCAGGCACCACCAATTCATAGTTCTTTTCCTGATCTCTACTCTTATAAAGACGGTGATGTTTCCTAAGTTCCACACAAAACGCAACATTCACCACGGAAACACACATTAACACAAGAGAGTCCAACCAGTCAGACATCCCCTCAGGAACCTTAAAATACGTCTCAATAATATTTTTGCGAGAAGACATGGCCAACTAGTCCTACAAACAAGAAAAGAAAACGGATTACTAACCAAAAACAGCTCGGGTGAAATCAGAACAAGTCGGACAAACATGACGTAGAGCAATACAAACAGCAAAAGGAAAACCCCAAGACACACACCAAGGTCCAGGGGCATCCTTTGGAAGCAAAGACAAGGTGAGGAAGACTCCGGAAAGGGCTATGAAGCTACACCCCAAAACTTTCAGCAAAAAAAATCCCCTTCCAGACAAACAACAACATGAGAAGAAAATCAAAGCTACCCAACAAGATGAATATTCTTTCAGTCAACACTCCGAAAAGAAAGTCACAAACCAAATAAGCCACCTCTCAAACTACAGTTTTAGTCTATCAGCAAAGGAACTACCAAGCAAACAAAACATGCCAAGTGGAAATCATCAAAGACGTAAACCTTTTTACAGAATCAAAATGAGCCACCAGAAAAATCGTTACTCTCTACAAAATTCATCAGTAAAATTACCAACATGGCGAAAGTCATCAAATGAGCAATCTTTTGGGCAAAGCAAACAGGTTCATAAAAGCCTCAGTAACAACATGCAGAGGAGCACTAAAAAACAAACACGCAAAATCCTCAGCTAACAGGGAACCCACTCAAGAGCATACATAAGGCTAAGAGGCCAGGAAAACATGCATCACAGCAACAATCGAGCATAACGATGCAAAAAGGTTCAAGCTTTCCAACATGCATTCAAGCAAAATCAAAGCTTTACCAAAAAAATGAGAACAACAAAAAGAAGAACCAACCTGAACAAAGGAGAAAACTTCGAAGAGATTGAATACGGAGAGACGGAATCGCCTTTTGAGCAAAGAAAAACACCAAGAATCACCAAATGACGTCGCGGAAAGAAACGCGAAAATGCAAGTCTTAAGCAAAAACTGAAAGTGAGAAAGAAAAGGGGGAAGTTACAGCAAAGAAACAGCAAAGAGAAACCATTTTTGTGAAAAGTTCAAAATGAACGAAGAAACGGAGCATTAAAAGAATTAATGAGGTTATTAAACCCTCGCGCATTCCCAAAGCAAGGAGACGCGCATTTTCAAAAGAATAAAAATTCAAAAGAAAACGTTCCGCATTCAAAGGATAACTCTACAAAGAAGAAGTCGACAAAATGCTCGAGTTTGGCTTCACCAGAGAAGGATCAAAGTCCTAGAACTAAGACTCGACCTCAAAAGAAAGACCGAGCTCGAGCAGGGGCATTGTTCATACTCTAGGTCGAGCTGTCCGACCCGGGATATTTAGCGACAAGGCGACCAACCTCTTCAGGTCATACTATCCGACCTCTTCTCAAAGAGCTTGGCCAAATTTCCAGAAAGCCCAATAAAGGGCCTAGATAGAGGAACACGACCCAAATCCAAAGGCAGCCCAAGCCTATAGAGATAAGGTCGGTTCCCTTGAAGATAAGATGACTTCACTCAAAGATAAGATAAGATAAGATAACTATCTTATCCCCAGAAAGGTCATCCTCTACTATTATAAATACAATGGAGCATCCAGGTATAAATCATACTCTGATTCTACTAAAAACCTGCTTAATACCCTTGCTAACTTAAGCATCAGAGTCCCTTACAGGTACCACCACCCTCCGGCAGCATTGTCAGTCCAACAAGTCGGACACGACAGCTCTGGCCACCACCCACCAGCCGAACACGTCAGCTCCGACCAGTACAAAAGATCTCATCCGAGATCGACCTACAGTTTCAGGTAACCCTTGGAACACTCCCCCTGACTGGGATTTGCCATTTGAATTGATGTGTGATACTAGTGATTATGCTATAGGAGCTGTTTTAGGACAAAGGCATGGCAAGCTTATGCATGTCATTTACTATGCTAGCCGTGTGCTAAATGATGCTCAAAAGAATTACACAACTACAAAAAAAGAATTATTAGCTATTGTGTATGCTGTTGATAAGTTTAGGTCCTATTTAATTGGTTCTAAGGTTATTGTTTATACTGATCATGCTGCTTTGATGTACCTTCTAACCAAGCAGGACTTTAAACCAAGATTAATTAGATGGGTGCTACTCCTTTAGGAGTTTGATATTGAGATTAAAGACAGGAAAGGGTCAGAAAACCAAGTGGCTGACCACCTTTCCAGAATTAAACCTGAAACATGAGTACAGTCACACAGTTGTGACTGAGACATTTTCGGATGAGCAATTGTTCCTCATTCAGCAGGCTCCATGGTTTGTAGACATTGCAAATTATAAAGTCATGAATTTCATTTCAAAGGAGTACAGTATACAACAAGTGAAGAAGCTACTGACTGATGCAAAATACTTTTGGGAGGAACCATACCTTTTTAGAAGATGCTCAGATGGTATAATCCGAAGATGTGTTCCAGATGAGAAAACACAGCAAATTCTTTAGCATTATCATGGCTCTGATTATGGAGGCCACTTTGGTGGTGAAAGGACAGCTACAAAGGTCCTTCAGAGCAGTTTTTACTGGCCAAATCTCTTCCGGGATTCAAGAGCGTTTGTGAAGAAATGGGATAGATGTGAAAGAACTAAGAATCTTCCTGCCAACCATGAAATGCCACAGCAGCGGATTCTTGGGATTGAGTTGTTTGATGTGTGGGGCTTTGACTTTATGGGACCTTTTCTACCCTCATATTCCAACAACTATATTCTGGTGGCAGTTGATTATGTGTCCAAGTGGGTGGAAGCTGTGGCTCTGCCCACCAATGATGCCAAAGTGGTGATGAGCTTTCTCCAGAGATATATTTTCTGCTGGTCTGGTGTCCCAAGGACACTCATTAGTGATGGTGGAAGTCATTTCTGTAACAAACAGCTGGACTTACTTCTGCAGAGATATGGAGTCTGTCATAAAGTGGCAACCCTCTATCATCATCCTCAGACAAGTGGACAGGTTGAGGTTTCCAACAAGGAACTCAAGAGGATTCTAGAGAAGACTGTCAGTGTCTCAAGGAAGGACTGGTCTAGGAAGCTTGATGACGCTCTATGGGCATACCGGACAGCTTACAAGACCCCTATTGGCATGATCCCTTATCAGTTGGTCTATGGTAAAGCCTGTCACTTGCCAGTGGAGCTGGAGTATAAATCTTACTCAGCAATCAAGTATCTGAACTTTGATGCTCAGGCTGCAGGAATTAAGAGAATGCTTCAGTTGAATGAGCTTGATGAATTCAGATATTCAGCCTATGAGAATGCCAAGCTCTATAAGGAGAGAACCAAGATATGGCATGATAAGAAGATCGCTATCAGAGTCTTTGAGCCAGGTCAAAGGGTGTTCTTATTCAATTCAAGGTTCAAACTCTTTCCTGGAAAGCTGAAATCCCGGTGGTCAGGACTGTTTGTGGTTACCAGAGCTTCACCGTATAGTCATATGGAGATTTAGGAAGAAAATTCTGATAGGAAATTCACAGTTCATGGTCAGAGGTTGAAGCACTATCTTGGAGGTGAGATTGATCGCCAAAGGTTCGCTCATCTGCAGAACTAGCATAATTGACCGTCAAGCTAGTGACGTTAAAGAAGCGCTTGTCAGGAGGCAACCCGATGACCGGTTGAAGCACTATACCTTTCACTTTATTCCCTTTCCTGATTTTCTTGCCCCCTTGACCGATTTTAATCACCTTTCCCATATGTTCCCTACAGCCTTTCCCTTCCCCCAACCCCAAGCCGTGACAAGCTACCCTTCCTTTCCCAATAGATTCCTATCTCACCCTACCAAGACCCTGCAGCATCCCAATTCCCAAACCCCTTGACCGTTTCCTCCTAACCCCAACCAAACCCTCAGCCCATTGTCTGTATAAAGCCTTCTTCCTCCCCACTTCAAACCACACTACATTCAGCCTTCTATACCTTCTCTTCACACTCAACCCTCCCTTATCTTTACACTCAGCTACATCCACTATCCCCTTCCAATACCTATACCCATATCATTCATCCCCCTCCCATTAACCGAATCCCACAAGCCACATCCCCCTCCACTTTTTATAACCACAACCCTCTACCCCCTTTGTCCCTGCCTCCCCATTCCATATATCCCTTCTCTTCTTTTTTACTTTCTGTCTTATTCAAAAAAAAACTTTTAGCATTAATTTTTATTTTCTTCTGTTTCAATTTCTGCTCTTCTTTCTTCTTCCCCTTTGTATTTTTTTATTTTGCTCGAGGACGAGCAACAGTTTTAAGTTTGGTGTTGTCGCTTTGCTGGTTTTATTCTGTTATTTCCATGGCACCAAAGACCACCTAACCTTCCAACAAGAGAAAAGGAAAGGAACCGGCCACCGGTTCCCATGATGCACGATGCTTCTGCTCTAAATTACATGAAGAGCATTTTTATGAGGTTACTAGCAAGAGACCGGTTCTCCCGGAAGTGCGATTTAATCTCGAACCAGATGAATATCCAGATATTCAGCACCAAATTCAGAAATGGGGATGGCAGTTTCTGTGCAATCCGCACACACAGGTGGGACAGTTGATGATTCAAGAATTTTACGGGAATCTGTGGATCACTTATAAAGATGTTTCTGGAGTTGATGAGAGGAACCACAGAAGCTTTGTAAGGGGAAGAGTCATTGATTTTAGTCCGGAGATTATTTGATAGACCCTCCAATTACCTCAAAATATGCCCTCACTTTGATCGTACAGCGAGAAGGCAAACAGAGATCAGAAATTAGATGAAGTACTCGCTGATATATGCATTCCAGATGCCCAGTGGAAGTTGGGGGCAAAGGGGAAGTCGTGCCATCTCAAGGGCAGTGACTTGACTTCTTTGGCTAGGGGTTGGCTCCACTTTATCCACCGGTCTATCATACCTACAAGCATCCGGTCCAAATGCACTATGGACCGGTAATTCTGATTTACTGCATTATGAGAGGAGACCTGGTGAAAGTGGAGGACGTCATTGCCCAACAGATCTATCATGTCGCTACTAACACCATTCCGAATGCTAGGTTGGGCTTTCTGCATCTCATCTTCCGCCTTTGTGAGGCCGCTAGGGTGAAGATAGAGAATGATTTCCCTATGCCAGTCAAGACGCCCTTCACGAAGAAGACTATGGAACTGGTAAGGGAATATTAAAGACTCCCAAGAATAGAACAGGCTAAAGAAGAAGCTCAAGAGGAGCAACCACTACCTCAGGGACACTACTTTCCTCCTCAAGAATACTGGCAGCAGTTTGCATCCTCCATGGAGCAGATGAGGATCACTAACGACAGCTGCTGGTAGCAGTACATTGCATCTGTGGAAGAGATGAGAGCCACACAGAACAACCGTTGGGAGCATCTTTGTACCACCCTTAATGAGATGAGAGCTGCTCAAGACTTTCAGCGGCAGAAAATTCATCAACTGAGATAGGATTACAGCCGCCTGAGAGGACCATACGGAGCACAGCCTGAGGAGAGAGATCCCCACCAGGGAGATTGAGGTGGTTCAGTTCCTTTTCATTTTCCATATTATTTTGCTAATTTTATGATTAGGTTCCTTTTTTCTGCAATTTTTGTTTTAGTTATTGCATGATCATTTCTAATTTCAATTCCTAGGTTCTAGTTTAATTTGCTATTATTTTGTTATTTGATTTTAATTCTGAAAGGTGTCGTATGTATTGCCCATTGAGCTTGAAATCAAAAGAAAAGAAAGAAGAAAAAGATGTATTGCATGAGCAAAAGAGTTTTTAACAGAAAGTAGTCTCACTTAATCAAATGTGGTGGTGTTCTCTGTGATTCTGAATGTATGACATGAGCCGTGCATGTTTAAATTTGAATAAAGAGATGTTGATGTATAAGGAAAAGGAATTTAGAGAACCATTATGAATTTTCTGAAATTAGTGAAAGTTAATCCTTGAAACAAAAGCAACAGCAAAGGAAGAATAAAAAGCAAGGTCCAAGGCTCTTAGCATCAATGACTAGGGAAGTCAGACATGATTAAAAGCTCAAAGAGTTGTTTTCCTAGTCATATGCTTGTGGTGTTCTTGTGTCAAGTAATCCTTGAGACAGAACATTTAGAGTCGAGATCAAATGCATTTAGCAGAGTATGCCAAAGGCTTTGAGCACCAATGTCTGGGAGTAGCTGAAAGAAAAATTAGAACTTCAAAAGAGTTCCCCAGTTAAGTGCTTGTGGTGTTCTTGTGTCAATTAACCCTTGAGACAGAACATTTATAGTCACGGCTAGGGTCAAGGTGCAAAACACCAATTAATTGAGAACTAAAGGATATCTGTTGTGTTCCAAGGATTAAACTGAAGTATAAAGATCAGAGAATTCATAATATGATCCGAATTCTAATTCCGAATGACATTGACATTCCTCTGATTCAAAGGAGAGTGAGATGCCAAAATTGTTCAGAATTACAATAGGTAAACCCCACTTTAAGAAGAGATATGAACATAACTGAACTTTCACCTCTCATGCCAATTCACATCTTAATCATGTACTAATTTTGGTTGCTTAAAGACAAGCAACGATTCAAGTTTGGTGTTGTGATGCGTGAGCATCTTTCCTGTCTTTTCCTAGTGAATTTGCATTTGAATTGATAGGTTTAAAAAAGATTTAATATGTTTTAGCCAATATGAATGCTACTTTGAGTTGTGTGCAATTCTGTTTATTTCAGGTAGCGTTTTGGACAAATTTGACAGAGTTGGAGCCAAAGAGGAAGAGGGGAGAAACTACTTACTGGTTGCTTGAAGCCAAACTTGAGAATACTTAAGTTTAGTGCCAACCAAGAAAGAATGAAGAATGCAAGGCTGCTCACCCCACGCCAAACTTAAGGAAGCTCAAGTTTGGCACCACCAAGGTTTCTTCAAGGAAGACAATTTGGACAACTCCACGCCAAACTTGAAGAAGTTCAAGTTTGGCGTCACAACAAGAAGCTCCAAGGAATATAGGCTGCCACCTCCACGCCAAACTTGAGATTACTCAAGTTTGACGCCAACTCAAAGATCCCAAGGAAAGCTTGCGTGCAACCTCACGCCAAACTTGAGTTCACTCAAGTTTGGCGCCACAAGCGAAGAAGCAAGGGGAACTCTCTGCCCACTCCACGCCAAACTTGGATTCTTCCAAGTTTGGCGCCAACCCTTAGTGCAATAGTGGTCCCCCATTCGTCCAAAGGGCTTGTGCGAATCAATTAAAAATTTTGATTTAAACTTTTATTTTATTTATAATTAGGAAAAGATATTATTTAGTTTAGGAAAAGATATAATTTCGGGCCCTTCTCTTCTCTTCTTCCTCATTCTGCAATCTACAGTTTTTTAGAATCCTAGTTTTTCTCTTGGAACCATGAACAACTAAACCTCCACTGTTAAGGTTAGAAGCTCTGTTTATTGTATGGATTGATACTATTATTTTTTATTTTAATTCATGTATTGATTTCTGTTTCAAGAATTATTTTTGTTCTTTATCTTATGAATTTGGGTGGAACGGAAGTATGACCCTTGTTCTAATTGAGTTCTTGTATAACATGGAAAAGCTCTTTACTTGAACAATAGCTTGAAAATAATTTCTCCTAAATTTCTAATTATCTGGACTTAACGGGATACGTGACATATAATCCTCTTATATTTGGGTAATTAGGATTTTTGTGGCATATAAACTAGAATTGAACTTTACCCTCTCATTGGAATTAAGTGACCAAGGAATTGGCGGTTGATGAAGATTAAAGGAGACTAAAAAGGTCTAAGGAATTAGGGTTTATCCGCATATAGTTTGTCATGAATAGAATCTTGCATGATTAAAGTAGTTAATAAGAAAAGTCAATTCGGAAGATAGATATCTCTGAAGCCTTAACTGTTTTTTCCATATTATTCACACCAATTTACTGCTTACTTTCTGATATTCTGAATTTACTATTAATGCTTTTGAACTCTTAAAACACCATTTTCTGTTTGTCTGACTAATCCAATCACTCAATCATTGTTGCTTGATCCATCAATCCTCATGGGATCGACCCTCACTCACTTGAGGTATACTTGGTACGACCCGGTGCACTTGCCGGCTAGTTTGTGGATTGTAAATTTCGCACCAATACCTTCACACCACAAGCATATAGTTAGGGAAGCAGCTCATTTGAACTGTTCAAGCCAAGATTTTTATTCTTTTATGCCCTCCTAACCATTGATGCTCAAAGCCTTGGATCCTTGCTCTTGCCTTTTGGTTTAAAGAGCTATTGGCTTTTTGCTCTTGCCTTTTGGTTTAAAGAGCTATTGGCTTTTTCTGCTTTTTATTTCTTTTCCTGATTGCCCCCCATTTTTCTTGCATATTTTTTTCTTTTATTGCTTTTTGCTGCTTTTTCTTGCTTCAAGAATCAATTTTTGAATTTTTTAGATTACCAATAATACTTCACTTTTATCATCATTCTTACAAGAGCCAACATTCTTTACTCCAACCTCAAGTATGCACTATTTATTCATACATTCAGAAAACAAAAGCAATGCCACCACATCAAATAATTGAACTATTCTTAATATATAACTCGAAATTTATGCATCTTACTTTTATTTTTCAAATAATTTTTTTTCTTTTAAACAAGGTGATAGATGCATAGAATATTTCATAGCTTTAAGATATAAAGATGATCATGTACTAGAAATAGACAATAGGACAGAATACGTGGAAAACAGAAAAATAACATAGGCAACAGGGGATTAAGGGAACGAATCCACCTTAGTGATGGTGGCTACTACTCCTTTTAGAGGATTTAATGGAGTGCTTGATTTCTTCTATGTCATGCCCCTGCCTCTGTTGTTCTTCTCTTATGGCTCTTTGATCTTCTCTTATGTCATGGAGGATGGTGGAGTGCTCTTGATGTCCCATCCTTACTTGATCCATGTTGGAGCTCAATTCTCCTAGAGAAGTGTGCAATTGGTCCCAATAGCCTTAGAGAGGAAAATGCATCCCTTGAGGCATCTCAGAGATTTTTTGTTGAGGCAGCTCCACATGCTCTTACTGTGGTCCATGTGTTGGCTCTCTAATTTGCTCCATCCTCTTCTTGGTAATGGGCTTGTCCTCCTCAATAAGAATGTCTCCTTCTATGACAATTCCAACTGAATTGCATAGATGACAGATAAGATGGGGGAATGCCAACCTTGTTAAGGTGGAAGGCTTTTTAGCTTTCTTGTACAACTCTTGAGGTATTACCTCATGTACCTCCACCTCACTCCCAATCATGATACAATAAATCATGATGGCTCTGTCAATGGTCACCTTTGACAGATTTCTAGTAGGGATGATAGAGCGTTGGATAAATTCCAACTATCCTCTAGCTATGGGCTTGAGGTCAAGCCTTCTCAGTTGAATAGGTTTGCCTTGAGCATCCCTCTTCCACTGAGCTCCTTCCACACAAATGTTTGAAAGGATTTGGTCTAACCTCTGGTCAAAATTGACTCTCCTAGTGTAAGGATGTGGGTCTCCTTGCATCATTGGCAAATGGAGCGCCAGCCTTACACTCTCCGGGCTGAAATCTAAGAGACGCCCTCGGACCATGGTATGCCAATTTTCGGGACTTGGGTTTACGCTTGTATCATGGTTTTTTATGACCCATCTATTGGCATAGAACTCTTGCACCATCAAGATCCCAACTTCTGGGATAGGATTGGTTAGGACTTCCTAACCTCTCCTCCGGATTTCTCCTTAGATTTTTGGGTACTCATTCTTTTTTAGCCTAAAGGGGACTTCAGGAATCACCCTCTTCTTTGCCACTACTTCATAGAAGTGATCTTGATAGGCTTTGGTGATGAATCTCTCCATCTCCCAAGACTCGGAGGTGGGAAGCAACAGCTTTTCCTTTCCTCTTTCTAGAAGATTTACCGACTTTGGGTGACATAAGTGTGAATGGAAAGAAAAAAAGCAAGGCTTTTCTAACACCAAACTTAAAAGCTTTGCTCGTCCTCGAGCAAAATATGAATAAAAGAGTAGAAGGAGAAGAGAATAGAGCAGATGGAGGGAGAAAAGAGAATTTGGCCAAGTGGAGCTTTAGTGTATGAATGGTGTGTGTATGAAGGGTAGGAAGAAGGGGTATTTATAGGAGTGAGATAGGTTGGGTTCTAATGAATGGGTGGGAATTGGGTGAGAAATTTTGAATTTGAAGTGGGTGGAGGTTAGTGGTAGTTATGATGATTTTGGAAAGTGATATGGATGTGATTGGGTTAGGGTTTATAGGGAAAAGTGTAAGTAAGTGAGAGAAGAAGGTGGGGTAAGTGGAGATTCTATGGAACCCACTGATCCTGAGGGGCTAGGGGATTCAAGTTCCCTGCCCCCTTGTGGGCGTTGAACGCCCAGCTCTTGCTCCTGGCTGGAAAGAGTGAAAGTAAGAGAGAGAAAAAGGTGGGGTAGGTGGAGATTCTATCGGACCCACTGATCCTGAGGGGCCAGGGAATTCGAGTTTTCTGCCCCCTTTGTGGGCGTTGAACGCCCAGCTCTTGCTCCTGGCTGGAGTTCAACGCCAACTATGTGCTCCTCTTGGGCATTGAACGCCCATTATGGTGCTCCTTCCTGGCGTTCAACGCCAGGTCTCTGCCCCTGGCTGGCGTTCAACGCCATCTTCATGCTTCCTGGCTGGCATTTAACGCCAGCAATGCTGCTCCTTATGAGCGTTGAACGCCCACTCTAGCCTCCCTGACTGGTGTTCAACGCTAGCAAAGGACCTACTCCAGGGTGTTTTGTTTCCGGCTCTGACTGTTTATGTTTCTGTTCTAACTACTGCACATGATCACAAACTTAAAGAAAACATGAAAATTAAAGTAATATAACTTAAATAAACTTAATGAAAAACAGAAATAACTTTTAATTATGGTTGGGTTGCCTCCCAACAAGTGTTTCTTTAACGTCACTAGCTTGACAGTTAGCTCATTACAGAGATGGATAGAGGCTCAGAATTTCTCCCCTTATAGTGAACTTCTTGCCTGTGCTCTCATGGATAAGTTCCACATGTTATAGAGATAGGATCTTGTTCACAGTGTGTGTAATGACTGGATTGTCGGTGAAGATGACTCTTATGCCAGGTGAAAGTCGTTTAGTGGGGATCTTCTTATCCTGCCATCTTTTGGGCACTTTTTTCTTATTGCCGGTGTTCTCAGTGCTTAATGATGGCTACCCAACACTAAACTTAAAGTTGGTGTCTGGGGGCTCTGTATAGCTCTGCACTGAGAGAGAAGGTTAGAACACTAGGTGTTGCACAATTGTCTCTCTTTTATCAGAGGGAGAGTTAGGACTAGGTATCTTGAACAAGATGTGGTCCTTCCATAACTGCAGAATCAGCTCTCCCTTTGCCACATCGATGATGGAATTGGAAGTTGCTAGGAAGGGTCTTCCGAGGATGATGGATTCATCCTCTTCCTCCCCAGTATCCAGGATTATAAAATCAGCAGGGATGTAAAGGTCTTCAAGCTTTACCAAGACATCCTCTACCAGACCATAAGCCTTTTTCATTGAGTTGTCTGCCATCTCTAGTGAGATTTTTGCAGCTTGTACCTCAAAGATTCCCAGCCTCTCCATTACAGAGAGATGCATGAGGTTTATGCTTTACCTTAGGTCATACAGAGCCTTATCAAAGGTCATGGTGCCTATGGTGCAAGAAATTAAGAAGCATCCAGGATTCAGCTTCT
>NC_029791.2:45856369-45869319 GCF_000816755.2 Arachis ipaensis | reverse complement strand
GCTGAACCAAGGCATTGAGTTTCTTGGTAAGCACTAGAGGCTCTTCCTCCAATGTCTCTGTGCCAAATAGCTTGGCATTTAGCTTCATCAGAATTCCTAAGTACCGAGCAACTTGCTCTTCCCTAGTTTCCTTTTCCTCATTAGAGGAGGAGTACTCTTTAGATTGTAAGATCTTTAACCAAGCATTCAATGGAACTTCAATGGGCTCCTCATGAACCTTGGGTTCTATCAGTTCTTTAATAGGGGAGTTCTCATTGGGCTTGGGATTGCCAACTATTCCTATTGTGGCATTCAATGCCAAGACTTGTGTTTCTTTGGGAGTTGGACGCCCAGCTTGAATACCTTTACCGGCGTTCAATGCCAGCTTTTGTGCTCTCTTGGGCATTGAACGCCCAGTAAGGACATCCTTGGTGGCGTTCAACGCCAGTAATGGTGGCTTGTTATGCGTTGAACGCCGAGTAAGATCTTCTTTACTGGCATTGAATGCCAGTGATGGTGGCTTTTTGGGCGTTGAACGCCACTAAGGTCTTCCTTACTGGCGTTCAATGCCAATGATGGTGCCTCTTTGGGTGTTGAACTCCCAATAAGGACTTCCTTACTAGTGTTCAACACTAGATTACCCCCTTCAAGTTCGGCCTCAGCTTTTACAGTGATGGCCTTGCACTCTTCTCTTGGGTTCACTTAGTGTTACTAGGAAGAGTGCTAGGAGGGGTCTCAGGGATTCTCTTGCTCAATTTACCAACTTGTACCTCCAAATATCTGATGGAGGACCTAGTTTCTATTATGAAACTGTGAGTGGTCTTAGAGAGCTCAGAGACTATGGTTGCTAAGTCAGAAAGGCTCTACTTAGAAGTCTCCATCTACTGCTGAGAAGATGGGAATGGTGGTTGATGAGCGGATAATTTATACGCTTTTTGGCATTGTTTTCAGTATGTTTTTAGTATATTTGAGTTAGTTTTTATTATGTTTTTATTAGTTTTTAAATAAAAATCACATTTCTGGACTTTACTATGAGTTTGTGTGTTTTTCTATGATTTCAGGTATTTTCTGGCTGAAATTGAGGGACCTGAGCAAAAATCTTATTCAGAGGCTGAAAAAGGACTGCAGATGCTGTTAGATTCTGACCTCCCTTCACTCGAAGTGGATTTTCTAGAGCTACAGAAACCTAATTGGCGCGATCTTAATTGCGTTGAAAGTAGACATCCTGAGCTTTCCAGCAATATATAATAGTCTATACTTTGCTCGAGATTTGATGGCCTAAACTGGCGTTCCAAGTTAGCATGGAAATTCTGGCGTCAAAACGCCAGAACTGGCATAAAGCTAGAGTTAAACGCCCAAACTGGCACAAAAGCTGGCGTTTAACTCCAAGAAAAGTATCTACATGTGAAAGCTTCAATGCTCAACCCAAGCACACACCAAGTGGGCCCGGAAGAATATTTCTGCATTAATTACTTATTTCTGTAACCCTAGGCTACTAGTTCTCTATAAATAGGACCTTTTAATATTGTATTTTAAATCTTTCAATCTATCTTGGAATCAAGTTTCGATGATTGAACCCTCTTTGGGAGGCTGGCCATTCGGCCGTGCCTAGACCTTTTGTTCTTATGTATTTTCAACGGTGGAGTTTCTACACACCATAGATTAAGGTGTGGAGCTCTGCTGTTCCTCATGAATTAATGTAAAGTACTATTGTTTTTCTATTCAACTCAAGCCTATTTCTTCTCTAAGATATACACTCATTCTTCAACCTGAAGAATGTGATGATCCATGACACTCATCATCATTCTCACCTATGAACGCGTGCCTGACAACCACTTCCGTTCTACTTGTAATAGCTTGAGTGCGTATCTCTTAGCCTCCTGGTTCATGACGCATGGTTGCCTCGCCTGACAACCGAGCCTTTCATTCCATGAGATCAGAGTCTTCGTGGTATAGGCTAGAATCAATTGGAAGCATTCTTGAGATCCGAAAAGTCTAAACCTTGTCTGTGGTATTCCGAGTAGGATCTGGGAAAGGATGACTATGACGAGCTTTAAACTCGCGAGTGTTGGGCGTAGTGACAGACACAAAAGGATCAATGGATCCTATTCTAACATGATCGAGAACCAACAGTTGATTAGCCGTGAGGTGATAGCGCATTTGGACCATTTTCATTGAGAAGACGGGAGGTAGCCATTGACAACGGTGAAACCCAGCATAAGCTTGCAATGGAAAGGAGTATGAATGATTGGAAGAAGGCAATAGGAAAGCAGAGGTTCAGAAGGAACAAAGCATCTTCATACGCTTATCTGAAATTCTCATCAATGAATTACATAAGTATCTCTATCCTATTTTATGTTTTATTCATCTTTTAATTATCAATTCTCCATAACCATTTGAATCTGCCTGACTAAGATTTACAAGATGATCATAGCTTGCTTCAAGCCGACAATCTCCGTGGGATCAACCCTTACTCACGTAAGGTTTATTACTTGGACGACCCAGTGCACTTGCTGGTTAGTTGTGCGGAGTTGTGACAAAGAGTTGAGATTACAATTGTGCGTACCAAGCTGTTGGCGCCATTGATGATCACAATTTCGTGCACCAAGTTTTTGGTGCCGTTGCTGGGGATTGTTCGAGTTTGGACAACTGTCGGTTCATCTTGTTGCTCAGAATAGGTAATTTTATTTTTATATTTAAGCTTTTTACTTTTTATTTTCGAAAAATTTTTCAAAAAAAAATTTATTATTTTGTTCTTCAGAACTTTTAAGAATGAATTCTAGAGTTTCATGATGATTTGTTGAAGTCTGGCTGGCTGTGAAGCCATGTCTAATCTTTTGGACCGAGGTTTCAACTTATCATCACAAGGGCTTGTTGATTTCTATCAATCTTGCTGTTGAACGTAATGATCTGCTAAAGCTTGGCTGGCCATTGGCCATGTCTAGTGTTTTGGACCGAAGCTTTCACTGAAAGCTTGGCTGGCTAGTAAGCCATGTCTAATTCCTGAACCGGAGGTTTAGACTAACATTGCATGATTCCTGGAATTCTTATTAAAAACTTTGAATCTCTTTATTTTCTTTTCCAAATAATTTTCAAAAAATCACAAAAAAATTTATAAAATCTTGAAATCAAAAATATTTTATGTTTCTTGTTTGAGTCTAGTGTCTAATTTTAAGTTTGATGTCAATTGCATTCTTCTAATTTTCAAAAATTACATGCATTATGTTCTTCATTGATCTTCAAGTTATTCTTGATGATTTCCTTGCTCTGATCTTTAAATTCTCTTGTTTTGTGTCTTTTGTTGTTTCTCATATGCATTTTCAAATTGTTATAGTTGTTAGTATACAAACCTCTAAGTTTGGTGTCTTGCATGCATTGTTGATTTAATCTTAGTTTTCCATAATTAGTTGCGTTTTGATTATTTCTCATCATTAAAAATTCAAAAAATTTTTAAAATTGTATCTTTTCAAGTCAATAATACAGAGAATTGAAGATTCAGAACATGCAGCAGAGAAATTACAGAGAAAAGGCTGGGCGTTCAAAACGCCCAGTGAAGAAGGAAAACTGGCATTTAAACGCTAGCCAGGGTACCTGGCTGGGCGTTTAACACCAGAATGGCACAAGAGGGAAGATTTTGTTTTTAATTCAAATCTTTTTCAAATTTTTATAATTTTTCAAAATCAAATTTTTTTTAAATCATATCTTTTCAATCATATCTTTTCAAAATCAATTTCTTTCCATTTTTTACCTTTTTCGAAAATCCTTGCTACAATTAATGATTTAATTCAAAATTTTCAAGTTGTTACTTGCCTATTATGAAAGAATCAAATTTTAAATTCTAGAATCATGTCTTTTAATTTCTTGTTAGTCAAGTAATCAACTTTAATTTTAAAACTTTCTTTTTTTAATCTGATTTTCAATCATATCTTCTCAATCATATCTTCTCAGTCAAATCTTCTCAATCACATCTTTTTCAAAATCAATTAACTATTACCTCAATTTTAATTTTCGAAAATCATAAACCATTTTTTTTAAATTTCTTTTAATTATTTCAAAATCTTTTTAATTTGTTTTCAAAAATTCTTTCCCTCTTCTCACATCCTTCTATTTAAGGACTAACACTCCTCCACTATCAGCAATTCGGACTCTCTCTATAAGTTCGAATTCTTTCCTCTCTACCTCCTCCTTCTATTCTTCTTTTTCTCTGACACCTCAAGGAATCTCTATACTGTGACATAGAGGATTCCATACTTTCCTCTTCTCTCTTTCATATGAGCAGGAGCAAGGACAAGGGCATTCTTGTTGAAACTGATCCTGAACCTGAAAGGACCTTGAAGAGAAAGCTAAGAGAAGCTAAAGTATAACTCTCTGTAGAGGACCTAACAGAAATTTTCAAACAAGAAGAAGCCATGGCAGCCGAAAATAACAACAATGCCAATAATTCCAGGAAGGTGCTTGGTGACTTTACTGCACCTACTCCCGACTTCTATGGGAGAAGCATCTCTATCCCTGTGATGCATTCGCATATTTGCCATATTAGCTAGTTAGTTTAGTTAGCTTTAGCTTAGTTTCATTCGTTATCTCTGAAATAAACAAGCATTTTTATGAGATTTACCTCCATGTGTTGAAACACCAAGAACTAGGTAAAATGTTGGCCAAATTCATGCAAATATTCAAGGAGTTTATAAACAAGTTTCCCTTGAAATTTATTTCATAAGATGGCAAGACTTTGAGGAAGTTTCTTTGGTTTATGCTAGGTGATGAAGCTAGAAAGCAATGGAGCAAGAATTAGAGCAAGAAGGCTTAAAGATACATCAAGCTTGGCAAAGAAGCAGAGGATAGCACGTTGCCAACTTGGGCTACTAGTGGCGTGTTTGATGATAACGCCAGCAGCCCTGGAGAGAGATCCTAGAGGAGTTTGCACGTTGCCAACTTGCACTTCTACTTGAGTGCTTGGCAATAATGCCAAGAGGCAAGACTTGGTCCAGGGAAGGAGGCTAGCACGTTGCCAACGCTGGATTCTAAAGGCGTGTGCAATGGCAACGTAGTAAGCAAAGCTTGGAGCAAGAAGGCAGCCACAAGGACATTGCCAACTTGGAGGTTCATTGGCGTTCTCCAAGGCAACGCAGCAAACAAAGTTTAGTGCCATGAAGAGGTTCGAGCACGTTACTACCATGCTGGAACAAAGGCGTGCTTGTGAACAACGCTGGCAAGCAACGCAGCAAGAAAGCAAGGCCTTAGAGAGGAGCTAGGGAAGCTCTAGCACGTTACCAACGCCAGCTTTCATTGGCGTGTTTCAAAGCAACGCTAGGCACCCACTCAAGGTACCCCTGACCTCCACTCGAGCACGTTGCCAACGCCAGCTTCCATTGGCGTTTTCCAAGGCAACGTAGCAAGCAAAGCTTGGTGCCATAAGGAAACTCAAGCACGTTGTTGGACTGGGAGAGCATGGGCGTGTTCCAAGAAAATGCCAGGCAAGAAGCTAACCCAGGGGAAGAAGCATGCACGTTGCCAACGCCAAGTTCTGAAGGCGTGTTCATTGGCAACGCAACAAGCAAGATCTTGGGCCAACCATGAGTTCGAGCACGTTGCCAGCCAAGAGATGTAGGGGCATACTTGATAGCAACGTAGGCAAGCAACGCCAAGAAAGAAAGCTGTCCAGGAAAGAGAGCCAGCACGTTGCCAATGCCAGAGTCTAAAGGCGTGTTTAGGGGCAACGTTGCAAGCAAGGTTGGAAGCTAGAAGGCAACCCTGGAGGGCAATCTCAAGACTCTAGCACGTTGCCAACGCCACCAACAAGGAAGTGTTTGGTGACAATGCGGGCAAGCAAGGATGCTGGGCCAGGAAAGAGTTCGAGTACGTTGCCAATGCCAAGCTCTATAGGCGTGTTCCAAGGCAACGTAGCAAGCAAAAATTGAAGGCTAGAAGGCAGCCCTGGAGGGGAGCAGCGAGCACGTTGCCAACGTGCCAACAAGCGGGCGTGTTCAGCAACAACGCCAGCCCCATGTCTCAGCCCTGGGAGGTTTGGCACGTTGCCAACTTGGAAGAGAGGGTGCGTGTTCAGCAACAACTTCAACAAACTTGGCAGCCTGACCTCACCTTCTTTGAGGAAGCATAACTTGAGATAGGAAAATCCAATTGAGATGATTCCAAGTGCATTAGAAAGAAGACATTCTAAGCTTTCCAATAATGTATGATAGTCCATATTGAAGCAGAGGATTGACACTCAAATTCTGGGTAACATTAGGCATGCAAAGTAGAGCCAAGAAGAAGGAAAGCCAAGTTGTTAGCAACAACTTGGGCTAACAACGCCCAGCACAAAACTCCAAGCCCAGGAAACTCATGAGCACGTTGCCAACGTGCATTCACACTGGCGTGTTTGCTAGTAACGCCCTCATTGGGCCAGGAGCATCATGAATGAGCCTCTCTCTCCTTGTTGAGCAACACTTCTTCTATTTACATCTTCCACTAAGCCAAGAATTCAACGAGGATAAAGCCCACATTGCTAGCCCAATTAAGGATCTCTGAAGGAGTTTTAGGAGTAGTATAAATAGAGAAGAGTTTGATACTTTGAAAAACTTTTTTTGCTTTTGAACTTGTTCTGAGACTTTTTGACACTAAGACATTTTCTATTACACTAGCAATTTCTATTCTTTACTTTTTCTCACCGGTCTTCTATTTTGTTTTTCTTGCAACTTTGAATTTCAGTTTTAAAAACTTCTTCTTCTTCTTCTTCATTCTTCTCTAGACTTAGTTTAAATTTTATCTCTACAATTGTTGTTGAAATTGGAGCTATGATTCACTAAACCCCACTTTCATTAGGGAGAAGA
Organism: Arachis ipaensis; assembly: GCF_000816755.2. NCBI lineage: Eukaryota > Viridiplantae > Streptophyta > Magnoliopsida > Fabales > Fabaceae > Arachis > Arachis ipaensis. The sequence goes on along the minus strand of NC_029791.2, from coordinate 45,862,510 downwards.
GCTCTGTTTATTTGAATGAATTCATAACTCTTCTTTTCCTTCTTAATTCAAGTAGTTAATCCAAGAGGAAACTCTTGCTCTTCAAAGATTCAATCACCATCGAAAGAGGGATTAATCTATATGAATTATGTGGTGAATTTGAGAAAGGAGCCACATAATTCAGTTTAGAGTTCATCCTTTCATGATTTCCTTAATCAATACACTTTGGTTGGTATGTGAGATGTAACCTCCCTTAGTTGAGATTCTGGAGGTTGTGTGGCTTGGATTAGGAATTAAACTTCATCTCTTCTCATGAACAATTAGATCACGAGAGTGGCAATTGGTTGTGTTGAGAGAAATTGAGTTACCAAGAGATTGGGACTCAATTACCCACAAATTGCCATGGATCTATACCCATGATTGAGAAGGAATTGATCAACATCAATTCAGGAGAATTTGCATCTCTGATCCCTAATGATCCTCTCCATCATCAATTCTCATTTCTTTTGCTCTTCAGTTGTTTGAATACCCATTACCCAATTCCCTTCTACATTCTTGCAATTCATTATTCTTGTCATTTACATTCTGTTTCTATATTTCTTGCTATTTACTCTTATGCTCTTTAAAATTCTGCAATCTTTACTTTCTTGCAATTTATCTTTAATGTCATTTAAGTTTCTTGCATTTTAAGTTTCTGTTATTTACTTTCATCTTCTTTCTCTATTCTAGTTCTTTAAATTCCTTACCATTTAAATTTTTGCAATTATGTTCAAAAATCACAAATCTCATGAAATCAAAACCATGTTTGCTAGACTAAATCTACCATTTAACTAAAATTGCTTAATCTACCAATCTCCGTGGGATCAACCTCACTCTTAGTGAGTTTTATTACTTGATACGACCCGGTATACTTGCTGGAAATTACGTGAAATTAATTTTTTACGTATCAAGTTTTTGGAGCAAACAACTTTGAGCTTAAGCCTCAATTAGTTTCTCTAATGCAACAGAATTGCAAGTTTCATGGACTTCTATTAGAAGATCCTCATCAGTTCTTGGCTGAATTCTTGCAAATCTGTGATATTGTTAAGACCAATGGGGTTGACCCTGAGGTCTACAGACTTATGCTCTTCCCTTTTGCTGTAAGAGACAGAGCTAGGACATGGTTGGACTCACAACCTAAAGAAAGCTCACTCTTGGGAAAAGCTAGTCAATGCCTTCTTGGCAAAGTTCTTTCCACCTCAAAAATTGAGTAAGCTTAGAGTGGAATTTCAAACCTTCAGATAGAAGGAAGATGAATCCCTCTATGAAGCTTGGGAAAGATACAAGTAACTGATCAGAAGGTGTCCTTCTGACATGCTTTCAGAATGGAGCATCATAGGTATCTTCTATGATGGTCTATCTGAACTGTCCAAGATGTCATTGAACAGCTCTGCTGGAGGATCTCTTCATCTAAAGAAGACACCTGCAGAAGCTTAGGAACTCATTGAAATGGTTGCAAATAACCAATTCATGTACACTTCTGAAAGGAATCCTGTGAATAATGGGACAAATCAGAAGAAAGGAGTTCTTGAGATTGACACTCTGAATGCCATATTGGCTCAGAACAAAATATTGACTCAGTAAGTCAATATGATTTCTCAGAGTCTGTCTGGCATGCAAGTAGTAACAGGCAGTACTAAAGAAGCCTCATCTGAAGAAGAAGCTTATGATCCTGAGAACCCAGCAATAGAAGAGGTAAATTACATGAGAGAACCATATGGAAACACCTATAATCCTTCATGGAGAAATCATCCAAATCTCTCATGGAAGGACCAAAAGAGGCCTCAACAAGGCTTCAACAACAGTAATGGTGGAAGAAATAGGTTTAGCAATAGCAAGCCTTTTCCATCATCTTCTCAGCAACAGACAGAGAATTCTAAGCAGAGCCACTCTGACTTAGCAACTGTAGTCTCTGATCTAATTAAAACCACTCAAAGTTTCATGACTGAAACAAGACCCTCCATTAGATATTTGGAGGCACAAGTGGGTCAGCTGAGTAAGAAAGTTACTGAACCCCCTCCTAGTACTCTCCCAAGCAATACAGAAGAGAACCCAAAGAGAGAATGCAAGGCCATAAACACGTCCCACATGGCCGAATGCATAGAGGAGGGAAAGGCAGTGATTTCCACTGAGGAAGACCTCAATGGACGTCCACTGGCCTCCAAGGAGTTCCCTAATGAGGAACCATGGGAATCTGAGGCTCACACTGAAACCATAGAAATTCCATTGAATTTACTTCTGCCATTCATAAGCTCTGATAAGTATTCTTCCTCTGAAGAGGATGAAGATGTTACTGAAGTACAAGTTGCTAAGTACCTTGGAGCAATCATGAAGTTAAATGCCAAGTTATTTGGTAATGAGACTTGGGAGGATGAACCCCCCCTTGCTCACCAAAGAACTGGATGACTTGACTAGGCAGAGATTACCTCAGAAGAGACAGGATCCTGGAAAGTTCTCAATACCTTGTACCATAGGCACCATGACCTTTGAGAAGGCTCTGTGTGACCTAGGGTCAAGCATAAACCTCATGCCTCTCTCTATAATGGAGAAGCTAGGGATCCTTGAGGTACAAGCTGCAAGAATCTCACTAGAGATGGCAGACAATTCAAGGAAACAGGCTTATGGACTTGTAGAGGATGTCTTGGTAAAGGTTAAAGACCACTACATCCCTGTTGATTTCATAATCCTAGGCACTGGGAAGTGTATGGATGAATCCATCATCCTTGGCAGACCCTTCCTAGCCACAGCAAAAGCTGTGATTGATGTTGACATAGGAGAATTGGTCCTTCAAGTGAATGAGGATTCCCTTGTGTTTAAGGCTCAAGGATCTCCCTCTGTAACCATGGAGAGGAAGCATGAAAAGCTTCTCTCAATGCAGAGTCAAATAGAGCCCCCACATTCAAACTCTAAGTTTGGTGTTGGAAGGCTATCATCATGTCTGAGTATCTGTGAGGCTCCATGAGAGCCCACTGTCAAGCTTTTGACATTAAAGAAGCCCTTGTTGGGAGGCAACCCAATTTTATTATATCTATTTATTTTCCATTGTTATTTTATGTTTTCTGTAGGTTGATGATCATGTGAAGTCACAAAAATAACTGAAAAAGTAAAAACAAAATGAAAAACAGTATTAAAAATAGCATACCCTGGAGGAGAAGCTTGCTGGCGTTTAAACGCCAGTAAGAGTAGCAGAATGGGCGTTAAACGCCCAGTCTAGCACCATTCTGGGCGTTTAACACCAGAAATGGGCACCAGACTGGTGTTTAACGCCAGAAAGGGGCACAAAGCTGGCGTTTAACGCCAGAAAAGGGCACAAAGCTGGCATTTAAACGCCAGAAAGGGGAGAAAAGCTGGCGTTAAACACCAGAAATGGGCAGCAACCTGAAGTTAAACGCCAGGATTGGCAATCAAGGGGGCGTTTACACGCCACATAGTGCAGGGATGAGAAATCCTTGACACTTTAGGATCTGTGGACCCCACAGGATCCCCACCTACTTCATCTCTCTCTCTCTCTTTTTCACACCTTTTCATAACACCCTTCCCCAAATACCCCTCACCTATCAAATCCTACCCTCTTCTCCATAATCTCTTCACCAATCCACATCCATCCATCATAAAACCCCACCTACCTCACCATTCAAATTCAAACCAATTTCTCTCCCAAACCCACCCATACATGGCCGAACCCTACCCCTCTCTCCACTCCTATATAAACCAATCTTCACTCCTTCATTTTCACACATCATACACCCTACTCACCCCTTTGGCCGAAACACTAACCCCCTCCATCTCCTCTATTTCTTCTTCCTCTACTCTCTTCTTTTATCTTTTGCTCAAGGACGAGCAAACCTTCTAAGTTTGGTATGGTAAAAGCATTGCTTTTTATTTTTCCATAACCATTTATGGCATCAAAGGCTGGAGAAACCTCTAGAAAGAGGAAAGGGAAGGCAAAAGCTTCTACCTCCGAGTCATGAGAGATGAAGAGATTCATCTCAAGGGTGCATCAAGACCACTTCTATGAAGTTGTGGCCAAGAAGAAGGTGATCCCCGAGGTCCCTTTCAAGCTCAAAAAGGGTGAGTATCTGGAGATCCGACATGAGATTCGAAGAAGAGGTTGGAAAATTCTCACCAACCCCATTCAACAAGTCGGGATCTTAATGGTTTAAGAGTTCTATGCCAATGCATGGATTACCAAGAACCATGATCAAAGTGTGAACCCAGACCCTAAGAATCGGCTTACAATGGTTTAGGGGAAATGCTTAGATTTCAGTCCGAAAAATGTAAGGTTAGCATTCAACTTGCCCATGATGTAAGGAGATACACACCCCTACACTAGAAGGGCCAACTTTGATCAAAGGTTGGACCAAGTCCTCATAGACATTTGTGAAGAGGGCGCTCAATGGAAGAGAGATTCAAGAGGGAAGCCGGTTCAACTAAGAAGGCATGACCTCAAGCCTGTGGCTAGGGGATGGTTGGAGTTCATCCAACGCTCAATCATTCCCACTAGCAACCGGTCTGAAGTTACTATCGACCGGGCTATCATGATCCATAGCATCATGATTGGAGAGGAAGTAGAAGTTCATGAGGTTATATTCCTAGAACTCTATAAGGTGGCGGACAAGTCCTCTACTTTGGGAAGGTTAGCCTTCCCTCATCTCATTTGTCACCTCTGCAATTCGGCTGGAATTGACATAGAGGAAGACATCCTCATTGATGACGACAAGCCCATCACTAAGAAAAGGATGGAGCAAACAAGAGATCCTACTCATGGGCAAGAGCATGAGGAAATTCCTCATCATGAAATCCCTGAGATGCCTTAAGGGATGCATTTTCCTCCACAAAACTATTTGGAGCAAATCAACACCTCCCTAGGAGAATTAAGTTCCAATATGGGACAACTAAGGGTGGAGCACCAAGAGCATTCCATCCTCCTCTATAAAATTAGAGAAGACCAAAGAGTCATGAGGGAGGAGCAACAAAGGCAAGGAAGAGACATTGAGGAGCTCAAGCACTCCATAAGATCTTCAAGAGGAAGAACAAGCCGCCATCACTAAGGTGGACCCATTCTTTTATTTTCTTGTTCTTATTTTTTCTGTTTTTCGAATCATATGCTTTATGTTTTGTCTATGTTTGTGTCTTTACTACATGATCATTAGTGTCTTAGTGTCTATAACTTAAAGCTATGAATGTCCTATGAATCCATCACCTTTCTTAAATGAAAAATATTTTTAATTGCAAAAGAAAAAGAAATACATGAATTTTGAATTTTAAAATAGTTTAATTATTTGATGTGGTGACAATACTTTTTATTTTCTGAATGAATGCTTGAACAGTGCAAATTTTTGAAATTGTTGTTTAAGAATGTTAAAATTGTTGGCTCTTGAAAGAATGATGAAAAAGGAGAAATATTATTGATAATCTGAAAAATCATAAAAATGATTCTTGAAGCAAGAAAAAGCAGTAAAAGGCTTGCAGAAAAAAATATATATGCGAAAAAAAAGAGAGAAAAGAAAAGAAAAAAAAAGAGAAAGAAAAAGAAAAAGCAAGCAGAAAAAGTAAATAGCCCTTTAAACCAAAAGGCAAGGGTAAAATAAAAAGGATCCAAGGCTTTAAGCATCAGTGGATAGGAGGGCCCACAGGAAGAAAATCCTAGCCTAAGCGGCTAAACCAAGCTGTCCCTAACCATGTGCTTGTGGCGTGAAGGTGTCAAGTAAAAACTTGAGACTGAGCGGTTAAAGTCGTGGTCCAAAGCGAAAAGAGTGTGCTTAAAAGCTCTGGACATCTTTAATTGGGGACTCTAGCAAAGCTGAGTCACAATCTGAAAAGGTTCACCCAGTTATGTGTCTGTGGCATTTTTGTATCTGGTGGTAATACTAGAAAACAAAATGCTTAGGGTCACGGCCAAGACTCATAAAGTAGTTGTGTTCAAGAATCAACATACTGAACTAGGAGAATCAATAAAACTATCTGAATTCTGAGTTCCTATAGATGCCAATCATTCTGAACTTCAAAGGATAAAGTGAGATGCCAAAACTGTTCAGAAGCAAAAAGCTACTAGCCCCGCTCATCTAATTAGAATCTGAGCTTCACTCAAAAACTCTGAGATATTATTGCTTCTTAAATTAT
>NC_029791.2:45848150-45856294 GCF_000816755.2 Arachis ipaensis | reverse complement strand
TTGGACTTTACTATGAGTTTGTGTGTTTTTCTGTGATTTCAGGAATTTTCTGGCTGAAATTGAGGGACCTGAGCAAAAATCTGATTCAGAGGCTGAAAAAGGACTGCAAATGCTGTTGGATTCTGACCTCCCTGCACTCGAAGTGGATTTTCTGGAGCTACAGAAACCCAATTGGCATGCTCTCAATTGCGTTGGAAATAGACATCTTAGGCTTTTCAGCAATATATAATAGTCCATACTTTGCCCGATATTTGATGGTCCAAATCGGCGTTCCAAGTCAGCATGGAAATTCTGGCGTCAAAACGCCAGAACTGGCATAAAAGCTGGAGTTAAACGCCCAAACTGGCACAAAAGCTGGCGTTTAACTCCAAGAAAAGTCTCCATATGTGAAAGTTTCAATGCTCAGCCCAAGCACACACCAAGTGGGCCCGAAAGAAGATTTCTGCATTAATTACTTATTTTTGTAACCCTAGGCTACTAGTTCTCTATAAATAGAACCTTTTACTATTGTATTTTAAATTTTTCAATCTATCTTGGAATCATGTTTGGATGATTGAACCCTCTTTTGGGAGGCTGGCCATTCGGCCGTGCCTAGACCTTTTGTTCTTATGTATTTTCAACGGTGGAGTTTCTACACACCATAGATTAAGGTGTGGAGCTCTGCTGTTCCTCATGAATTAATGCAAAGTACTATTATTTTTCTATTCAATTCAAGCCTATTTCTTCTCTAAGATATACACTCGTTCTTCAACCTGAAGAATGTGATGATCCGTGACACTCATCTTTATTCTCACCTATGAACGCGTGCCTGACAACTACTTCCGTTCTACTTGCAATAGCTTGAGTGCGTATATCTTAGCCTCCTGGTTCATGACGCATGGTTGCCTCGCCTGACAACCGAGCCTTCCATTCCGTGAGATCAGAGTCTTCGTGGTATAGGCTAGAATCAATTGGCAGTATTCTTGAGATCCGGAAAGTCTAAACCTTGTCTGTGGTATTCCGAGTAGGATCTGGGAAGGGATGACTGTGACGAGCTTCAAACTCACGAGTGTTGGGCATAGTGACAGACGCAAAAGGATCAATGAATCCTATTCCAACATGATCGAGAACCAACAGCTGATTAGCCATACGGTGACAGCATATTTGGACCATTTTTACTGAGAGGATGGGAGGTAGCCATTGAGAACGGTGAAACCCAACATAAGCTTGCCATGGAAAGGAGTATGAATGATTGGAAGAAGGCAATAGGAAAGCAGAGGTTCAGAAGGAACAAAGCATCTTCATACGCTTATCTAAAATTCTCACCAATGAATTACATAAGTATCTCTATCCTATTTTATGTTTTATTCATATTTTAATTATCAATTCTCCATAACCATTTGAATCTGCCTGACTGAGATTTACAAGATGACCATAGCTTGCTTCAAGCCGACAATCTCCGTGGGATCGACCCTTACTCACGTAAGGTTTATTACTTGGACGACCCAGTGCACTTGCTGGTTAGTTGTGCGAAGTTGTGACAAATAGTTGAGATTACAAGTGTGCGTACCAAGTTGTTGGCGCCATTGATGATTACAATTTCGTGCACCAGTGGTCTGTTGTTGAACCTATTCTGGGTTCTTCCACCTTGATTATTGTTGAAGCCTTGCTAAGGCTTCTGTTGATCCTTCCATGAGAGGTTAGCATGATTCCTCCATGAGGAGTTGTACGTGTTTTCATAGGGTTCTCCCATGTAATTCACCTCTTCTGTCATGGGTTGATCTGGATCATAGGCATCTCCATCATAGGAGATGTCTTGAGTGCTACCAGATGCAGCTTACACTCCAGTCAAGTGCTGAGAGATCATATTGACCTGTTGGGTCAAGATCATGTTCTGAGCCAATATGGCAATCAAAGTCTCAACTTTTAGGACTCTTTTCTTCTGAGCTACCCCATTGTTCACATGGTTTCTCTCAGAAGTATACATGAATTGGTTGTTTGCAACTATTTCAATGAGTTCCTGTGCCTCTTCAGGCATTTTCTTCAAGTGGAGTGATCCACTAATAGAATGATCCAAAGACATCTTGGATATTTCAGATAGACCATCATAGAAGATTCCTAGGATAGACCATTCTTAGAGCATGTCAGGAGGACACCTCTTGATCAGTTGCTTGTATCTTTCCAAAGCATCATAGAGGTATTCACCCTCTTTTTGTCTGAAGGTTTGAATTTCCACCCTGAGCTTGCTCATCTTTTGAGGTGGAAAGAACTTGGCCAAGAAAGCATTGACCAACTTTTCCCAAGAGTCTAGGCTTTCCTTAGGTTGCGAATCTAACCATATCCTAGCTCTGTCTCTAACAGCAAAAGGAAAAAGCATAAGCCTGTAGACCTCAGGATCCACTCCATTGGTCCTAACAATGTCACAAATTTGCAAGAATTCAAATAGAAACTGATGTGGATCTTCCAGTGAAAGTCTATGGAATTTACAATTCTAGTGAATTAGAGAGACTAACTGAGGCTTTAGCTCAAATTTATTTGCTCTAATAGCAGGTATGGAGATACTTCTTCCATAAAAGTCAGAAGTGGGTGCAGTAAAGTCACCAAGAACCTTTCTTACATCTCCTCCATTGTTCTGTTCGGCTGCCACGCTTGTATTTTCAGTTTCTTGTTCAAAATGTTATGTGAGGTTTCCTCCAAAGTGTTGTGCTTTAATTTGTTGTAAATGCTTCTTTAGGGTCCTCTCAGGTTCAGGATCAAGATCAAAGAGAGGTTTTTTATCCTTGTTCCTGCTCATAAACAAGAAGAAAGAATGCAAGAAAAGAAGAAGAAAATGATTCTCTATGTCAGAGTATAGAGGTCCTTTATTAGAGAGAGATATATCAAAAAGAAAAGAAAATAAGATATCCTTTAATAGGGATAGTTTTCGAAAATTAATAGAGGAAAAAGAGAAGATATTTTTGAAAATAGAGAGGGAGAAGGAGATGAGATTTTCAAAAAAGAAGAGAGAGAAAGTAGTTAAGAAGTTTTGAAAAAGAAGAAAGAAAACGGAGGATAAAAAGAGAATAAGATAAAACATGCAACTAGTTAACTAACAAGATTTGATTTTAAAATTTGAAATTTAAAATTCAAAAGAAAAGTCAACAAGATAAGATAAGAATTGAAAAGATTTGAAAAAGATTTGATTTTGAATTTTGAAATTGAAACAAGATAAGATAAAGATTTGAAAGAAATTTGATTTTCTGAAATTTTAAAATTAAGATAAGATAAGATAATGATTTGAAATTTAAAAAAAAAAGATAAAAAGATAAGATAAAGATTTGAAAAAGTTTTGAATTTTAAAATTTTAAAAGAAAGATAAGATAAGAAAGAATCAAATTAAAAGAAAAGATTTTAAAAGATTTTAAAAAGATAAGAATTGAAATTTGAAATTTGAAATTTGAAATTAAGATAAGATAAGATAATGATTTTGAAATTAAAATTTGAATTTTTTTTTTTTGAAATTTTCGAAAAAAAATTTAAATAAAGATAGAAAAGATATATATATATATATATATTGGATTGATGAATTAGGCCAGAGGCTGTGAATCTTGGGATTAATGAGGAAAGAGAAAAACAACCAAAAGACATCAAACTTAAAATTTTTAGATCAAAAGATAAAATTTCAAAAATTAAGAAGACAAATACCAAAAGACACCAAACTTAAAAATTTTAAAATCAAAACAAGAAAAGAAACAAGAACAACTTGAATATCAAGAAAGAATACTAAGACAATTTTCAAAAACTCAAAGGAAACAAAGAACACACAAAGGACACTGATGAATCCATATTTGATGATGATTTTTGGTTAGAATTGAATGGATTTTCATCATATAAACTTGTACTTATTCCCTTGAATAGCATGCTTTTGAACTTTCCTCCCAAATTGTGCTTGGTTATGAAAATATTCTCTTTTGTGCCTAATTTAATCTATTTTATTCCATTTGCCTTCCATTCTATGTCTTGATGTTGTTTGTGAGTGATTTCAAGTGTATAAGGTAGGAATGGGTTGGAGAAAATGGAAGAAGAGCATGCAAAGTGGAGGAAACAAGAAGAATCAAAGGAGATGAGCTCAGAGACGTGTGCGTGCACACAGATACCTGTGCGTACGCACAGCTGCCCAATCACAGCACGTGGATCGTTTAGAGCACGTCGCGCGTCCAACCCAGCATCACCTAGTGTGCGTGCGCACAGCTACTTGTGCGTACGCACAGGTCGGGACTTTCGCCAAAGTGTGCGGACGCATGCGTCTGTGCGTCCACACAGGTGTCTGCACATGACTTCATTAAAAGAGCACGTGTCTCGTGATTTGGGGGCTTTGGAGGCCCATTTCTGAAGTTCTCTAGCTCATATTGGAGGGGGAAATGAAGACATAGGAGAACATATCATTAGTATAGTTTAGGAGTAGTGGTAGGAAGTTTTTAGTTTAGGTTTTTCTCTAAGTTTTTCATCTTCTCTATTAGGGTTTATATTAGGGTTTTACATTCAAGTGCCATTTCCATTTTTGATCTTGGATTTTTCTAGCTTTCATTGTAAGTATTCTCTTGTTATTACTCTTTATAGTTACATTGTCATTACTCTTCTTCTAATTCAAGTTATAGTTCAATTTCACTTCTCTCTTGCAATTTCAATTTCTTGTTGATGAATTTGATGTTTGATGTTTGTTACATGCTTTCTTGTGTTATTCTTGTTGATTGAGATTAATTGTTGCTTTTAGTTTCAAGTCTTTTCTCATTTTTCCAATGTTTAAAGTTCTTGCCCACCAAGTGTTTGACAAAATGTCAAACATGGTTTTAGGCTAAATTTTTTGTTCTTGGCTTGGGTAAAGTGAGCAATTGGGTTTCTAGAGTTGGAATGTCCAACATTTAGTTTCAATTCTTGGATTGTTAATTGTTCTTGTTCCCACTAACGATAAGTTGTTGCTAAGGCAATTAGCAAGCAATTTAGGATTTGTGGGTTAAGGACACTTATGCTCATTTAACTTACTTTCCGATGTGAGGGTTGATCAAGTGAGATTAATCCATCATAATTGTCATAGTTGTGGTTCCAACAAGGAAAGAACCCTTAGCTCACTCCAAGCCAAGGCTCTCTTTTATGCTTTCAATCTTTCATACCTTTATATGTTGATCTCTTTACTTGTTTATATTGCATAGTCGGTTCTTTAATTTCTTCATTAGTTCAATCATTACAATTTTGCATGTTCTTTTATTGCTTTATATGTTCATTTCTTCATTCACATCCCCTTGATCACTACAACCGGAATTGCACACTCATAGTTCTAAAGTGCTCCTAGGGAGACGACTCGGGAGTCTAATACTCTCGGTTTTGAATTGGTTTTGCTTGTGACATATCTTGTGAATTTCCAATTTGATTGAGGTCCCATTTGTGGGGTTAGGACTATACTTACAACGCTAATTCCTTTTCGGATAATCAAGTTCCTAATCCATATACAATTTGGGCCCTCATCAGACACCAAACCTAAAAATTGACACTAGACTCAACAGAAAATAAAGATCAATAACGAAAACAAAAGGTTTTGAAAAATTTAAAAAAAAAAAGAAACAAAAGACTCAAAACAAAAGTAAAAAGTACCTAATCTAAGGAACAAGATAATCCGGTAGTTTGTCAAATCCGAACAATTCCCGGCAACGGCGCCAAAAACTTGGTGCACGAAACTGGCTCCGAACGTTTCGCACAGATAGACCGGCAAGTATACCGGGTCGTCCAAGTAATACCTCAGGTGAGTGAGGGTCGATCCCACGGAGATTGTTGGTTTGAGAAAGCAATGGTTACCTAGTAGATCTTAGTTAGGCAGATAGAAATTATAGTTTGTCACGAAAAATGCATAAAACAGAATAAATAAATAAAAAGTTACTAGATAGACGAGAAATCAATGGTATGAGAACGGTTGAGGCTTCGGAGATGCTTTGTCTTTCCGAATTAACTTTTCTTACTGTCTTCTTCAATAACTTTCTGATTTTTTCAATGGCATCCGTAAGTGATTAACTCGTGTCCTCTCATCAAGTTAACCTCCTCCACTGCAGCAATCCACTACGTTGAGATGACTCATGTCCTCTCATCAAGCCACCTCTAGATTTCTCACTGTAGCAGAAGATGAAGCTCTAAGCAATCCACTCCCCTTCACAATCCTACTCAAGGTGCCACAGACAAGGCAGATCTTCTGGATCAGAAAGTACTGCTTCTCTGACTCTAGCCTTAACGCCATAGAGACCTCACTTACCCACGGTCAATGGGATTTTATGTCATGTATCCAAAGTTGCCCAGGTACTCTATTGGAATTCGCAATGCAATCTCTAGCTTTGGTTCTACGCTATCCGGGTCTGGACTCGCATGGAACCCATGTAGAACAAGGGTGATTGTCACGGGTCACCCTTAATTCATGAGATGAAGAACGAGAATGCATAAGAGAATAGAATTAGACATATTGAACTAGAAAAGTAATATTATTAATCCATGAAACTCAGCAGAGCTCCTAACTTTAACCTTAGGAAGTTAGTGACTCATAATATTCGAAAATACAAAATGGGGGAGAAAGAAGATTGGTGGAACCCCTAAACAAGGGTGATCTTCTCTTATATATACTAATTTGCTAACTAAGAATTACAGAATTAAGATAAACTAGTCTTGTAGTGTGAAATCCACTTCTGGGGCCCATTTGGTGAGTTGTTTGGGCTGAGCTTTGAGTGTCTCCACGAGCTAGTACCCCTTAGGGGTGTTGAATGCTGGCTAGGGACTCCCTTTTGGCGTTGGACGCCAACTGCTCCCCTGTGGGCGCTGGACGCCAGGAATGGGGCTGGTGGCTAGCGTTGAACGCCAGTTTTGGGCCTTCAATTCCAAAGCAAAGTAAAAACTATTATATATTTTTGGAAAGCTCTGGATGTTAGATTTTCATAGCCGTTGAGCGCGCGCCATTTGGACTTCTGTAGCTCCAAAAAAGCTCTTGAGTGCACTGAGGTTAGATCCTGATAGCATATGCAGTCCTTTCCCTGTCTCTGAATTAGACTTTTGCTCAAACTCCTCAATTTCTGCCAGAAAATACCTGAAATCACCATAAAACACACAAACTCAAAGTAGAATTTAAAAATGTGAATTTTACACTAAAACCTATGAAAACATAATAGAACTTAAACAAAACATAATGAAAACTATATGAAAATGATGTCAAAAAGCATCTAAAATATCTGCTAATCATGCTTGGACTTCCCTAAACTTTTGGTCTGTTTACACATGTTAAAACTGGGCTTCTATGGAGGATTTGGTTGCACACGGTATGACGGTGTGAAAATCTACAGCATCCGATTTTCTCTCTCTCTTTGTCCCCTGCTTTCGAGGCAATTATCGTATTGTTTGACGAATTGGATAAGTGAGCTGTTCCGGGTAATGAACTTGTTAAAAAATACATGCATGCTCTTGCTCCTTTGTGTGTTTCTCATCCCGGCCCAGAAGTAGTGATCCAGATAAATTGAAATCCATATATGACGGTCTTCATAAAGATATACAAAAAAAACACTCAAATCAGACAATAATACACTTAAAAACAAGCAATATACACCTCTGCTGTAGATTTTAAAAGACATTACCTGAAAGCCACTTGTTGTCCTCAAGACCATACTTCAGCAGAAAATCATTCCAATTCCTATCAAATGATTCTTTGGTATGAGAGTTCCAAACAACATGGCTTATTTATTGTTCGATTTCCAGGTGTCTTGATGAGCGGATAATTTATACGCTTTTTGGCATTGTTTTTAGTATGTTTTTAGTAGAATCTAGTTACTTTTAGGGATGTTTTTAATAAATTTTATGGTTCAGAGGAACGAAAAGCATCTCCATTCGCTTATCTGAAATTTCTACCAATGATTTACATAAGTATCTCTATCCCTATTCTATTATTTATTATTCGAAAACATCTTCATCACTTTATATCTGCCTGACTGAGATTTACAAGGTGACCATAGCTTGCTTCATACCAACAATCTCCATGGGATTCGGCCATTACTCACGTAAGGTATTACTTGGACGACCCAGTGCACTTGCTGGTTAGTTGTATCGAAGTTGTGACAAATTATGAGTGTGTAATCACGATTACGCGCACCAAGTTGCTCACGTTG
>NC_029791.2:45814884-45848116 GCF_000816755.2 Arachis ipaensis | reverse complement strand
TGTTTTTCTCTCTCATCATTAAAAATTCAAAAATTAAAAAAATATCTTTCCCTTTTTCTCTCATCAAATTCGAAAATTTGAGTTGACTTTTTCAAAAATTTTTAAAATCAAATTGTTTCTTATGAGTCAAATCAAATTTTCAATTTGAACATCTTATCTTTTTCAAAATCTTTTTCAAAAATCAAATCTTTTTTAAAATTCTTAGTTATTTTCGAAAATTCCAAAAATATTTTTCAAAAATCTTTTTCTTATTTTTATACCAAATTTTCGAAAATAACAATACCAATTAATGTTTTGATTCAAAAATTTCAAGTTTGTTACTTACTTGTTAAGAAAGATTCAAACTTTAAGTTCTAGAATCATATCTTGTGATTGCTTGTGAATCAAGTCATTAATTGAGATTTTAAAAAAATCAAATCTTTTTCAAAAACGAATTTCTATCATATCTTTTAAAAAATATCTTCTTATCTTTTTCAAAAATTTGATTTCAAAATATCTTCTCTAACTTCCTAACTTCTTATCTTTTCAAAATTTGTTCCAACTAACTAACTAACTTTTTGTTTGTTTCTTAACTTTTTCAAAACTACCTAACTAACTCTCTCTCTCTCATTTTCGAAAACATCTTCCCCCTTTTTCAAAATTTCTTTTTAATTTATTAATTATTTTAATTTTTAATTTTTAAATCTAAATTTTCGAAAATTACTAACATTTTTCAAAAACTATTTTCAAAAATCACTAACTCTTTTTCAAAAATTGTTTTCGAAAATTCACTTCCCCCTCTCATCCTTCTTCTATTTGTTTATTGATATACTAACATCTTTCCTTCAACTCTCCAAAAATCCGAACCCCCTCTCTCTCTGAGTTCAGATTTTCTTCCCTTCTTTTCTTCTACTAACACAAGGATCCCTATACTGTGGTATAAAGGATCCATATTATTATTACTATTTTTTCTGTGCCTTCTTCTTTGTCATATGAGCAGGAGCAAGAATAAGAACATTCTTGTGGAAGCAGATCCAGAACCTGAAAGGACTCTGAAAAGGAAACTAAGAGAAGCTAAAATACAACAATCCAGAGATAACCTTTCAAAAATTTTCGAACAGGAAGAGGAGATGGCAGCCGAAAATAATAATAATGTAAGGAAGATGCTTGGTGACTTTACTGCACCTAATTCCCATTTACATGGAAGAAGCATCTCCATTCCTGCCATTGGAGAAAACAACTTTGAGCTGAAACCTCAATTAGTTTCTCTGATGCAGCAGAACTGCAAGTTTCATGGACTTCCATCTGAAGATCCCTTTCAGTTCTTAACTGAATTCTTGCAGATATGTGATACTGTTAAGACTAATGGAGTAGAGGAGTTCTTGAAGTTGATACTCTGAATGCCATATTGGCTCAGAATAAAATATTGACTCAGCAAGTCAATATGATTTCTCAGAGTCTGCATGGAATGCAAGCTGCATCCAACAGTACTCAAGAGGCTTCTCATAAAGAAGAAGCTTATGATCCTGAGAACCCTGCAATAGCAGAGGTAAATTACTTAGGTGAACCTTATGGAAACACCTATAACTCATCATGAAGAAATCATCCAAATTTCTCATGGAAGGATCAAAAGCCTCAACAAGGCTTTAACAATGGTGGAAGAAGCAGGTTTAGCAATAGCAAGCCTTTTCCATCATCCACTCAGCAACAGACAGAGAACTCTGAATAAAATGCTTATAATTTAGCAAATCTAGTCTCTGATCTATCCAAGGCCACTGTGAGCTTCATGAATGAAACAAGATCTTCCATTAGAAATCTGGAAGAACAAGTGGGCCAGCTAAGTAAAAGGATCACTAAAATCCCTCCTAGTACTCTCCCAAGCAATACAGAAGAGAATCCAAAAGGAGAGTGCAAGGCCATTGACATAAGCACCATGGCCGAATCTGTGAGGAAAGGAGAGGACGTGAATCCCAAGGAGGAAGACCTCCTGGGACGTCCAGTGATCAATAAGGAGCTTCCCTCTGAGGAACCAAAGGACTCTGAGGCCCATCTAGAGACCATAGAGATTCCATTGAACCTCCTTATGCCCTTCATGAGCTCTGATGAGTATTCCTCTTCTGAAGAGAATGAGGATGCTACTGAAGAGCAAACTGCCAAGTTTCTTGGTGCAATCATGAAGCTGAATGCCAAATTATTTGGCATTGATGCTTGGGAAGTTGAACCTCCCTTGTTCATCAATGAACTAAGTGATCTGGATCAACTGACATTGCCTCAGAAGAAACAGGATCCTGGAAAGTTCATAATACCCTGTACCATAGGCACCATGATCTTTAAGGCTCTATGTGACCTTGGTTCAGGAATAAAACTCATGCCCCTCTCTGCAATAGAGAAACTGGGAATCTATGAGGTGCAAGCTGCTAAAATCTCCTTAGAGATGGCAGACAGCTCAAGAAAATAGGCTTATGGACAAGTAGAGGACGTGTTAGCAAAGGTTGAAGGCCTTTACATCCCCGATCACCTCAGGATCTGTGGACCCCACAGGATCCCCACCTACCTCATCATCTCTCTTCCCATTCATGATCATCCCTTCTGTTTTCCATTTACCACTCACATCAATACACCCACCACCTTCAAAATCCAACATCTCTCTCTCCCACCCAATCCCACCCATATGGCCGAATACACACATCCATCCATCTCCTCCATATCTTCTTCTTCTTCTTCTTTCTTCTTTTGCTCGAGGGCGAGCAACATTCTAAGTTTGGTGTGGTAAAAGCATAGCTTTTTTGTTTTTTCCATAACCATTGATGGCACCTAAGGCCAGAAAAACCTCTAGAAAGAGGAAAGGGAAGACAAAAGCTTCCATCAAGGGTCTATAGCTCAGTGGTAGAACATTTGACTGCAAATCAAGAGATCCCTGAGATACCTCAGGGGAGACATTTTCTTCCACACAATTATTGGAAGCAACTAAGGGTGGAACATCAAGAGCACTCCATCATGCTCCATGAAATAAGAGAAGATCAAAAAGCAATGAAAGAGGAGCAACAAAGACAAGGAAGAGACATAGAAGAGCTCAAGGACATCATTGGTTCCTCAAGAAGGAAACGCCACCATCACTAAGGTGGATTCATTCCTTGCTCTTATTTCTTCTGTTTTTCGTTTTCTATGTTATGTGCTCATCTATGTTTGTGTCTTTATTACATGATCATTAGTAGTTAGTAACTTTGTCTTAAGGTTATGAATGTCCTATGAATCCATCACCTCTCTTAAAATAAAAACTGTTTTAATTCAAAAGAACAAGAAGTACATGAGTTTCGAATTTATCCTTGAACTTAGTTTAATTATATTGATGTGGTAACAATGCTTCTTATTTTCTGAATGTATGCTTGAACAGTGCACATGTCTTTTGAAGTTGTTGTTTAAGAATGTTAAATATGTTGGCTCTTGAAAGAATGATGACAAGGAGACATGTTATTTGATAATCTGAAAAATCATAAAAATGATTCTTGAAGCAAGAAAAAGCAGCAAAGAACAAAGCTTGCAGAAAAAAAAAATAGGCGAAAAAAAAATATAGAAAGAAAAAGAAAAAGCAAGCAGAAAAAGCCTAAAGCTCTTAAAACCAAGAGGCAAGAGCAAAAATCCAATAACCCTTAAAACCAAAAGGCAAGGGCAATAAAAAGGATCCCAAGGCTTTGAGCATCAGTGGATAGGAGGGCCTAAAAGAATAAAATCCTGGTCTAAGCGGCTAAACCAGGACATCACAATTTCGTGCACCATGTCTCTTATAGCCATTTAATTTGCCTGGAATCTTCTTCATGATGTGCCAAATATACCAACGGTGAATTATTGTGGGCATACAAGCCTCGATAGCCATTTGCATCGATGCGCATTGATTAGTGAGAATCTCTTTCAGAGCCTTTCCTCCCATGCAACGAATCTAACATTGAAATAATCATCTGAATGATTGAATATCTTCGTTTTTCATCAAAGCATATCCAAGAAGTGTTGACTGACCGTGGTGATTCACCCCGACAAAAGAACCACAAACCAGATTACACCTGAAACAAATTACGGCAAAACCGAATTAAAATCATTAAATACTCCCAAAATAATCACCTTATACACCCAAAAACATCCAATATACACCTCTATAGCAGATTCATAAAACAACATTAATTCAGCATCATAAACCAAAACAGTATATTACCTGTTTGTATTGTAGGTGGTGTCGAATGAAATAATATCTCTAAAATACTCACAGGTAGCCCTGCTCTTTGCGTTCGCCCAAAAAGCAAGCTTAATCGACTGATCATCCTCGAGTTCGAGCTCGAAAAAGAAATTCTGGTTCTTCTCTTTCATTCTTATTAAGTATTTCCCAAATTCTTTTGCATCGTCTAGTTCCAAAACATTCCGCACTTCTCTTGTGATGTAATTTCTCACATCTTTTACGATAAAATTTAACTCACGGTGACCCCCGGCTGCTGCCACAAATGATTGGTAAGTTTTGCTTGGTCTGATACCGGCTTCCTCGTTATTCTCTATTGTACAACACACGGACATGCTTAGTTCCCTGTGCTGTTTGAGTATCTCTGCTTGATTTGGACAGCAGGGATGTGAATGATGCAACACAACCTTCGAAATGATCCAAACACCAATATCCTTCAATATGTGTATATAATTATTGCAAGACAATTTGAGGAATTTGTCTTCTCAGTCGAAGATATTTTCGATTTTCATTTTCCCTCTCTACTTCATGTAATTAATTGATTCTTAATTTCATTTTCCTTCTTATTTATGCTCCGAACTCTTATAGAAAAACCTACAGCCTTTGAATAATCCTTGTAGAATTTTCTAGCATCTTCAAGGGTGTTAAAAGTCATCCAAACCTTGGAAATAAGCTGCTCATCAACACCACAAAGGGGCTGCAAAATACACCAAAAATACAACTATAGAATGCAAATACAACTATAAAACCATCATAAAAAAAAGATTCATGAATCATCATTAAATAGAAACTAAAACAATTCAATTAAAAGAATAAGACAATTCATCCTCAGCCAGATGAAAAGTCATAAACTGTAAATATACCCAAACTTTCGTCAAATACACCCAAATATTTTTTATTTACACCCGTAAGTCTGATATAAAATGCAGAAAAATTCATCAGAACTAGTACATTAGATTCAACTCAAACAATGAACAATGAACAGCAAATTTCACAGACAAGGTTCACACATTATTAACTGGATTCAAATTCAAATTCAATTATTAACTGGAAATAAACCACACCTCAGAAACTTCATTGGATTCAAATTCAAAATCCACTTCGCTCTGGTTCAACTGACAATTTGAAGTTGAATCATCCATTATCTTCAAAACGATTTAACAACTTGATTTCAGAAACAATGAAAAACGAAAAAAATGAAGAAAGAGAACAGAGAAAGAAACTTACGTGAAGGGCAAAGGAGAAGGCAGAGAGAAACGCACGAAAGAGATCGAAGAGAGAAGGCAAGAAAACGCAAAAGAAATTCAAAAAAGGAAACAAAATCCTTTCGAAAAAGAAAGTTATAAATTCGCGCATTGATTGATTGAAAAAACTGTAAAGGAGGCGCGTGAAACGTGCCATAAAAGGCACGTTTTAGGGATAAGGGATTTTTAGGATTTATAAGACTTATATAGTAAAAAAGCTTGCATACGGAGATTAATTGTTATATTAATACCTAAAGGATTTTAATGACTTTTCATATTTTTAACAGACCAAATTACTTTAATTCTAACCAAATTCTATAAGAACGAAGATATTTGACTATTTGAGTATTTAAAATAAAAGTCCATAAGATTTAAAAATTAGGTCAATTCTAATTTTATTGTGTTCCCAATACATCCTTATTTTTTTGGTGACTGGTTTAGACATGTGTATTTATAAATATAAATATATAATTTTTAAAAATAATTAAAAATTATTAATAATTTAAATTAGACCAAACTCTTAAAAATAGAACGTTTCAAATAACAACAAAGATAGACAATTTCAACCTTCAAATAATAAGAAAGATGGACGGTTTCAAAATAACAGAGGACATTCATAGGCAGTTTTAACTAATTAATTAATGGGTGCTGCCGTGCTGGGCGTATCAGATAATTTGAAACTGCTATTAACACATTATTTTTTTAAAAATCAACCCACTTAAATTAATACCAAAAAAGTTTAGTGTTAATTTAATTTTTTTTAGGCATGTTTTATTAAAAAAATATATGTTAAAATTTAGCTCCTAAATTAATTACGAAATATTTGTATAACATATAATAATTAAATTGTCATAATAGAATAAAAGAAATGATAATATATAAATAAGTAATCTAAATTGCTTATAATAATATAATAATTTTTTTATGAAGTTTTAAGTATATATTTTTCTAGAATGAGTAGTAATCGGTTTTATTATTGGCATTGTAACGTATTATTGTAAAATTAGTTTTGTTTTATTACGAAAAAAAAAATAGGCATGACCGCATTAGGGAGATGTTGCGTTAAAGGAGAGAGGTGGGTGAAGTAGTTGAGTGGAGTCAATTACAAATTTACAATAAAACAGTAAAGCAGTTTTAGAAATTTGGATATGATGCATAAAAATTCGATCTATTGTTTTATGTATTATTTTTTATTATTAGTTTAAATGGGTTTGTTTTTAAGAAAATAATCGGTTGATTTTAAATGAGTAGTTTTAAATTACATGGTATGCGAAGTCGTCCATTAATTAGTTAGTTAAAATTGCATATTTTTTCTGTTATTTTAAAACTGTCCATCTTTTTTATTATTTGAAACTGTTCATCTTTTTTATTATTTGAAACGTTCTATTTTTAAGAGTTTGGTCCAATTTAAATTATT
Source organism: Arachis ipaensis (assembly GCF_000816755.2). Classification (NCBI taxonomy): domain Eukaryota; kingdom Viridiplantae; phylum Streptophyta; class Magnoliopsida; order Fabales; family Fabaceae; genus Arachis; species Arachis ipaensis. Next base: position 45,841,251 of record NC_029791.2, on the reverse strand, counting down.
AATATTTTTTATTATTTTCAAAAATTATATTTAATTATTTATAAATACATATATCTAAAAAAAAATGCAATATATTGAAAGTTTTAGAAGTAAAACACAAATCTATACCAATATATAATGGGATACACAGGTTTGGTATCCAATTCTTTCTTTTTTTTTTATCCATGTTCTTTTTTAATAAAAAATGGGTTTATCTATGACATGATTTAAAAACTGAACCACTCCTAATAAAGAAAACTGACACCACGTACTCAGGATACATAAATAATTAATAATTTTATTTTTATCTTTAATTTTTCATGATATTTTATAAAAATTATTAAAATATAAATAATTAATACAAATAACGTATAAAGAAATAGTCTATATGTAACGACCCAACTTCCAGAACGTCATGATCGTACCGAAAGTAAGGCGTTACCAACCTGCTTTACTTTATTAACTATTTACTATTGAGCCTTTAGTTCGATATCGAGATTCAGTTTTATAGAAAATTCTAGAAAAATTTTGCTTTTATTATTTAAAATCATATAACAAACATTTCGAGTAATGATAATCACATAATTATTAATGATAGTAATACTATACAAAATAATTTAAATAAAATTCAGGTACAACGCCTATTCCTCTGCATAAAATAAAAACTAAAGCTAGAAAGGCGAGGAAATTCTACGAAAGAAACTCAAGTTATAAACTCAACTCGTAAATAAGTTCTATAATCGCCCGCAGCTTCAAACGGAGTCTTCGAACCTGTGTCACTGAAAGGGTGGAAGATTTTGGGGTGAGAACAAACTACACGTTCTCAGTAGGGAATGGGAATACCGTAAAAGTAATGAAATAGAATGCAAATAATTAACATACTCTAGGAAACTATATTTTTATCAAACTCTTATGAAAATACTATTCTTGGTTTTACTTTAACTAATTAGTTACCTCTTCCAAAGAAAATCTCTAAGCTCAAAACAAATTCCAAAATATAAAACTGGTCACATTAAGCATTTCTCAACCACACAATTAATTTTCAATCACAACGTCAAATCTTACTCATCATCATACATTCACCATCTAGTAGCACTAACAAAAGATTCAATTCAACACACAAATAAGTCACAGCAACGCAAACAGCATAATCACAAGTAAGTACAACGAGCAAACCCAATCAAATGCAGATGCGCAAACAAGGATGATGCATGTCTAGCCCTAGTGCAGGTAATGAGCTCATCTATCGGTTTCTACCCGCTCCCGACGTAACCCGAAGCATCTGAAACGGGTATGGTTTTCCAGTCAGCATAGGTACAGTTCTCACTAACTGACGTATGCGTCATATCCTCTGTAAGCAGACTCTGCCTTACAGGTGACGGCATTCCAGCCGTGTATGAAATCATATCCTCTGTAAGCAATCCTTGCCTTACAGGTGCGGCATTCTAGCCGTGTATGAATTAATATCCTCTGCAAGTGATCCCAGGTTATCAGTTGCAGGTACAACTCTCAATAGTTGTGTAACACTGGAAAACGTTCTGTGGTCGTACCACTATCTATCTGACTGCCTTCACGCAGCAGATCATTACATAATCATTCTCATTATCTTCATTCATTATCATTCTCATTATTCATCATCACTTTTACATTCTTATGCAGTACCTCTTTCTTTCTCTATTCAATCATACAGTATAAACTTTACATATTTCACTCTTGCAATATCTTGGTTCAAGCCATTTCTCTTTGCCATTCGTTCAAAAAAATCTCAATCATCAATTCAGTTCATAATCTCTTCTATGGCAATCTTGAGTCAAGCCAACTTTAAAACTATCTTTCATTTTAGTTCTCTATCAAAGACTCAAGAAAATTATTTATTTTTAAATTCATTAAACACTTTTCAAAACATAACCTTTCATTAGAAGTAATCAAATAAAACTCTTTCTCAAGTTTACTAACTTCACAAAGATTCATTCATAAAATCCTTTCAAAATTAAACACAATCAACTAGTAATCCCAAAAAAAAATCAGCCTTTCATAATTCAAAGTCATTTACTTGTTAACAAAGTAACTGTTTTGGTTTAGAAGTCATATTTCAAGAGAATAATTCGGTAATCAAACTTCAATCTTTTAACAGTTCTCAAGCATAACTCTAATTAATCACGAATCAACATTAACAAGCATCAAAACCAATTCCAACCGGTCACAAGTCAATTTCACAGCCATTCCAACATATCATATTACTAAAATCAACAACAAACGCTTATTCTCAATAATCAAAATACAGCCACAACTCAAACCATCATCACAATAATCCCAAACCAAACACAAATCCAACTCAGTTCATCAATTATCAATATGACAACTTTTCAATAGTTAGCTCATCAAATTTCAATTTAACAAGTATTATCAAATGAATCACCATTCACAGCCACTTTTCAACCAATTCAGCAATATCACATAAGTCAGAATTTTCAACAAATCCATCAAAATCAGAAAAACCAATATCAGTCACAGCATTAACCAAAACTAACCTTGTCAAATCAATTACTCACAATAACAAAAATCCAGTGACATTTTCAGCCATAACCTAAACTCAATAAACTAATTGAAACACCAGAATATCATCTCAATATCAGACTTAATCCAAATTTCACAACCTCAAACCAAGATTATTCCTATCAATTAATCATATTTATGAATTATTTGTAATTATTCACTAAACCTCATTGGCATTCATAAGTTAAAACTGTTAATTTTTGAAATAAATTCCCTACCTCAATGTCGCATTAACAACGCAATTAAACCAAGCAGCAGCGTCGGTGACATTTTTCCTATGAGTTCCCTTCCTCTGGCAACAACACAACAGCTCGGGACCTACGTAGCAGCATCAGAATCATCAGGAGCGGCTCCAACATTGGTTCCCGGTGACTCCAATGGCACTAGCAATCTCCAAATAGAGCCGGCAGCTACCTCCAGTAACGGTGGCGGCAAGGTAATTTACAATAATCTCTTTATACAATATAAACAGTTTCAGGGACAAGCTTCAAAGTAAAATTGAATTGGCAGAACTAGGAGGAACCAGAAACAGGGCAAGCTTACCAAAACGGCAGTGATTCTAACAGTGGTCTCTGACGACAGAGGTGGTGTGCAGATCGACGGCAGACCACAGTGGCCCCTCTACTCTGCGGTTCTGCCTCCTTTCCTCCCAACCTCCAAGAGAAGCACCAGCCCCAAACAAGGCTCGACGGTGGTAGTGGAGTGGCTGACCTCAACACTGGCGACGCCGGGCGGAACAGCGACGGCAACAGAGGGGCACGAACGGCGACGTTGGGACGACGGCAACAGAACCCTCGCCGTGATAGTCGTGAAATGGGTCGCAACGGTGACGTGCCACACAGCCCCTCTCCTCGCTGGTGAACCTGGCTCATGGTCGTTCTCTCTTCCTCTACTGGCCCTCGACGGCGACGACTCCAGGGGGAAACGACGAGCAAAAACGGCAGCTCCTCGAGCGACAAATCGGTGGCATGAGTTCTCGCGGGAGTGGCTGTGACAAAGACGGCGCAGTGGCGGCGGGCTGAACGGAGGTAGCAGCGTGGCTCATCTCCACTTCTGATCGCAGCTCCGCCTCCTCTCTCTCGGTCCGTTTTTCTTCTGCATCCCTTCCCCCTTTACTACTGCGACTGATTTGAGAAAGGGAAAGGTTGGTATCACGGCTGCTGGGTCAGAGAAGAGGGCAATTGGAGTAGGGTTTCGGCGGCTAGGTTTGGGAAGAATTAGGGTTTCCAATTTGGGAATTAGGGTTTCTGATTCAATTTGGAAATTTAGGTTTAGGAATTAGGGATTTTATAAAAGAATATGGATAGGTATGAATAGATATTTTGATAAAATTGAAGGGTAGAGTAATTTTAAAATCAAATATACTAAATTATAAAATAAACATATTAATCATATAATTATAAAATATAGTTCACACTCAATCTTAATCATTCAAATTAAATGATATAACTTCTCATTATTTTTCTATCACTAGACTTTAATTTCAATTTATAAAATAACCAATTATAATAAAAATTGTACATAAATATTAATTGACGTAAACTTAAGGTATTTATAAATATCAATCTAGTCATTTCTAATAATTTCTAGGAGTTCACGTTAATAACATAATTCATTCAAAATAGAATTTATTTATACAATTCTTCTTATTTTTCAATTATCAAAATTATAATTTCAATCATACCAAATATCTAATAAAGATTATATAAAAATTCTAATTAATTTAAATTCCAATTATCAAGAAACTCTATTTAATTACCTTTACCAAAATAATTTTCTTAAAATAAAATTATCAACAAATAAAATAAATCACAAATAACTAATTATTTGATTTTCAAAAACTAGGGTTGTTACATTCTACCCACCTTAGAAAAATTTTTGCCCTCGAAAATTGCTAGAATAAAATAAATTCAAACTGAAATCAAAGAAAGCAGAATATATGGACAAAAGTATAGGCAATGTCAAGGATGAACATTCAAAGAGTTACGTAAGCAATCAGATTCAAAGGCAAGTAAAGGTATACAAGAATGACAAGGTATGGTTGGGAAACAATCAAATCACATTTTAAGGAGGAAATTCAAACCAGAGAATTCCAATGAAAGCAACAAAGAAAAGGATGGCACGAGTTTATGTGGCACGAATAAAGATTATACGTCGAATCGAAGCTAACTTCATAACTTCTAGCGCTCCCAAACCTCGTGAATCGCATTATCTATTACTTCTATTTCATCAATGATAACCCATTAGTGTCCCCATATACATAAATCATTAGTATTAAGTTGGCCAGACCTAATACCATGAAGTATGAAATGGTAACCTAACAGCATTAATCATCAGACAGTCATGCATATAAAACTCAAACTCTTGTTATCAGAACAAGTCACAAAGCATGACAGACACTCAAAGTATGCAGTGAAGCATATAGTCAGTCCATTCCCAAGACTCTAACAGGAACGAACTGCTCTGATACCATTTGTAACGATCCAACTTCCAGAACGTCATGATCGTACCGAAAGTAAGGCGTTACCAACCTGCTTTCCTTTATTAACTATTTACTATTGAGCCTTTAGTTCGATATCGCGATTCAGTTTTATAGAAAATTCTAGAAAAATTTTGCTTTTATTATTTAAAATCATATAACAAACATTTCGAGTAATGATAATCACATAATTATTAATGAGAGTAATACTATACAATAGAATTTAAATAAAATTCAGGTACAACGCCTATCCCTCTGCATAAAATAAAAACTAAAGCTACAAAGGCGAGAGAATTCTACGAAAGAAACTCAAGTTATAAACTCAACTCGTAAATAAGTTCTATAATCGCCCGCAGCTTCAAACGGAGTCTTCGAACCTGTGTCACTGAAAGGGTGGAAGATTTTGGGGTGAGAACAAATCACACGTTCTCAGTAGGGAATGGGAATACCGTAAAAGTAATGAAATAGAATGCAAATAATTAACATACTCTAGGAAACTATATTTTTATCAAACTCTTATGAAAATACTATTCTTGGTTTTACTTTAACAAATTAGTTACCTCTTCCAAAGAAAATCTCTAAACTCAAAACAAATTCCAAAATATAAAACTGGTCACATTAAGCATTTCTCAACCACACAATTAATTTTCAATCACGACGTGAAATCTTACTCATCATCATACATTCACCATCTAGTAGCACTAACAAAAGATTCAATTCAACACACAAACAAGTCACAGCAAGGCAAACAGCATAATCACAGGTAAGTACAACGAGCAAACCCAATCAAATGCAGATGCGCAAACAAGGATGATGCATGTCTAGCCCTAGTGCAGGTAATGAGCTCATCTGTCGGTTTCTACCCGCTCCCGACGTAACCCGAAGCAGCTGAAACGGGTATGGTTTTCCAGTAAGCATAGGTACAGTTCTCACTAACTGACGTATGCCTCATATCCTCTGTAAGCAGACTCTGCCTTACAGGTGACGGCATTCCAGCCGTGTATGAAATCATATCCTCTGTAAGCAATCATTGCATTACAGGTGCGGCATTCTAGCCGTGTATGAATTAATATCCTCTGCAAGTGATCCCAGGTTATCAGTTGCAGGTACAGCTCTCAATAGTTGTGTAACACTGGAAAACGTTCTGTGGTCGTACCACTATCTATCTGACTGCCTTCACGCAGCAGATCATTACATAATCATTCTCATTATCTTCATTCATTATCATTCTCATTATTCATCATCACTTTCACATTCTTATGCAGTACCTCTTTCTTTCTCTATTCAATCATACAGTATAAACTTTACATCTTTCACTCTTGCAATATCTTGGCTCAAGCCATTTCTCTTTGCCATTCGTTCATAAAAATCTCAATCATCAATTCAGTTCATAATCTCTTCTATGGCAATCTTGAGTCAAGCCAACTTTAAAACTATCTTTCATTTTAGTTCTCTATCAAAGACTCAAGAAAATTATTTATTTTTAAATTCATTAAACACTTTTCAAAACATAACCTTTCATTAGAAGTAATCAAATAAAACTCTTTCTCAAGTTTACTAACTTCACAAAGATTCAAAAATCATCTCTCTTACTATTCAAATTCAAATATTATTATTTCACCAAATTTCTAAAAAGGTAATCCTTTATTTAAATCCCAAAACATAACTCTTTCAATATTGAATCAAATTCAAAACATAATTTCTTTCTTAAATAATTCAAGTTCGAAACATAAACCCTTCCTTGGTAATTTGAACTCAAAATATTTTAATTCTTTTCTAAACTAAATAAAGCTCAAGTGATATAATTTTCCAAATTCAAAGCTTCTAAAATAACTTTTCAAATGAAACCTTAGATTTTTATAAAATTTCGACAGCACCTCCCCTAAAACTCGGACTTAGCCACCCTTACGGGTTCCCTCTTTCTCAACAAATCACCAGCCCTTTTCTCAATAATTTTCAAACAGACAATTCTCAATCAATCAGATATTCGCATTTCATAATAATTAGTAAATCAATCATACTCCACAATTTCTGCTAATCCATCAATCCAATCTCACCATTTCATATTTACTTTTCACTTATCATAAAATCCTTTCAAAATTAAACACAATCAACTAGTAATCCAAAAAAAAAAAAATCAGCCTTTCATAATTCAAAGTCATTTACTTGTTAACAAAGTAACTGTTTTGGTTTAGAAGTCATATTTCAAGAGAATAATTCGGTAATTAAACTTCAATCTTTTAACAGTTCTCAAGCATAACTCTAATTAATCACGAATCAACATTAACAAGCATCAAAACCAATTCCAACTAGTCACAAGTCAATTTCACAGCCATTCCAACATATCATATTACTAAAATCAACAACAAACGCTTATTCTCAATAATCAAAATACAGCCACAACTCAAACCATCATCACAATAATCCCAAACTAAACACAAATCCAACTCAGTTCATTAATTATCAATACGACAACTTTTCAATAGTTAGCTCATCAAATTTCAATTTAACAAGTATTATCAAATGAATCACCATTCACAGCCACTTTTCAACCAATTCAGCAATATCACATAGGTCAGAATTTTCAACAAATCCATCAAAATCAGAAAAACCAATATCAGTCACAGCATTAACCAAAACTAACCTTGTCAAATCAATTACTCACAATAACAAAAATCCAGTGACATTCTCAGCCATAACCTAAAATCAATAAACTAATTGAAACACCAGAATATAATCTCAATATCAGACTTAATCCAAATTTCACAACCTCAAACCAAGCTTATTCCTATCCATTAATCATATTTATGAATTATTTGCAATTACTCGCTAAACCTCATTGACATTCATAAGTTAAAACTGTTAATTTTTGAAATAAATCCCCTACCTCAATGTCGCATTAACAACGCAATTAAACCAAGCAGCAGCCTCAGTGACGTTTTTCCTATGAGTTCCCTTCCTCTGGCAACAACACAGCAGCTCGGGACCTACGTAGCAGCATCAGAATCATTAGGAGCGGCTCCAACATTGGTTCCCGGTGACTCCAATGGCACTAGCAATCTCCAAATAGAGCCGGCAGCTACCTCCAGTAACGGCGGCAGCAAGGTAATTTACAATAATCTCTTTATACAATACAAACAGTTTCAGGGACAAGATTCAAAGTAAAATTGAATTGGCAGAACTAGGAGGAACCAAAAACAGGGCAAGCTTACCAAAACGGCAGCGATTCTAACAGTGGTCTCTGACGGCAGAGGCGGCGTGCAGATCGACGGCAGACCACAGTGGCCCCTCTACTCTGTGATTCTGCCTCCTTTCCTCCCAACCTCCAAGAGAAGCACCAGCCCCAAACAAGGCTCGACGGTGGTAGTGGAATGGCTGACCTCAACACTGGCGATGCCGGGCAGAACAGCGACGGCGACAAAGGGGCACGAACGGCGATGTTGGGACGACGGCAACAGAGCCCTCGCCGTGATGGTCGTGAAATGGGTCGCAATGGTGATGTGCCACACAACCCCTCTCCTCGCTAGTGAACCTGGCTCGCGGTCGTTCTCTCTTCCTCTGCTGGTCCTCGACGTGGACGACTCCGGGGGGAAACAACGAGCAAAAACGGCGGCTCCTCGAGCGACAAATCGGCGGCATGAGTTCTGGCAGGAGTGGCTGCGCCAATTCGGTGCAGTGGCGGCGGGCTGAACGGAGGCAGCAGCGTGGCTCACCTCCACTTCTGATCGCAGCTCCGCCTCCTCTCTCTTGGTCCATTTTTCTTCTGCATCCCTTCCCCCTTTACTGCTACGACTGATTTGAGAAAGGGAAAGGTTGGTATCACAGCTGCTGGGTCTGAGAAGAGGGCAATTGGAGTAGGGTTTTGGCGGCTAGGTTTGGAAAGAATTAGGGCTTCCAATTTGGGAATTAGGGTTTCTGATTCAATTTGGGGATTTAGGTTTAGGAATTAGGAATTTTATAAAAGAATATGGATAGGTATGAATAGATATTTTGATAAAATTGAAGGGTAGAGTAATTTTAAAATCAAATATACTTTATTAAAAATATTTAGAAACATTATTTATCAACATATTGCTAAGTTCAATCAATTATTTCTAAATTAAATTATAAAATAAACATATTAATCATATAATTATAAAATATAGTTCAAACTCAATATTAATCATTCAAATTTAATGATATAACTTTTCATTATTTTTCTATCACTAGACTTTAATTTCAATTTATAAAATAACCAATTATAATAAAAATTGTACATAAATATTAATTGACGTAAACTTAAGGTATTTATAAATATCAATCTAGTCATTTCTAATAAAATAATTTCTAGGAGTTCAAGTTAATAACATAATTCATTCAAAATAGAATTTATTTATACAATTCTTCTTATTTTTCAATTATCAATATTATAATTTCAATCATACCAAATATCTAATAAAGATTATATAAAAATTCTAATTAATTTAAATTTCAATTATCAAGAAACTCTATTTAATTACCTTTGGCAAAATAATTTTCTTAAAATAAAATTATCAACAAATAAAATAAATCACAAATAACTAATTATTTGATTTTCAAAAACTAGGGTTGTTACACTATACCAATATATAATGGGGATATACAGGTTTGATATCCAATTCTTTCTTTCTCTTTTGCTCTTGTTCTTTTTTATTAAAAAATAGGTTTACCTATGACATGATTTAAAAACTGAACCACTCCTAATAAAGAAAACTGACACCACGTACTCAGGATACATAAATAATTATTAGTTTTATTTTTATCTTTAATTTTTCATGATATTTTTTAAAAATTATTAAAATATAAATAATTAATATAAATAACGTATAAAGAAATAGAATATAAAATAACTGATATATTTTTAAGTGATCAATATATTATTATAGTACAATAACTGATAGTATATAAAATATATTTAATTTATTAATAGTTATTTCAATGGGACAATAGTATTTAAAATATAAAGAAAAATAAATCATTATTAACTAAAGTCATTGGAATAATTGAATCTACAACATATGGTTTACAAATATTTGATGTCCAATATTTATTTTTCTTTTAAAAAATTACACGTAAAAGTGTACTCATTAATTAAATTTATACTAATACAATATACAATATATAATAGACTATATCAATATATAATGGATTATACCAATGTATAATGAGAATAAAAAAATTTAGTATCCAATTTTTTCTTACTATTTTATCTATTTTTTGTTAAATATTGGATTCAATATAACAAACGTTTTACTACAGTCCTCCAGATCAATATATCATTATAATATAATAACTAATAGTATATAAAATACATTTATTTTATTAATAGTTATTTCAATGGGACAATAGTATTTAAAATATAAAAAAAAATAAATCATTATTAACTAAAGTCATTGGAATAACTAAATCTACAACATATGGTTTACATATTTTTTATGTCCAATATTTATTTTTTAAAACAATTACATGTGAAAGTGTACTCATTAATCAAGTTTATACCAATACAATATATAATGGACTATACTAATGTATAATTGTAATAAGAAAATTTGGTATCTAATTTTTTCTTAGTATTTTACCCCTGTTTCTTTTTCTAAACATTGGATTCAAAAAAATATAACAAACTGTTACTACGTCCTCCATGTTTATTATTTTTTTATCAATGAAAGAATTTACCCCACGATAGAATATCAAACTGCTTCATCATCAACCCACGACATATTTTAAAATTGAAAAAAAATTGCTACTACTACGTACTGAAGGGTATTTACAAATTTTATTAATTAATATTATTAATATTATTGATATTATTATTAATATTATTAATATTATTGATATTATTATTAATATTATTAATATTAATAAACGGTTACTAACCATTTAGTACCATTTGGTTGAAGGGACACAACCTTTTAAGGATTGTGTATGTTCAAAGCATTGTGCCTATTGGCTAAAGGGACACTACTCTTTAAGGATTGTGTATGTTTAAAACATTGTGTCTATTGGCTAAAGGGATACAACTCTTTAAGAGTTGTGTATGTTCAAAATATTATATCTATTGGCAATAGAAAAGACACAACCATTTGTATACATAACTAATCATAATTGCTACGTGCAATATGTATAAGTAAGTTCTTATCCACTATTTCAGATTTGTAGTACTAAATGTACAATTTACTCAACCATTAAGAGATTTTCTTTGTTCAAGAAAGTTGAGAATTTCTTACTATTGCTAATTAAGAAATTCTTAGGTTTCATTGTATCCTGGGAGAGTATTGTCATCAACCCTATAGCAACTAAGTGTGGGGACAAATATCTCTCTAAAGAAAGAGATCTAATCGTGCCTTGAAACCACTACACAAATATAAGATTTTGTCATCTTACCATCTTCATATACCCAATAATTTTAGAGAGATATTTCTTGAAGATGGCACAAGATCAAAACACTACGTTTAAGGTCATGAATCAAGAGTTTGTCAAATTATATCGCTTTGATGAAACAAACTTCAACCGTTGGAAAGATAAGATGATGTTTCTTCTTTCAGTTCTCAATCTTGCATATGTGATTGACCCAAAGACTACACCAATTACCGATGCCGCTGAAAATTCCACACCGGAAGAGAAAGAAAAGATTGTTCAACTGAAAAAGAAACGTGATGAAGATACTTTTCCATGTCGAGGTCATATTCTCAATACTTTGTCCGACCGACTCTATGATCTCTACATGTCAATTCAATCACCATTAGAGATTTGAAAATCTTTGGAAGAAAAGTACAATACCGAACGACAAAGAACAGATAAGTTTATTATGATGAAATATTTTGAATTTATTATGAATGATACTATGCCTATCATGGATCAAATTTATGAATTATAAATCCTTGTAAGTAGACTTCGTGATCTACAAGTGGTGATCCCTGAATCATTACAAGTTGGAGCAATTATTTCAAAATTGCCCTTCATCATGGAATGGTTATAGGAAGAAACTTTTACATCTTGGTGAGGACTTCACAATTAAGAAATTACTAAGGCATATACGTATAGAGGAGGAAACTCGAAAACGTGATGCTGTGTATCTTTCTCAAAGTTCTAAAGTGAATCACATTGGTGAAAACAACACCAATAAGAAGAAAAGAAAGTTCTCTAAAGATTCAAAACAAGATAAGAAGAGACAAAGAGAGTATTATCATTATCACAAGAAAGGACACTATATCAAAGAATGTAGACTTCTGAAAAAGGAAGCACCAAAGACCAACTTAGTGGAAGAGAAGGATCTAATTGCTATAGTTGTAGAAAAAGTACAAAACATGCATATTGGCATGGTTACAGAAGTTAACATAGCAACACAAGGAAAATCACTTGAATGGTTGTTAGATTCAGGGGCTACTGTTCACGTTTGTAATGATCGCAACTGATTCAAAACATATGAAGAAGTGAACAATAGAGAGGTCTTAATGGGCAATGACAACTTAGCCAAAGTTTGTGGTCAAGGAATTGTGGAATTGAATTTTACATCTGGAAAGAAATTAAGTCTAATAAATGTACTTCATGTTCCAGATTTGAGAAAAAATTTCGTTTCTGCTAGTCTCTTGTGTAAGAAAAGATTCAAAGTTGTAATGGAATCTGATAAAGTGATCTTGCTTAAGAATGATGTATTCGTAGGAAAAGGATATTGTATTGAAGGCATGTTTAAACTTAGTATTAATAAAGTGAATGTTTCCTTGTATGTTGTTGATTCTTGTGATTTATGGCATAGTAGATTAGCACACTTAAATTACAAATCAATTGAATATATGCAAAAGAATAACTTGATCTTAGTAACAAGGATTTTAATAAGAAATGTGATATTTGCATACAATCCAAAATTACTAAGAAAACTTTTCCTAAGGTTGAAAGAAATACACATTTATTAGAATTGATTCATAGTGATATTTGTGAGCTAAATGAAAATATTATTAGAGGAGGAAAAAGATATTTTATAACCTTTATTGATGATTGTTCTAGATTTACTTATGTGTATTTGCTTAGAAATAAAGATGAAGCTTTTGAAATGTTTAAGAAATATAAAATGGAAGTAGAAAATATGCATGATAAGAAAATAAAAGTTCTTCGTAGTGATCGAGGTGGAGAATATTTTTCTAATGAATTTGATCACTTTTGTGAATTACATGGTATTGTGCATGAATCTTCTGCTCCATATACTCCGCAACAAAATGGTTTGGCGGAAAGGAAAAACCGTACCTTAGTGGATATGGTTAATTCAATGTTACTAAATGCAAAATTACCTTACAATTTGTGGGGTGAAGCATTATTGACATCATATCATATCCATAATAGGATACCATCAAGACATAGAAAGGTTTTTCCTTATGAAATTTGGAAAGGAAGGAAACCTAATTTAAATTATCTTAAAGTGTGGGAGTGTTTAGTCTTTTATCGAGTTCCTGATCAAAAGAGAACCAAATTGGGGCCAAGAGCCATAAAAGGCACTTTTATAGGATATGCTCAAAATTCTAAAGCATATAGAATATTAGACTTAGTGTCTAATGTAGTTGTTGAATCAAGAGAATTAGAATTTATTGAAAATAAATTTATCAATGATTCAACTTCTAATTCAGAGTATCCCCAAAATGATACTAATATTTCACAAGAAATAAATAATCAAAATAATAAATGTCTAAGTGACAAAGAGTTGATTGAACCAAGGAAGAGCTTGAGAGTAAGAAAAAAAAAGGACTTGGGTCCAGATTTTATTTCTTCTCAGGCTATCACCTTTTTGGTAGAAGGAACTAGAAATTCTGTAACAAACAAGATTCCTATTGTTATGAACATAGAGGGTGATCCTCAAACATTCAAAGAGGCTATGGCTTCAAGGGATTCTGCTTTTTGGAAAGAAGTAATAAATGATGAAATGGACTCAATATTATCTAACAATACTTGGGTCTTGGTTGATTTGCCTCCAGGATCAAAGCCTATAGGATGTAAGTGGGTATTTAGAAGAAAGTATAACACTGATGGTTCATTACAAACCTTTAAAGCAAGGTTAGTGGCCAAGGGGTTTAGACAACAAGAAGGTCTAGACTATTTTGATACCTACGCACCTGTGGCAAGAATGACTTCTATTAGGGATCTTATAGCATTAGCATCCATACATAAGCTTCATATATATCAAATGCATGTTAAAACGGCTTTTTTAAATAGAGATCTTAATGAAAAAATTTATATGGAGCAACCAGAAGGCTATGTGCTACCTGGTAATGAAAAGAAAGTTTGCAAATTAATTAAGTCTTTGTATGGGCTAAAACAAGCGCCTAAACAATGGCATGAGAAGTTTGATTCAGTGGTGTTATCAAATGGCTTCTCACATAATAGTGCGGATAAATGTATTTACTCAAAATTTACTAAAGATTATGGAGTAATCATTTGTTTATATGTTGATGATATGTTAATCATCGGAACAAATTTATAAGGAATTCGTATAACGAAGGAGTATCTAACTTCTAAATTCAAGATGAAGGATTTGAATGAATTTGATACAATATTAGGTATAAAAGTGCATAAGAATGAAGTTGGCTTTACTTTAAGTCAATCTCATTATATCAAAAAGGTATTGGAAAAGTTTGATCATCTCACAATTAAAGAATCCAATACGCTGTATGATCCTAATCTTAAATTAGAAGGAAACATGGGAAGACCTATAGCACAATTAGAATATGCTAGTGCTATAGGAAGTTTAATGTATGCAATGCACTATACTAGACCTGATATAGCATTTGCTGTGTGCAAATTATCAAGGTTTACAGGAAAGCCTAACAATCAACATTGGAAAGCTATAACAAGAGTTCTTGGTTATCTCAAGAAAACCATAAACTTGGGATTACATTATAGTGATTATCCCGCAGTTTTAGAAGGTTATTCCGACGCAAGTTGGATTACAAATCTTAGTGACAACAAATCCACTTCAAGATGGATTTTCACCATAGGTGGTGGAGCAATAAGTTGGGCCTCAAAGAAACAAACATGTATTACACATTCTACTATGGAGGCTGAGTTTGTAGCTTTATCAGCCGCAGGTAAAGAAGCGAAATGGTTAAGAAATCTGTTATATGATATAAAGCTGTGGCCACAGCAGACGACAGCCATTTCAATCTTCTGTGATAGTGAATCAACCATGTCTCGAGCATATAATAAGGTTTATAATGGAAAGTCTAGACATATAAGTTTGAGACATGAATTTGTGAGGCAACTAATAGTTGATGGTGTAATTACCATTACTTATGTAAGATCTCAAGAAAATTTAGCAGACCCTTTGACTAAAGGTTTGTCACGGGATAAAATCAAAGAAACTACTGCTAAAATAGGATTAAAACCTATTATTGCTAAATGATGGGAACCCAACCTTATTCTAGTAGACCACTAGTTTCAAGGTTTAATGGGTAATAACAAGTTATTTAGCAATTGGAGCACTAAGGTATAGGATTTAGTGCTATTTAAAATAAATTAGGACGGTGAGTTTAAACTCTTAATAGAATGATAATATTATCTATCAAAAGATTCCACCTATATGAATATAAGAGTGGTACCGCTCTAATCGAGAATTTTAGAGGTTTTATTCTCGTAAATATTCATGAAACCAGGATGAGCACAAGGCCATATAAGTACTTAAAATTGTAAACTCTTGAACTTGGAGGGTATAAGTAATGTGTGTGATTTTTGGTACTAGCATATGGAGTATAGGTTTAATCGATTAGACATATTACTTCGTTAGAACTTTAAAATTTACACTAAAAGAATGTTTAATCTTAGTGACACATTCTTTATGCATATACTTGTATGACATTTAAATTTTGTAAATAGTAGGGGATTGAAGGGTATTTACAAATTTTATTAATTAATATTATTAATATTATTGATATTATTATTAATATTATTAATATTAATAAACGATTACTAACCGTTTAGTACCATTTGGTTGAAGGGACACAACCTTTTAAGGATTGTGTATGTTCAAAACATTGTGTCTATTGGCTAAAGGGATACAACTCTTTAAGAGTTGTGTATGTTCAAAACATTGTATCTATTGGCAATAGAAAAGACACAATCATTTGTATACGTAACTAATCATAATTGCTACGTGTAATATGTATAAATAAGTCCTTGTCCACTATTTCAGATTTGTAGTACTAAATGTACAATTTACTCAACCATTAAGAGATTTTCTTTGTTCAAGAGAGTTGAGAAATTCTTACTATTGCTAATTAAGAAATTCTTAGGTTTCATTGTATCCTGGGAGAGTATTGTCATCAACCCTATAGCAACTAAGTGTGGGGACAAATATCTCTCTAAAAAAAGTGATCTAATTGTGCCTTGAAACCACTACACAAATATAATTCCCTTTCAATCTTGGTTTCGCAAAAGTTTTTCTTCTCTGCATGGTATTGTTATCTTTCTGACAAATAGATATGGAAACTTCACGAAATCAACAGCCACGTCAACGTCGACCCACTTGGATAGATTATGCTAGGTGAAGAAGACAGAACATGACTGAAGAACAAAGACAACAATACCTAGCTAGAAGACGTGCAAGTTATCGGGAGATGATTCGACAAGGAAAACAAATTGTCATACCAACTGATACAACCCCAATTAACTACAAACATAGGGGTAGCCAGATTGACTACAATTAGACAAATAGCCATAGCTACCACCTATCAACAATTTGTTACAGATAACACGATAACTAAATTTAAATTTTTTTGTTATGAATTGAATTAGTTCTTAATAATTATATTTTACTTTTCAAAAATACAGGAATGAAAGCACATGACACTAGAACTGCCACAGGTAATAGAAATCAAAATAACATACACAAAATTAATCAAATTAATGTTACTATACATAGTTTAGTATCCAAAATATGTATCACAAAATTATACATACATTACAGTGTCTTTTTTAATCAAACAACACATCAATCATATATGAAGTTATAAAGTTAACATTAAAAATTTGGTATTCAACTTTTTCAGACATCATTCATCCTTAGAAATAATTTATAAAAAAATTAATGGTCAAATAAAATTTATTTAATATATTTCATTTTCATCTTACAATATAATATATAACGTAATATATAATATTTATAATATTTTTTTAAAATTATTAAAAAATAAATAATTAATATAAATAACGTTATACTATAATCATAATAATCATATAAATAAAATTACGTCAACAAATACCAATATATAATGGGGATATACAGGTTTAGTATCCAATTCTTTTTTTCTCTTTTGTCCCTGTTTCTTTTTTATTAAAAAAAATGGGTTTACCCACGACAAAATTTAAAACTGAACCACTTCTAATAAAGAAAACTGACACTACGTACTCTGGATACATGATATTTTAAAATTAAATCTATTAATTATATTTTTATCTTTAATTTTTTATGATATTTTTAAAAAATTATTAAAATATAAATAATTAATATAAATAACGTTATACTATAATCATAATAATGATGTAAATAAAATTACGTCAACAAAATATTAATTATTTATTATTTTTTATTAGTATTTTTCATACATAATAGCTCATAATACAATAGTATATAACTGATCAATATATCATTATAGTACAATAACTGATAGTATATAAAATATAATTATTTTATTAATAGTTATTTCAATGGGACAATAGTATTTAAATTATAAAGAAAAATAAATTATTATTAACTAAAGTCATTGGAATAATTAAATCTACAACACATGATTTACATATTTTTTATGTCCAATATTTATTTTTTTTTAAAAATTATATATAAAAGTGTACTCATTAATTAAATCTGTACCAATATATAATATAATAAAATATACATAACAGTTAAAAAAATTACAAGAGCTATTATTTTTTATCCCCGAGATTTAAAAAGCACTGCATAAATAAAAATTAATTCCTTTTATTATCAACGTAAACACAAAAAAAAAACAATAATACATTACAGTATAACAAATAAATTATTTTTTAAACGTATCTTTGTATTTTTAATTGTCTTAACTGATAAAATACTCATCATATCATCAATTTATGGTAACAAATTAAAAAATCAAATTAAAATATCTCAAACATTAATGGACGAAATTCAAACTTTTGAAAAAAAACACCTAAAAAAATATAATAGAAGCATAGAAAAAATTATTTGTATTATAATAAAGAAATATAGATCAATTATAAAATAATTAAAGTTACCGATATTTTATTTCACGCAATCAAAGTTAACTAATATTATGATAACTAATTATTCTCTTATGAGTTTAATTTATGCTTATTTTCTATATTGCTCTTTAAAAATATAGGTACGAAAATATATGGTAACGGAACTGGTCCAAGTAATAGATCTCCTGGTTAGTATCTTTATATGCTTTAAACATGTAAAAACATTGATATAATTTATTTTGTCTGCACATTAAATCTTCTTAACATAGAATATTAATGAAATTAACCAACTTAATTAACACGCTTTATTTTATTGCTAAGCACTAATTTTTTATTAATTCTAAAATATTTAAAGTTACCGATATTTTGTTTCACGAAATCAAAATTAACTAATATAATATATTATAACTAATTCTTCTCTTATTAGTTTAATTTATGTTTATTTTTCTATATTGATCTTTAAAAATATAGGTAGAGAAATACATGGTAACGAAACTGGTCCAAGTAATAGATCATCTGGTTAGTATCTTTATATGCTTTAAACATGTAAATACATCGATATAAGTTATTTTGTCTGCACATTAAATCTTCTTAACATAGAATATTAATGAAATTAACCAACTTAATTAACACGCTTTATTTTATTGCTAAGCGCTAATTTTTTATTTTTTCAAAAAAGTATATAACATATAAAATTTGCAAATTTTTTAAATATAGGTGTACGTCGATACACCATTACTAATTCAATTCCTCAACCAATTGCTTCTTATGAACCAACTACAAACAATATTAGAAGCCATGCAAATATGAATGGTAAGTACTCTATTTATATTTTTAATATTTTATCATCATCATATAATAATCATTTAAAACATTTATTATATTGACTAAATATAACATTTTATTAATATACATTACTATATAAAATGTGTTTAGTTAAACTTATTGTATTATTATGCTTATTAGTTATCATAATAACAAATGAATTTTTGTTATTATGATTATCTGTATTGCTCTTTAAATTCTGCTTACTATATATTGTAAACAAAATTCTGAATTTAATAAAAAATTTAAAACAAATACTTAACAAATAAAACATTTAAAATAGTTGAAGCATTCATGAAATTAATAATAATAAGAATAACTTTATAATACATTCTTCGTAACAGCATATATCTTTCAAAATTAAAGAAAAAAACTGAACAAAAAAAATTAAACACAAAAACAACAATTAACAGATACTACAAAAATATTGATGTCCTATCTCATGTATTTAAAAATAAATTGTACAAATTATATGGGTCCTTTTTATTATAAGGTTATTAACAAATTAAGCATTTAATAAATAGTGAAATTTACTAATGGCACAATGTATCTGATTTCTTAAAATAAAAAAACTAAATATTATATTAAAAGTTATATTAAAAGTTACAAGTCAATAAGTAACTAAATAATGTAGACCTCAAATTAAAAACATAAATAACGGTGTTTACATTCTTATGAGCTACAAGAAAAAATTTTAATGAATCACTAATTTAAGTATTAACTAAAAAAATGCTACTACAACTGTTATACAATAGCAAAAACTATGAGACACATAATATCATTTAGTCATGGAAAATAAATTTTAACATCATTACCTTAACTAGGGAATAAACCCTTGATGATAACAAGATTATTAAATTAAAATCTAATAATATAGAAAATATTATTAACATAAACACCAACAAAAATAACAAAATAAAAGTACACCATGCATGTTAACCATAAAAAATATTTATGCAATTTTAATGGACAAAATTTTTACTGTATCGTTAATTTATCATAATAATTTTAAAAAAATAATTAAAATTATTACAAATTACTGGGCGACACTCAAAGCTTTCATAAAATTGAAAAGCAAACAAAAACACAATAGAATCATATCATTTTAAAAATATTCTTTGTATATTTCAATATAACTCAATAAAAATTTGCTCTAGTAAATATATATTTAACCTCATATATTACCTAGAACTATAAACCTTGACAATCTTATATGAGTTTAGGTAACAGAAAAATCTAGAAAAAGACACTACATCTTTAAAAATTACGTTTATTTTTCAAAAAACAAACCTCAATTGAAAAGTTGTATACATATTCTTTGTTCACTCTTGATTTCACTATCTAAAATAATATGAAATAATTAATGAATTCTACCCGAGTACCTAACCAACAATTATTGGCACATATAGGAAAAGAAATCTATAACATAATATTTTAATATTCCTATGCGAGTGCAGAAATTAGATACCATGTCCGAACATCCCACAATTGTGCTCGAAATTTTCAAGAGAATACAATAGTGCTTCAAACTACACTACTTCCTACAAGGACATGTACACACTATAATGCACGTCTGTTTCACCATGAAACATTTGACATGAGTTGCAATGGAGGAAAAGTCTCTTTACCCCAAGTAAATGCTCCTCGGGAATTACTTGAAATCTTCTTAAACCTTTCTGCGGAAGGGAACCATTTCAGGAAACACATTCGTGGTTACAATCATGTTTTTTCATTTACTTCGTGTGGTGTACACATAGACGAACAATTAGCTACAGCAAGTCATGGTATATATACAGTCCGTGCTCAAGGATCAATGTACCACAGTATAGGAGGATTTCATCCGGATCAAAGGGCGTGGCCACGCTTCTTGCAACTGTATATATATATATATGATACTGAGCATGAGTTACAAAATAGGATGCTGGAGAACACCCAACTGCATGAAAGTTTGGTTTTGAAGCTACAACAATTGTTGCACCGATATAATCCTTTTATCTATGTATTCCGCCAGCTTGCACAATGACTAGATGTGCAAGAGTGTAGTTTGGTGATCAGAGAGCGACCTGCTAATCAACCACAATACAGTCTCCCAACTGCTTCACAAGTAGCAGCCATAATAGTCGGTGATGACATTGAAACAATGGTGCGCGGACGAGATATCAAGGTTCAAACTCATGCTGGTAACCTCAGAAGGATTCAGGAGTTTGTTGGGTATTATGATCCATTACAATATCCTCTTCTTTTTCCATTTGGAACCCATGGATGGGATATAAATACTCGAACTCAACGTGGAAACAAAGTATCATGCTGGTCATATTATAGCTATATGCTCCAGGTACAAACTTCTATATTTGCTATATCATTTATAGACTTCTATAGATGATAGTTTGTACCAATACATCATTTCATAATTTCTAACAATTTTCTATAATCCTCGATATTCGTAGATCCGCCCCAATGATCACTCAATAGTTTTGCAAGCGGGGCGACTTCTTCAATAATATGTTGTTGACAACTATGTGAAAATGGAAACAGGCAAGTTAAGATAGGTTCGACAAAGACAAAAGGAACTTCGAGCTGAACTGTATCAAGGCTTACAAGATACTTTGCACACAGAAGAGAATAATGCAGGTAATTATTCAATTTAATGGCCACACGATTGATCATTATGTGTTCCTGAATTTAAACCCTAAAACTAATAATACTTTTCTCTAAAATTGGTTTTAGAAAATGTTGGCAGAAGAACGATATTACCATCATCGTTCGTGGGCAGTCGTCGAGACATGACTCAACGGTACGAGGATGGAATGGCTATTGTTCTTAAAGAAGAAAAACCGGATATCTTTCTAACTATGACATGCAATCCATCATAGTCAGAAATAGCTTCAAAACTCAGTCCTACTCAAACTCTACAAGATCGTCTGGATCTAACAACTAGGATTTTCAGAGCCAAGTTTGAACAATTAAAGCAGGATGTTATTACCAAAGGTGTATTGGGAAAGGTGAAAAGTTATATTTATGTCACCGAGTTTCAGAAAAGAGGATTGCCACACGTACATATGTTGCTAATCTTAGAAAACAATGACAAGTTGAGTAATTGGTGCACGAAATTGTGATCTCAGGCAACGGCACCAAAAACTCTGTACGCACGTCTTAATAAATCATTTTTCATTCACAACTTCGATACAACTAACCAGCAAGTGCACTGGGTCGTCCAAGTAATAAAACCTTACGTGAGTAAGGGTCGATCCCACGGAGATTGTTGGTATGAAGCAAGCTATGGTCACTTTGTAAATCTCAGTCAGGCGGATATAAAATAGTTATGGAGTTTTTGAAAATAAATAATAAATAGACAGAAAATAAAGAAAGAAATACTTATGTAATTCATTGGTGAGAATTTCAGATAAGCGTATGGAGATGCTTTCGTTCCTCTGAACCTCTGCTTTCCTGTTGTCTTCATCCAACCAATCCTACTCCTTTCCATGGCTGGCTTTATGTAAGGACATCACCGCTGTCAATGGCTACTTTTTATCCTCTCTGGAAAATGGTCTGATGCGCTGTCACTGCATGGCTAATCGTCTGGAGGCATCACCATTGTCAATGGCTGCATCCCATCCTCTTATGAAAATGGTCCAAATGCTCTGTCACAGCACGGCTAATCATCTGAGGTTCTCGATCATACTGGAATAGGATTCACCCTCCTTTTGCGTCTGTCACTACGCCCAGCACTCGCGAGTTTGAAGCTCGTCACAGTCATTCAATCCCAGAGTCCTACTCGGAATACCACAGACAAGGTTTAGACTTTCCAGACTCTCATGAATGCCGCCATCAATCTAGCTTACACCATGAAGATTCTGATTAAGAGATCCAAGAGATACTCATTCAATCTAAGGTGGAACGGAAGTGGTTGTCAGGCACGCGTTCGTAGGGGAATGATGATGATTGTCACGTTCATCACATTCAGGTTGAAGTGCGAATGAATATCTTAGAAGCGGAATAAGTTGAATTGAATAGAAAAACAATAGTACTTTGCATTAATTCTTTGAGGAACAGCAGAGCTCCACACCTTAATCTATGAGTGTAGAAACTCTACCGTTAAAAATACATAAGTGATGAAGGTCCAGGCATGGCCGAGAGGCCAGCCCCCAAAACGTGATCACAGGATCAAAAATACAATCCAGGATGATCCGAAGATGTCAAATACAATAGTAAAAAGTCCTATTTATACTAAACTCGTTACTAGGGTTTACATAAGTAAGTAATTGATGCATAAATCCACTTCCGGGGCCCACTTGGTGTGTGCTTGGGCTGAGCTTGAATGTTACACGTGCAGAGGCTCTTTCTGGAGTTGAACGCCAGGTTGTAACGTGTTTCTGGCGTTCAACTCTGGTTCGTGACGTGTTTCTGGCGTTTAACTCCAGACAGCAGCGTAGAACTGGCGTTCAATGCCCTTTTACATCATCTAAACTCGGCCAAAGTATGAACTATTATATATTGCTGGAAATCCCTGGATGTCTACTTTCCAACACAATTGAAAACGCGCCATTTTGAGTTTTGTAGCTCCAGAAAATCCACTTTGAGTGCAGGGAGGTCAGAATCCAACAGCATCAGCAGTCCTTCTTCAACCTCTGAATCTGATTTTTGCTCAAGTCCCTCAATTTCAGCTAGAAAATACCTGAAATCACAGAAAAACACACAAACTCATAGTAAAGTTCAGAAATGTGAATTTAACATAAAAACTAATAACAACATCCCTAAAAGTAACTAGATTCTACTAAAAACATACTAAAAACAATGCCAAAAAGCGTATAAATTATCCGCTCATCACAACACCAAACTTAAATTGTTGCTTGTCTCCAAGCAACTGAAAATCAAATAGGATAAAAAGAAGAGAATATACTATAAATCCCAAGCTATCAATGAAACATAGCTCCAATCAGATGAGCGGGACTTGTAGCTTTTTGCCTCTTGAATAGTTTTGGCATCTCACTTTATCCATTGAGGTTCAGAATGATTGGCATCTATAGGAACTCAGAGTTCAGATAGTGTTAGTGGTTCTCCTAGTTCAGTATGATGATTCTTGAACACAGCTACTTTATGAGTCTTGGCCGTGGCCCTAAGCACTTTGTTTTCCAGTATTACCACCGGATACATAAATGCCATAGACACATAACTGGGTGAACCTTTTCAGATTGTGACTCAGCTTTGCTAAAGTCCCCAATTAGAGGTGTCCAGGGTTCTTAAGCACACTCTTCTTTTGCTTTGGACCTTGACTTTAACCGCTCAGTCTCAAGTTTTCACTTGACACCTTCACGCCACAAGCACATGGTTAGGGACAGCTTGGTTTAGTCGCTTAGGCCAGGATTTTATTCCTTTAGGCCCTCCTATCCACTGATGCTCAAAGCCTTGGGATCCTTTTTATTACCCTTGCCTTTTGGTTTTAAGAGCTATTGGATTTTTGCTCTTGCCTTTTGGTTTTAAGAGCTTTTGGCTTTTTCTGCTTGCTTTTTCTTTTTCCCATTTTTTTCCGCTATTTTTTTTCTTTTTTTTTTTCTGCAAGCTTTGTTCTTTGCTGCTTTTTCTTGCTTCAAGAATCATTTTTATGATTTTTCAGATTATCAAATAACATGTCTCCTTGTCATCATTCTTTCAAGAGCCAACATATTTAACATTCTTAAACAACAACTTCAAAAGACATATGCACTGTTCAAGCATTCATTCAGAAAACAAAAAGTATTGTCACCACATTAATATAATTAAACTAAGTTCAAGGATAAATTCGAAACTCATGTACTTCTTGTTCTTTTGAATTAAAACATTTTTTTATTTAAGAGAGGTGATGGATTCATAGGACATTCATAACTTTAAGACATAGACACTTAGACACTAATGATCATGTAATAAAGACACAAACATAGATAAATATTTAACATAAGAAAACGAAAAACAGAAAGTTTAAGAACAAGGAATGAGTCCACCTTAGTGATGGTGGCGTTTTCTCCTTGAGGAACCAATGATGTCCTTGAGCTCTTCTATGTCTCTTCCTTGTCTCTGTTGCTTGATCCCTAGTGATTTTGGTGCTCCTATCCTTAGTTGCTCCCAATATTTGTGTGGGGGAAAATGTATCCCCTGAGGTATCTCAGGGATCTCTTGATTTGCAATCAAATGTTCTACCACTGAGCTATAGATCCTTTACATGAATCTCTCCATCTCCCATGACTTGGAGGTGGAAGCTTTTGTCTTCCCTTTTGTCTTCTCTCTTTTTTTTGAGGTTTCTCTAGCCTTGGGTGCCATCAATGGTTATGGAAAAGCAAAATAAGCAATGCTTTTACCACACCAAACTTAGAATGTTGCTCGCCCTCAAGCAAAAGAAGAAAGAATAGATGAAGAAGAAGATGTGGAAAAAAAACTAGGATTATGAGGAGGGAAGGTGGGGATCCTGTGGGGTTCACAGATCCTGAGATGATCCTGTGAGGTCCACAGATCTTGAGGTGTCCAGGATTTACATCCCTGCACCAATTAGGCATGTACAATGCCTTTACATGCAATTCTGGCGTTTAAACGCCGAATTGATGCTTGTTCTGGGCGTTTAACGCCCAGATGCAGCATATTTCTGGCATTGAACGCCAGCCAGATGCTTGTTTCTGGCGTTCAGCGCCAGTTCTTCTTCACTGTGCATTTCTGGCGTCTGAACGCCAGGATGCTGCTTGTTTCTGGCGTTCAACGCCAGAAACATGCTCTGTTCTGGCGTTGAACGCCAGACAGATTCTCCTTACTGGCGTTTAAACGCCAGTGAGATCCTCCTCCAGGGTGTGATTTTTCTTCTGCTGTTTTTAATTCCATTTTCAATTTTTATATTTATTTTGTGACTCCACATGATCATGAACCTAATAAAACATGAAATAACAATAGAAATAAATTAAAATTAGATAAATAAAAATTGGGTTGCCTCCCAACAAGCGCTTCTTTAATGTCAATAGCTTGACAGTGGGCTCTCATGGAGCCTCACAGATGTTCAGAGCATTGTTGAGACTCCCCAACACCAAACTTAGAGTTTGGATATGGGAGTTCAACACCAAACTTAGAGTTTAGTTGTGGCCTCCCAACACCAAACTTAGAGTTTGACTGTGGGGGCTCTGGTTGACTCTCTTTTGAGAGAAGCTTACTGTGCCTCATTTCCATGTTTACAGAAGGATGTCCTTGAGTTTTAAACTCAAGGGAGTCCTCATTCAATTGAAGGACTAATTCGCCTTTGTCAACATCAATCACAGCTCTTGCTGTGGCTAGGAAGGGTC
>NC_029791.2:45804575-45814852 GCF_000816755.2 Arachis ipaensis | reverse complement strand
TTGAGGCGTCCCATTGCTTACAGGATTCCTCTCAGAAGTGTACATAAACTGGTTGTTAGCAACCATATCAATAAGTTCTTGAGCTTCTGCAGGCGTTTTCTTTAGGTGAATGGATCCACCTGCAGAAGTATCCAATGACATCTTAGCTAATTCAGACAGACCATCATAGAATATATCCAGGATGGTCCATTCTGAAAGCATGTCAGAAGGACACTTTTTGGTCAGTTGCTTATATCTCTCCCAAGATTCATAGAGGGATTCACCTTCTTTCTTTCTGAAGGTTTGAACATCCACTCTAAGCTTACTCAGCTTTTGAGGAGGAAAGAACTTGGCTAAGAAAGCCGTGACCAGCTTATCCCAAGAGTTCAAGCTATCTTTGGGTTGAGAGTCCAACCACACTCTAGCTTTGTCCCTTACAGCAAAAGGGAAAAGCATGAGCCTGTAGACTTCAGGATCTACTCCATTAGTCTTAACAGTATCACAGATTTGCAAGAATTCAGTTAAGAACTGAAAAGGATCTTCAGATGGAAGTCCATGAAACTTGCAGTTTTGTTGCATCAGAGAAACTAATTGAGGTTTCAGCTCAAAATTGTTTGCTCCAATGGTAGGGATGGAGATGCTTCTTCCATGTAAATTGGAATTAGGTGCAGTAAAGTCACCAAGCATCCTCCTTGCATTATTATTATTTTCGGCTGCCATCTCTTCTTCTTGTTCGAAAATTTCTGTAAGGTTATCTCTGGATTGTTGTATTTTAGCTTCTCTTAGTTTCCTCTTCAGAGTCCTTTCAGGTTCAGGGTCTGCTTCAACAAGAATGTTCTTGTCCTTGCTCCTGCTCATATGAAAAAGAGGGAACAGAAAAAAAATAATAATAATAGAGATCCTTTTTGCCCAAGTATAGAGGTTCTCTTATGTGAGTAGAAGAAAAGAAGAAGAGAAAATCTGAACTCAGAGAGAGAGAGGGTTCAGATTTTTGGTGAGTGAGGGAGAGATGTTGGTAGATGAATAAATAAATAGAAGGAGATGAGAGAGAAAGAGGATTTTCGAAAATAATTTTTGAAAAAGAGTTAGTGATTTTCGAAAATAGCTTTTGAAAAAGGTTAGTCATTTTCGAAAATTAAAATAATTAGTTAATTAAAAAGAAATTTTGAAAAAGATGGAAGATATTTTCGAAAATTAGAGAGAGAGAGAAAGAGTTAGTTAGGTAGTTTTGAAAAAGATAAGAAACAAACAAAAAGTCAATTAGTTAGTTGAAAAAAATTTGAAAATCAATTTTTAAAAGATAAGAAGTTAAGAAGTTAGAAAAGATATTTTGAAATCAAATTTTTGAAAAAGATATGATGTGAAAAGATATGATTTTGAAAAAGATAAGATAAAGAGATATTTTGAAAAGATATGATTGAAATTAGTTTTGAAAAAGATTTTATTTTTAAAATCACAATTAATGACTTGATTCACAAGAAATCACAAGATATGATTCTAGAACTTAAAGTTTGAATCTTTCTTAACAAGTAAGTAACAAACTTGAAATTTTTGAATCAAAACATTAATTGTTGATGATATTTTCGAAAATTATGAGATAAAGTGATGAAAAAGATTTTTGAAAAATAATTTTAAAATTTTCAAAAATAAATAAGAAAAATGAAAAAGATTTGATTTTTGAAAAAGATTTTGAAAAAGATAAGATTTTTAAATTGAAAATTTGATTTGACTCATAAAAACAACTAGATTTTTAAAAATTTTTGAAAAAGTCAATTCAAATTTTCGAAATTTATGAGTGAAAAAAGGGAAAGATATATATTTTTTTTGAATTTTTGAATTTTTGATGATGAAAGAGAAAAACATGAAAAAGACTCATCCATGGCTGGCTTTATGTAAGGACATCACCGCTGTCAATGGCTACTTTTTATCCTCTCTGGAAAATGGTCCGATGCAATGGGTCGACAAATCATTTGCTTAGGGATTTAAATGACATCCTCCTACAGCATGGAAAACATATTGCACAATACGATTTACCAGCTCTAACCTTGGACAACGACAATGACAACTTCATGCCTAGAATTATTCAAGAAGAAATGTCCATCGAAGTTCCTCAAGAAGACCTGTGTTCTATAGAAAGATTGAATCATGACCAGTCTGCAGCTTTCAGGTGCATTATGAATACAGTTGATCGAAGAGAAAGTGGAGTGTTCTTCGTTGATGGACCAGGAGGAGCAGGTAAGACATTTTTTTACAGAGCTATAATTGCAGACTTAAGAAGTAAATGGCATATTGTCTTAGTAACTGCGTCCTCAAGAATAGCTGCAACTTTACTACCTGGTGGTCGAACAACTCATTCTAGATTTAAGATCCCAATCAATGCAGAGCCATCCTCCACGTGCAATATAAGTAATCAATCTGATCTTGCAAAATTGATTAGGCAGACGACAGCGATAATTTGGGATGAAGCGCCAATGGTAATAAAGAGACAATGGAATCATTGGACCGCACATTGCGAGACATCTTAGAAAACAATAATCCATTAGGAGGGAAGGTGATGGTTATGAGAGGGGATTTTCGCCAAGTACTACCTATTGTGCCGAAAGGAAGTAAGTCGCAAATGATTTCAGCTTTTATTGTTAAATCACATTTGTGGCCATTCACCAAAATTCTCCAATTGCGACAAAATATGCGAACTCTTAATGATCGTGATTTTGCGGAGTATCTTATGTGCATAGGGGATGGAATTGAGCCTACCATATGTGAAGACTTGATACAAATAGAAGCACACATGGCAATACCATGGGAAGGTAAGGCATTATTACACAAATTAATAAAAGAAATCTTTCCAAATTTGCAATCTCATGGGTGGGATGCATCTTATATGGTGGAGAGAGTGATATTGACACCCAAGAATCATGATGTGCAACATCTTAATGATATAGTCATTAATCAATTTTCGGGAGACGAACGAATTTTAGCATCCTTTGATGAAGTAGAAGGAGATACAAATAATCTGTATTAACAAGAATATCTTAACTCGATCTCCACGGGTGGATTGCCAGCTCATATGATGAAGGTAAAAAAAGGTGCTCCTCTGATGTTACTAAGAAACATAGATCAATGGCTGCATCCCATCCTCTTGTGAAAATGGTCCAAATGCTCTGTCACAGCACGGCTAATCATCTGAGGTTCTCAATCATACTGGAATAGGATTCACCCTCCTTTTGCGTCTGTCACTACGCCCAGCACTCGCGAGTTTGAAGCTTGTCACAGTCATTCAATCCCAAAGTCCTACTCGGAATACCACAGACAAGGTTTAGACTTTCCGGACTCTCATGAATGCCGCCATCAATCTAGCTTACACCACGAAGATTCTGATTAAGAGATCCAAGAGATACTCATTCAATCTAAGGTGGAACGGAAGTGGTTGTCAGGCACGCGTACGTAGGGGAATGATGATGATTGTCACGTTCATCACATTCAGGTTGAAGTGCGAATGAATATCTTAGAAGCGGAATAAGTTGAATTGAATAGAAAAACAGTAGTACTTTGCATTAATTCTTTGAGGAACAGCAGAGCTCCACACCTTAATCTATGAGTGTAGAAACTCTACCGTTAAAAATACATAAGTGATGAAGGTCCAGGTATGGCCGAGAGGCTAGCCCCCAAAACATGATCACAGGATCAAAAATACAATCCAGGATGATCCGAAGATGTCAAATACAATAGTAAAAAGTCCTATTTATACTAAACTAGTTACTAGGGTTTACATAAATAAGTAATTGATGCATAAATCCACTTCCGGGGCTCACTTGGTGTGTGCTTGGGCTGAGCTTGAATGTTACACGTGCAGAGGCTCTTTCTGGAGTTGAACGCCAGGTTGTAACATGTTTCTGGCGTTCAACTCTAGTTCGTGACGTGTTTCTGGCGTTTAACTCCAGACAGCAGCGTAGAACTGGCGTTCAACGCCCTTTTACGTCGTCTAAACTCGGTCAAACTATGGACTATTATATTTTACTGGAAAGCCCTGGATGTTTACTTTCCAACGCAATTAGAAGCGCGCCATTTCGAGTTCTGTAGCTCCAGAAAATCCACTTTGAGTGCAGGGAGGTCAGAATCCAACAGCATTAGCAGTCCTTCTTCAACCTCTGAATCTGATTTTTGCTCAAGTCCCTCAATTTCAGACAAAAAATACCTGAAATCACAAAAAAGCACACAAACTCATAGTAAAATCCAGAAATGTAAATTTAACATAAAAACTAATAAAAACATCCCTAAAAGTAACTAGATTCTACTAAAAACATACTAAAAACAATGCCAAAAAGCGTATAAATTATCCGCTCATCAGTAATCCTGACCAATATGATAGTTTGGTCTGAGCAAAAATACCATGTAAAGAAATAGAACCACACTTACATGAAGTAGTGCTAAGGCATATGGTCCATGGTCTTTGCGGAACACTAAATCAATCTTCACCATGCATGAAGAACGGTCAATGTAAACGCAACTACCCAAAAGAGTTCGTACCAGAGACATGACGAGATGATGACTCATATCCTCAATTTAGGAGGTGATTTGATACTCCAATCCCTATCAACCAAAATATCACAATTGACAATAGATGGATGGTTTCGTACAACCCTTGGCTACTACTGAAGTATGATTGCCATATCAATGTAGAGATATGTAGCAGTATCAAGAGCATAAAATATCTATACAAGTATTGCTATAAGGGACCAGACCATGTGGCAATGAAGGTTCACAGAAGTTCTCATTATGATGAGGTGCAACAATTTATTGATGCAAGATGGATTGCCGCTCTAGAGGCATGCTGGAGGATATTTCGATTCAACCTTTACCGAATGTACCCATCAGTTGAAAGGTTGCAAGTTCATTTGCTAAATCAACATCAAGTGATCTTTTATGAGCACCAAACTATTTCTGAAATAGTTAATAATGACTATTTCTCAAGAACAATGCTCACTGAATTCTTTACACTTAATCGGGCCGATGACCAACAATCTAGGCATCTTTTGTATAGGGAAATCCCAGAATATTACAGTTGGCACAGCAACGAAAAAGAATGGCGTCGACGCAGGTCACAAAAGAGAGCTATCGGTCAGATCTATACCGTTTCGCCAACAGAAGGTGAAAAATTCTATTTGCATATTCTATTGTCAAATGTAAGAGGTCCAACTGGTTGGGATGATTTGCTAACAGTCGATGGTGTCCAATATTCATCCTTCAAGCAATCCGCTCAACATCGAGGACTGTTGGAGAGTGATAGTAGTATAAGATCATGTTTGGTTGAGGGATCTATTTTAAGAATGCCATGTGCTTTAAGAAGGTTGTTTGCCACCATTTTAATTTTTTGTGAGCCAACAGATGTAAGAAGTCTGTGGGACGAGAAACTTTTCAAAACATGTTAGACGTGGAAATCTTAATAGGCCATCACTCTGGAAAAAGAGCTTTTCTGCCTCAGATAAAAAACAAAACAACTGAGAACTCAGGATTACCCTTTTGCTTATTAGAAAGCAATTTCCTGTAAGGTTGAGTTTTGCCTTAACGATAAATAAATCACAAGGGCAAACTATCCCTAAGGTAGGGATCTATCTCCCTAAATATGTGTTCAGCCATGGTCAATTATACGTTGCTCTATCTCGAAGTGTTTCTCAGTCAACCACAAAAATCTTAGTCAAAAAAGGAACAGGGGATGGAAAAAGGGGACAATTCACAAAGAATGTGGTGTTCCAAGAAATTGTTACCTGCACCTCAGGTAATTTATGTGCTTGGCAAATACGTGAGCCTTTTTACAAGTATAATCCGTGTATTATGTAATTTTATCATTACAATATCAACATTGGAGTAGATAGTTTTGTTCACTAATTTCAATAACTAACGACTAAAATTTTTAACAGATAAATTGATATCAAGAGAGCTCATCAGCATATTCAAAGAGATAAGCGAAAGGAACCGGAACCTCTACTTTACCCAATAGGTATGCACCAACTACGATTCACATAAATTAAAAAAATTAATAAACATACATCCTTAAAATATATCATTATTGGTTTTTTAAGAAATTATAGTTTGCAATGTTTATTACTTTGAAAAAATTCAAAATTTGATTTCTTTAAATGTTGCTATCAATTTTATAATTTTAGCAATAAAATTATAAAAATTAAAATTTTAAAACCAATAAAAAGTAGACGTATGTCTTATTTGGGATGTACCATTACTTAATCCTAAAGTAATATATAAAACACTATTGAAACATATTGTGATACATATATGCAATAAATTATAGGAAATAGGATTCTAATTATTATGGAGTACATGGAAGGATGAGCAATCAATTGTATCAATGAGACCAATCGACAATAAAGTAAGGATTACAGCATTAATGACAGGGACAACTGCATTGATGATACAGATTTTTGTTTTAGTGTTATTGATCAAACATGAAATTGACTTAGGTTCATCCAATCAAAATTTATTCTATTGGTTGGGGAGGTACAGTTAAAGCAGACAAAACTCAATTATGGAAGATGGTAAAAAGAGAAATATTGGATCAAAAAAATAAAAGGTAATGCAATAAACTTTTATTACATAATAAATATTTTCGTCTATTTCATCCTATATACCAATTATGTTAAACTCTTAACTCTTTTTTTTCAGCCATGAACTTAAAAGAATACAACTAACTCATTTCGATACAAAACAATATCATTGCAGGTAATTGTTATTAAGAAAAAAAATTCCTAACAAAAGAAGATGTAATATCATTTAATTTATATTTTGTCAATGATAAACAAGGATTAATGTCATTTCTTTTGTCCTTTCAGAAAGTTCAATGCAAAACAAGATATCACAATTCTACAGGTTTTACTTGAATTCTTCTCTATAATAAGCAATCAATTTAATTGAATAAACCTGAAGCGTTTATATGGTTATTTTTATGGTAAATAAAATCTGACAGTTTTTCAAGATGCAAGAAGTTATTGACAAGGAGATGTATGATGAATTATGAAGGATTTTTTCTAGGTACACAATCTTTGTATTCTCCTAATTTTTTTCATTAATACTCTTATAGTTTGATATTTAAAAATGAAATTTATAAGCATATTCATTTCTTCTGTCCTTCCACTATTTGTAGGAAAATGAAGGCCTCTTCAGAATCAAAATCATATTTTGGCCTACCACTTAAAAAAAGAAGAAGACAAACATGAATATCCATGATATTTAGGCAAAATTAATCTTTTGTAAATAACTAACGTGCATTTGGGTTTATAGATATACTCTTTTTAAATTAGGATAACATTTTGAACGTTGTTTCTTGAACTATACCTTTTTCTGATAGTATATACATATATCTTTATTGTGTGCTTTTATAATTTAGCATTTTAAAGGTTTTCTATAGTAATTTTACTCTCAACAAAATTTCATATAAATAAGGCTACGTTAATTTTAAAATGATGAAAAAAAATACTTATCTGACAAATTTAAAGGATAAATGATATATTAACACCAACATGTGATTCTAATTGGTTTTTTTTTAATTGTATTGGGTTAAAAGTTATTGAATATATAGATATAAAATAGTTTTTTTTTTATGTAATACACTAATGCATTTAGAATCGCCTCCTGTTTTTATTACATTGACAATACGCCTTTGGCATAACATGCTGTTAGATTGAAAATAAATATTTTTTTTGATATGTATGTAAAATTGGCTATGCATTAATGGAGAGCAACTTGGTTAGAATTCGATATAATGATTGAAGAAATCATGAAGACGTATTGAAGAATATGCTCAAAAAAAAGTGCCAGTTACACATCTCACAGAAGTTACAACTTATGTACTCTGAAACTATAACTTGTGTACTCTCATGCTCGTGCAGAGGTTACAACTGATCAGAAGTATCTGCAGTTATATTTAGTTATTAGGAAAAAATAAACTCTATTAAGGTTCTATTGTAATTTTCTTAATTATTAGAATTCTCTCTATAAATAGGAGTTTTAGAATTAGAATAAAGGGTCGGAATTATTTGGCAAATACTCTAAACATCCTAATGCTACTCTGACATAAATGGATTCATAGAGGAAAACCAAATATTCCTTCCACCTTTCCTTTCAGTTTCCCTTTACTTTATTGTACTTTTCCTTTCCAGTTTTCATTTATACATTTAACTTTTACCTTCAATTTCTCTTTTCCTTTCATCTTATTCAGTTTTCTTTATATATTTTTCTTCCTTTTATCTTAAATTTTCTATTGATATTATCTTTGGCTTGAGAACCCACAAAAGAGGAGTAGATTTCGCTCCTAGACTATTAGATATCGAACCACCATCGATTTGCTAAAAATCGACAAAACAAAATGGCACGCCCGGTGGGACAAGTTGTATAGAAAAGTATCAATAGAGAAAGAAAAAATTTGTTTAACTTTGAAACTCTGTAAAAGAAAATTTTTCTCTATTCAACTTTAAAATTCTGTGAAGTTGGATATTTTAAAAAAAAAATCATGAATAATGATCATGATATTTTCGAATCATCAAATATGGCTAACTCTCTTACCACAATGATCCGAGAAGAAATAAGAAAGAGTTATCATGATTTGGAAAATATGTTGTTACAAAAATTGGATGAGGTGGTGAAAATAAGCATGGCTAAAAATATTCAACAGAATGTCGAAAATCCAATAGTTTGACAAACAGCCACTTTGACTCAAAATGACGAAAATAATACATGGGGACAACATAAGCCTCAAGAAATTGAAAATAATGCATAGGGCTGGGGGCAACATGATGTGGAAGAAGTTGTTATTCAAACATTGAAGAGGAGGGGTTTTCATATTGAATCTACCAAACAACTTCGTTTTGTTTCACCATTTCCTAACTTTGTTTAAGAAGCACCATTGCCTCAAGCATGGAAAGCTCCCAAGGCACTTTCTATATTTTCTAGAGAAGGCGATGAATCCACAGTGGAACATGTAGCAAGGTATACTTTTAAAATTGCTCAAGTTGCTACTAATGAATATCTTAAATTAAATTTTTTTCCTTATTCATTGGCCAAACATGCATTTACATGGTTTTCTACTCTCCCACCAAATTCGATTCGTTCTTGGGTCGAATTAGAAACAAAATTTCATGAACAATTTTTTAGACGAGATATAAAAATTAGTATATGTAATTTGTGTCAAGTCAAACGATCTCGAAATGAGTCTGTTGACAATTACATAATTAGATTCAAACTAATGAGAAATAAGTCTCCCATTTTTTTACCTGAAAATGAATTTATAAATTTGGTGGCACATGGTTTTGAGTTTTCTATTCGAGAGAAATTATTTGGTCAAGATTTTTTCGATTTATCTCAACTTGCTGAACGAGTAAGACAAATTGAAAAATAAAAGAAGAAAAGAAGAAGAAGAAAGAAATCGTTGAAGATGAGATCGTTGAAAATATTGAATATTATTAAGTATTTATATTTTCTTTCTTCCAGTCAAAAATTAAATACTTAGGTGGCATTTGTTAGATTGAAAATAAATATTTTCTTCGATACGTATGTAAAATTGGCCATGCACTAATGGAGAGCAACTTGGTTGGAATTCGATATGTAATGATTGAAGAAATCATGAAGACGTGTTGAAGAATATGCTAAAAAAAAAAGTGCCAGTTACATATCTCACAGAAGTTACAACTTATGTACTCTGAAACTATCACTTGCGTACTCTCATGCTCGTGCAGAGGTTACAACTGATCAGAAGTATCTGCAGTTATATTTAGTTAAGGAAAAAATAAACTTCTATTAGGGTTTTATTGTAATTTTCTTCATTATTAGAATTTTCTTTATAAATAGGAGTTTTAGAATTAGAATAAAGGGTCGGAATCATTTGGCAAATACTCTAAACATCCTAATGCTACTCTGACGCAAACGGATTCATAGAGGAAAACTAAATATTCCTTCCACATTTCCTTTCAGTTTTCCTTTACTTTATTGTACTTTTCCTTTACAGTTTTCATTTATGTATTTAACTTTTACCTTCAATTTCTCTTTTCCTTTAATCTTATTCAGTTTCCTTTATATATTTTTCTTCCTTTTATCTTAAATTTTCTATTAATATTATCTTTGGCTTGAGAACCCACAAAAGAAGAGTAGGTTTCACTCCTAGGCCATTAGATATCGAACCACCATCGATTTGCTAAAAATCGACAAAAAAATGCATAGTTATCAAAACTAAATTCGCAATCAATCGGGTTAAATTATTGGATTTTTAGATAAGTGATTCAAAAATTATTGAT